>NC_089588.1:119682363-119991248 GCF_019320115.1 Miscanthus floridulus | reverse complement strand
TGAGCATATGGAGCACCGCTGCTTCCAATCGGTTGGGGCATTGCTGCGCCACTTGATAGATAATCTGAAGATCTAGTTCCATAGATTTGGAACTGATGTGGTGGTGGAAACAAGCTCGGCTGGGAGTTAATGGCGCCCCTTTCGCTCGGGGAACAACATCGTCGTGTTACTGCTAATCCTTTCCAAAGAATGCTGGTGCTGGTTAGAGTAGGTATCTGAAACTGGTTGGAAATCAAGAGTGGGAACAATACCGACCGCATTAGATGGAATGGCGGATTGCGGCGGCATTGGTACGGACTTGCATAACTAGTACTGATACCGACAGCTATATTTTAATACCCTTCATTTTGTCCTTTCGATTTGTACTGATACTAGTACTAACCCAGAGTTACCTGGTACATAATGTTAGATGACTGGACTTGCATAACTATCTTCATAAGAGCTTTCTTTAGACTCTGAGCTTAATTTAACAAAACTACACTAGAATAAAATGTTCATAGCTTATGCTCTAAAATTAAATTGAATCGGATCAAATACTACCTCGAAGATGCATGTTTGCAAATAGCTAGACCAAATATAGACAAGTTGAAGGTAGCAGTCAATTCAGTTTGCAAATAGCGAGACCAAATAAATAATGTTAAAATGTAGCAGTCAATTCAACCATGATATGTCAGCAAATAGCAAGACAAAATACACACATGTCGTGCAAATACCACTAAGAGCTAGTGAACCAATTGCTGCAATAGTGCAATATATAGCTTCATAGTACATCAAGTAAATCAATACCAGGCTTAATGTGGTTCAAAAATAATAGGAGTGCAAATCAGATTAAAATGTACTGCATTTGAGGGTGTAGAGGCTACAATATAACAATAAAAAGGGGAAGAGTTAAAGTACAATAATGTAAAAGGGCACATACTAATATAACTGCTACTACCTCTGTTCCAAATTATAAGTCGCTTTGACGTTATGTCTAGATACATAGCAAATTGGATGTACCAAAAAAGTCAAAGTGACTTATATTTGGAACGTAGGGAGCACAAGATACAATTAAGGGTGTAGAGGCTCCAATATAACAAGAGAACTTAAATGTTCATGGATTGAAGAAAAAAACAGACAAAATATTAAAATTCAAGCAAATCAGTGAGATAGACAGGTGGGATGTAAAAATGTACTATTAAGAACAAAAGAAGCCCTAACATGTGGTACTATAAACAGGCAAGTACTAATAAAACTGATACAAGGGACAATTACGGGTGTACATGTTCCAATCTATGTAGAGAAACTTAAATGGTCAGAAAAACGTGCAAGAGTACTACAAGTAAAATTACACCATAATGTTAATAAGTATGATTAAATAATATTTTAATTAGGATAAGACATGGATAAACTACAAGTTCAAAGACATTGTGCATTTCTTTGAGAGGTACAACATAAACTGATATCTCATAAGAAATGAAGGTAGTGGATCAGACATGAAAACAGAAAAGCCGTCGTGGTTACCACAATTAAGAAATACATGAATTTAACTAAAGTAAATGAATTTAAGTAAAGTAAATCCCCTTTTTCTTTTTATTGTTACATTGATTAAAATAAAGAGAACCATCATCGATTGTTGCATTGACTAACTTTAAAAGATACAGCGTGAACATAAATATAAAATTTAACATCTTGTGATTTCATTGACCAGATGTATTCAAGTGACACTGAGAGGCATTGATATAAAAAAGGAACAAGGTAAAAGAAAAAGGTACTTGGTAAAAAGATCTATGTTTATAACTGTCTACTTGTCCGACGTATAATATAATTGTTGTCACAAACAACAACTAAATGAGAAACAAATATTTATCAAATACAAGAACTTAACAAAGGATATAAAAAGAATGATCAATTGCTATCTCTTTAGTATTAAGGACTGATTGGACAACTTAGAAAAAACATTGCCAACTCTAATTAAAATCTTCAGGCTACATTCTAGGTTAGAGTTTAGGGAAATGAATGAGAAGTTCCAGTAATAAAATTTAATGACAATGGTGAAATTATGTATGACTAATTTTTACCTGCGTTCAACCCAATTAGCAAAAGAAGTGTTCACCATCTAAAAAAATCATCCTTAACACTAATCTGTCAATGCCCAAGTACTACTAAATCAAATATTTACCATAAGAAAACAGGTGAAAAAGCAACTGAATCTGAATGCAACAAAATGAGCAGGTATATAAATGTGCAGATCCGGCCAGACAAAAAATGCATTGGTTTCAGAAAAAAAAAACTAAAAGGACATATAATAACGATTCTTATTGGACTGAATCTGAATATAAAAAGGATGGATTTTTTTTAAAAAAATAGCTTTGAACCTGTAGGAAAGATGGATTGATAGAAAAATCTGTAAACAAACGGCGGCATAGAAAAATGGCAGAGACAAGAAAAATAGATCAGGAGAGATTTTTTTATGAACTCTGAGCAAGCCTACGAGGAGTACCTGCAATGAATAAGGTGGATCCGAACACTAGCTACTTAAAGCAACATCAATTTGGCATGGACAGGACCATCAACGACGACTTCCCGGCCAGCTTGCCGTCCACGGGTGTGGATTCCAGCAGCCGCGCAAGTCAGAGAGGAACGCCGAGAGCACGGCCATCAGGTTGACCTCACCTGCGGACCTAACCGGGAAGGCGGCGCCGTATCCCGGTCCGGCACCGTACTGGCAGCTGATTGGAATTGGACTACTTCGCCAGGAACAAGAAACCACTGGTTCAAATCCTCCGAGCGTCGATTCTGCTCGGATTGCCCTCACCGGCCGGAATCTATGGCGGCGCCGCTGGGCGACATTAAAGGTAGGGGCAAGGACAGAGATTGGGGATCTAGGGTTAACGACGAACTAAGAGAAGCAAGTACATGCTCCCTTAGATTCGACTACTCAAGCAAATGTAGGGCGGCCGCACCCTAGGCGGCGGTGAGCAGATGGGAGAGACGTGGAAGACAGGGGCTCCATTGTTGGAAGCGAGCACAAAAGAAACGCGGACAGCCGGAGGGGAGCGCGGAGAAGAATTTGTATTCGGCGATACGAGCGGCGAGACGACGAGAAATAGGACGAGAAACAAAACAGGCACGTGTCAAGGTACGCAGCAGTGTGGGTGGGTGATGTGCGGCCGTAGATAACCGGAGTTGCCCCACATAGTTGTGGGATTGGTTTTTCGATGAAACAGAGCGAGTTGGGAATAGGAAAACCGAGCATGCCCTTGACGCTTGACTTTCCGACACTTGCTGCACCCAACGGCTAACGAGCAGCGGTCTTCACATAAAACAGTCAGTTCGCAATCTAACGGTATGGGATGACAGGCAATTCAAATGGAAGTGCCTTTAGTGCCTTGGATGGACGTGTAACGGCATTCATGAAAATTGTGCCTTGCACCTGAACTATGTTGGGGAAAAAATCATTCGAGATTTGCTTATTTATGGCGTTGGATCAAAAGTTCAAAACACAACAGCTCGCATAAAGCCAAAACAACCCGACTCGCTCTTAAAAACGTCTCTATAACAAAGCGCGTATTTAGTGTCAGGAGGTTGAATTTGGGGCTACTGTAGCATTTTCGTTTTTATTTGTCAATTAGTATTCAATCATGGACTAATTAGGCTCAAAACGTTCGTCTCGTAATTTCCCACCAAACTGTGCAATTAGTTTTTTTTTTCGTCTACATTTAATGCTCCATACACGGACCGCAAACATTCGATGTGATAGGTGGAACTAAACCAGACGAAAGCATGTTTCGAATTTCAATCTTCCCCCACGCTCATGAGCACTTGAAGCCAAAATATCCCGTCCACACGCTTCCGAGCAGGGGATCTCCAGAATGCACGGACGAATCCAGAGCCACTAATAATTTACAACGGACCACAAATAGTAAAAAAACAAAACATGTCGCCATCGAGACGTCAACACGACACGACACGACTGTTACCCTCCTATCCTTTACAGAGCACAAGTTGAGCGCAGCGGTTAGCTGGAGCTCGCTAGCTAACAACAGCGAGCGCCCGAAAAAACCCCCCGCTGCACGACGGAAGCTGCCTGCGCCGCTCGCCTCAAGGGGCAGAAGAAGGCAACGCGAAAACGGCGGCCGCGGGCAATCAAGCAAGCGCGGGCAGGACAGCGGCCGCGGAGGAAAAAATAATTAAAAATCAGGCCGTCCCTCCCGTCGCAGCTCATCAGGGGCCTGGGCCTGGGCCTGTGGGGGCTCAGCTCACTCGGGACGCCCCTCGTCAGCGGACTGGACGACGGGCCGATCCGCATCAACCCCCACGTCGAGGAACCAATTGAAAATCACCGTCACCGACGTCGCGTTCGCGTCGTGCGGGGCAAGCAGGGAGTAGGGAGGGGTGGAAGGCGTGCGGAAATCGGAAATGGCTTGCGGGCTGGATACGGCTAAGGAAACGGCTGTCGCTGTTTTTTTTTTCTTTTCTCTTTCCCGGGGGCGGGGGAGTGAAGCGAGAGTGTGCTACCTCCTCCGGTATGCAGAAATTCAGCATGTGCGCTCGCTGTATCCAGTATGTTTGGAACTGGTTCGGTTACTTTATCTCACAAGACTTCACAGTTCAAATTCGTGTGCGCATAAATTATCTGCATCCTCTTGATGTCATTGTGACGCAAAGTTCGCAGCTGGAAGAGTCTTGGATGATTCTTCCATTTCAAATCCGAAGGTTGGGATCAGGTGAAATGTTGCAAATCTGCTTTCGGAGAGCAAAAATAAGCCAACACACAGAGAAAGGAACGGTAAGACGAGCATTTAGTCATCGATTGTGAGTTATATATGATAGGATGGTGCATAGTGGCACATTTATACTTCTTCTCGGTTGCTAAGTCCTGTCCTCCATTTTCGTTTACTTGACGCCGCATCTTTTTTTTTTCCCTCGAAATTCTGATTGTGCGTCTTTTCTCTGCACAAACTTTTTCATAAGTGTTATTTGGAGTTTTATCAACAATTTGCTTGTGTAGGTGGGGAAATGGTATTTTCGGAGTCCTTTTGTGAGGAATTACAAAAGATTTTTTTTCAAAAAAATATGAATTAGAAGAGTTGGTCGACGAAATATGAGTCGGAAACTCAATCTTGATATCCACAAGAACAATACATTCTTGTTACCACGAGATGTATTGGCCGCTACAGATTATTTGATTATTTTTGAACTATATGAAAATCTGTTGTAGAGGGAAAAAAAACATATGATCAAAATTGCTACAACAATTTATTGGTAAAAGCCATCACTCCCTGCGTCTCAAAGCGAGAAAAGAAGAAGAGGAGAATCACTCTCCAGTCCCCATCACCCATCAGTACATGTCCACATTGTAAGGAAAATGGACCCTTGGCCCATTTACTTTGGATTTTGGTGTTTGATGACCAACACAACCAAATTGGACTAATGAATTTGCAAGTGTTTGTTTTGTAGTCCAATAGGATGCAAGACGTAACTTGGACGAAGGCGACGTGATGATCCGATGATCAACACCTCAAGCAAGACCTTAAGAGCACAAAAGAAGACCCAAGAGATCAAGCAAAGTCCAAGCATGAAGATTGGAACCAAGCCGTACGCAAGATCGCGAAGAAACGAGCTCGCAGAGGCGACCGGACGCTGGACCGGACGCTGGCGGCAACCAACCGGACGCAGGGCATCAGCGTCCGATCAAGTACAGAGAGGTTCCAGGCGCGTGAAACTGCGACCGGACGCGTCCGGTGGCAGGCAACCGGACGCTGGCAGCGTCCGATCGGTGGTTCGCGGCTGCAACGGTCGGGACAACCGGACGCGTCTGGTCAGGACGATTCAGCGTCCGGTCAGTAGCAGAATTGCGGGAGTTCGACCCCAACGGCTACTTTCTCAGTGGGGCTTATAAATACAACCCCCAACCGGCCATTTGAGATGTGTGGAGCTGAGAAAACATACCAAGGGTGTTGATACACCATTTTAGTGATCTCCACATGCATAGTGCTTAGTGTTTTATTAGGTGATTAGCATAAGTGCTTTGCGAAGTGCTTAGGTTGATTAGACCACCGCTTTTGCGCTTGCTCTAGGTGTTTGCCTAGTGTTTAGTGAGGTTTGCATACCTCTTGCCACCCCGTGCTTACGAGCACAAGTGTTGTACATCGGAGGGGCTTGAAGTCTTGCGAGATCACACCAACCGCGCTTGTGGTGTGGCCGCCACCGTGTACCGGAGGGAACAAGGCCCGCGGCGTTTCGGCCGGAAGCTTGATAGTGAAGACGGCGGGGAGCATCCAGGAGAGGCTTGCCGAGAGACACATCGGAGACCCACTTGCACGTGGGGAAGGCCCGAGGCTATCCACGGAGTCACCCGACCGGGAGCTTGGCTCTTGCGAGGGATTCCTTGCGAGGGGCTCCAACGAGGACTAGGGGGAAGCTTGTGCGCTTCTCGATACCTCGGTAAAAATACCGGAGTCATCGACGGGAGTTTGCATATCTCTACCTTGCTCTTTAGCTTCCGCATTTATATTGATTACTTTACTACGTTTGCAGTAGAGATAGCAACACACTAGCAAAACCATAGTTGCACATCTAGATAGCTTATCTATTGCATAGGTTTTGCTAGGGTTAGAACAAGAGGCCATAGTTTAGAGTTAGAATTTTAAGTTGCCTAATTCACCCCCCCCCCCCCCCCTCTTAGGCGTCACGGTCCCCTTCAATTGGTATCAGAGCCGGTTGGCTCATTTTGGACCCTTGGCTTAATCACCGTTGAGCCGACGCTATTGCAGAGTGGTTGGGATGGATACCGCTAGGCCTCCATAATTTGATGGCACTAACTTCCTCTACTATAAGGCTAGAATGGCTTGCCACCTTGAGGCGGTTGATTTAGGTGTATGGAGAGTCACTCGTGACGGGATGAAACCCATTAAGAATCCCGAAAACCCCACAAAGAGTGATGAAAAAGAAATGCATTTTAATGCTAGAGCTAAGAATTGCTTGTTTGAATCATTTAGCATGGATGTGTTTAACCAAGTGTTCACATTAAATATGGCACATGAAATTTGGTTAAAACTCCAAGAGTTCCATGACGGCACAAGTAATGTCTGTGAGCAAAAACATTGTCTAGCTAAGCAAAATTATGATTCCTTTGCTATGAATGATGATGAGCTTGTTCGTGAAATGTATTCTCGATTGAATCTAATTATCAATGAGCTCCATTCAATAGGATTATTAAAGCTAGATGATGCCGACATCGTGAGGAAGATCATCTCCGTTCTACCACAAAAGAAATATGCAAGCATCATCACCATCCTTCACAACATGGAGAACTTGAGCACCATGACCCCGGGCATTGTCATTGGCAAGCTAGTGGCATTTGAAATGTCACGTAAGATGGGGCAAGAAGAAACTTCTTCATCAAGCAAAGGCAAAGCTCTCGCTTGTAGCGAGAAGAAAAAGATGAAGGGCAAGAAAGTTGAGTCAAGCTCAAGCTCAAGCTCCTCAAGTGAAGAAGAAGAAGATGAGGATGATGATGATGATGAACAAGAATCAAGTGATGATGATCAATCTTCCTCCTCCACCTCCGACCTTGATGAAGAATCAATCAAACTAATCAACAAGGTGGAGAAGATGATCCAAAGGCTCAATGTCAAAGGTGTGCCCATCCAAATTCAAGATCTCATTTTCACCAATTAAAGAAATGAGCAAAGAAAGAAAGGATGCTACGGATGCGGCGAGTCGGGACACTTTGTGGAAGTTTGTCCAAACAAGCCCACACCCAAGACAAAGAAGAAGGCGTGCAAGAACCAAGCCCTCACATCAATAAGGTCATGGGATGATTCTTCAAGTAAAGAAGAACACCGTCACAAGAGGCGAGGCCGCAAGCACTCATCATCAAGCTCTTCACGTATGTGCCTTATGGCACGAGGTAACGAAAGCTCATCCTCTAGTGAGAGCGATAGTGATGATGATTTGCCTTCTTATAATACAATTGTGCAAGAAAATCTTAAATATGCTAAAGTTTGCACTAGTCAACAAAAGAAGCTCAAAAATTTAAAAGAAGAGCTAGGTAGTTCATAAGAAGCATACAAGAATTTGCTTAAACAATACGAAAATTTTGCAAATCTCAATGTTGAACTATCTACTAAAATTGAGCAACTTGAGGCTAGTGCAACAACAAATGAATGCACAATCAATGATAAGCAACTTGAAAAGAAAAATTAAAAATTAAAAGAAAAGTTAGCTAGCCTACAAAATGATTATCAAAGTTTGCTTGCTAAATTGGAAATCATGTGCAAACATTGTGATGAGCTAACTAATAAAGTTGCTAATCTTAAAGCCGTCAAAAATACCCCCACCAAGGCATCTAAAAAGAAAAGTTCTGTCATCAAAAAGGATGCCTCTACTTCTTGCAATGATTTATGTTTAGACTCACCTTTGTGCAACCAAGTTTGTGTTGAGAAAGTTATTGTAGATACATGCACACAAGAGGTTGCAAAGGAGAATGAGCGACTCAAGCAAGAAGTAGCTCGCCTCACCAAGGACTTGACTCAAGTGAAAGGCAAGGCGAAGCAAACCCAACTTCATCAAGATAACACCATCAAGGGAGTGAAGAAGCTTGATGAAGGACAAACCGTGGTTTGTTACGTGTGCCACAAGGAAGGTCACAAGTCCTATGAGTGCAAGGTGAAGAATGGGGGAGGAGCAAAGAAGGAGAAAAAGCAAACAAGCAAGCTCTCCAACACCTACACCAACAAGGTGGACAAGAAGGCCTCCACACCTTATCTCTTGAAGAAGAAGAAAAATAACAAGGTGGTGGCCATCAAGGTGAACAAGCAAGCTAACAATGGGGTCAAACGCTTTTGGGTGCCAAAGGAAATCATTTCAAACATGAAGAGCACCAAGAAGGTTTGGATCCCGAAAGGGAAGTGAGAAGTCCGTCGGCAGTCGGGGAATTTGGAGACTTGGCAACATATGTGTGCATTTCATGGGGTGCATCATAATGAACAAAGTTATTGCCAAGTGGGTTAGTGGATACTATGGACCCAAATTCCCCTTCCCATGTTAGGTAACTGGATGTCATTACTTTCAATTAGTATTCATTTCAATTGGTTTTGTTTTTTAATTGTTATACTGTTAAAGCATCTAGTTATCCTTCATGCCTATGTTTGCATTTGCATGCTTAAACCTTTTGTCATGCATTCAATAGGTGTATCATATGGTAGGCTTGCTCGGTTTCATCTTCAACCCTTGGAGCAAACCTACATGGTTTAAAATTGTTTAGAAGCACGGCATATAGCTTGTTGTACAATTATTCATCTAATATGTGCCAAAGTCCAAATTGTAGATAATCTCTCCCAAATATCATCTTTCAAGTGGTATTTTGATACTTAAATCAAGGTGCACAAATGTTACAAGTATTCAACACTTGTGTGCACAAATTTAGGGGGAGCTTTATCTACAGGTTGGATGCCTTGAGACTAACACTCGTTCAAATGATATTTTTTTTTAAAAAAACCTATCACATATGTAGTAGTCTCATTGTAAGGAAATTGGAGTCCCCGGAGTTAAGCATCATTCTTCAATTGGCATCATCATGTTAATTTCATTTCATACTTACATGCTTTCTCCATGCATTATATAGATTAAACTCTCTTGTACAATAAATTGCTAAGTATGCATATGCTTTGCTTCCTACCATATGTATGCATATATTTAGGGGGAGCTTAGTCTATATAATGTGAGAGTCAAATCTTGTGATCCATTTCACTCTACACACAAAGGATCATGAAATTTGACCCTCCCTTGTGCTACTAATGTCTTCATTTTCGGTGTTTGATGCCAAAGGGGGAGAATTTGAAGGACCAAAGGCAAGCATCAAGTTGATGTCTACAAGTGGAATCCATAATATCACATGGGGACATTTGCAAGGGCAAGACAAGCTTTTAAGTAAAGTTTCAATTGGTATATCTCAATTAGTATCATATAACCTTGCCCTTTGCATTGCATCCTAGCAAGTAGGTAATTTTTAACTTCCAAATTTTTATTATTTGCTTGCTTTGGTCGTGTTGGCATCAATCACCAAAAAGGGGGAGATTGTAAGGAAAATGGACCCTTGGCCCATTTACTTTGGATTTTGGTGTTTGATGACCAACACAACCAAATTGGACTAATGAATTTGCAAGTGTTTGTTTTGTAGTCCAATAGGATGCAAGATGTAACTTGGACGAAGGCGACGTGATGATCCAATGATCAACACCTCAAGCAAGACCTTAGGAGCACAAGAGAAGACCCAAGAGATCAAGCAAAGTCCAAGCATGAAGATTGGAACCAAGCCGTACGCAAGATCGTGAAGAAACGAGCTCGCAGAGGTGACCGGACGCTGGACCAGACGCTGGCGGCAACCGACCGGACGCAGGGCATCAGCGTCCGATCAAGTACAGAGAGGTTCTAGGCGCGCGAAACTGCGACCGGACGCGTCCGGTGGCAGGCGACCAGACGCTGGCAGCGTCCGATCGGTGGTTCGCGGCTGCAACGGTGAGGACAACCGGACGCGTCCGGTCAGGACGATTCAGCGTCCGGTCAGTAGCAGAATTGCGGGAGTTCGACCCCAACGGCTACTTTCTCAGTGGGGCTTATAAATACAACCCCCAACCGGCCATTTGAGATGTGTTGAGCTGAGGAAACATACCAAGGGTGTTGATACACCATTTTAGTGATCTCCACATGCATAGTGCTTAGTGTTTTATTAGGTGATTAGCATAAGTGCTTTGCGAAGTGCTTAGGTTGATTAGACCACCGCTTTTGCGCTTGCTCTAGGTGTTTGCCTAGTGTTTAGTGAGGTTTGCATACCTCTTGCCACCCCGTGCTTGCGAGCACAAGTGTTGTACATCGGAGGGGCTTGAAGTCTTGCGAGATCACACCAACCGTGCTTGTGGTGTGGCCGCCACCGTGTACCGAAGGGAACAAGGCCCGCGACGTTTCGGCCGGAAGCTTGATAGTGAAGACGGCGGGGAGCATCCAGGAGAGGCTTGCCGAGAGGCACATCGGAGACCCACTTGCGCGTGGGGAAGGCCCGAGGCTATCCACGGAGTCACCCGACCGGGAGCTTGGCCCTTGCGAGGGATTCCTTGCGAGGGGCTCCAACGAGGACTAGGGGGAAGTTTGTGCGCTTCTCGATACCTCGGTAAAAATACCGGAGTCATCGACGGGAGTTTGCATATCTCTACCTTGCTCTTTAGCTTCCGCATTTATATTGATTACTTTACTACGTTTGCGGTAGAGATAGCAACACACTAGCAAAACCATAGTTGCACATCTAGATAGCTTATCTATTGCATAGGTTTTGCTAGGGTTAGAACAAGAGACCATAGTTTAGAGTTAGAATTTTAAGTTGCCTAATTGACCCCCCCCCTCTTAGGCGTCACGGTCCCCTTCACACGTCCGCCTCTGCTTCGGTTGTGCAGGCGGGCCATGCCTAGATGCCCTCCCCTGCAACACCACTGTCAAGCTGCGAGTGGCTTTCCTTCCCCCATCAGTCCCCAGTATGGCAGTATGTATTGGAACCATGTTTAGTTCCTCCCAATTCCAGAATTTGGCACTATGCAAAAAGAAGATTCCCCGTCACATCAAACTTGCGGTACATGCATGGAGTACTAAATGTTGACGAAATCAAAAACTAATTACACAGTTTGGTTGTACTTTGCAAGACGAATGTTTTGAGCCTAATTAGACAACGATTGGACAATTAGTACCAAATAAAAACAAAACGGTATTGTAGCTACAGTACCGCCTGAAAATCCGGCGGCGCCGATTCGGCGCCCAACTAAACGTGGCCCAGCTGTTCGGCTGTTCCTTTGCCGCGGATAGCCGCCGTCTTCTCCGCGTGTGAACACCCGCATCGCATCGCAGGCATACCTATAAATACCACCTCCCAAAAAACCACACGCTCCGCACAGCACTCAAGCTCAAGACAACCGATCAGCTTCACTCCACTCTCAACACCGACCTCAAGCAGGGATCAGCACTTTAGCAGCAGCAGCAGCAGGTAGCCATGGACATGGGCCGCCTCGAGCTCTCGCCGTCCTCTTCCTCCTCCACCTCACTACGTCAAAAAGCATTTCTTGGGGTGGTTGTAGACCATTTGTAGGGGCGGTTTGCCCAGCCGTCCCTACGCAAAGGTCTCTACAAATCATGCATTTGTAGGGGCGGTTCTTAGGCCGCCCCTATAAATCGATTTGTAGGGGCGGCTAGTGTTTCCAGCCGCCCCTATAAATATATTTGTAGGGGCGGCTCTTATTACCAGCCGCCCCTACAAACAGGTATTTGTAGGGGCGGTTCAATCTAGAACCGCCCCTACAGTACATTTACTAGCAAAAAAAATCAAATTTTCAATTCAAAATCACTTTGCCGAACGTCCCACAACAACGTTCCGAACAGCGTTCGCGTTGCCGAACGCCCCGCGACCAACGTTCCGAACCGCGTTCGCGTTGCCGAACGCCCCGTGACCAACGTTCGCGTTGCCGAACACCCCACGACCGCGACTACAAGCATAAGAGTATTCTATAAACTACAATTACAAGTCCAATTCACATGAATATATACAATCCATCATTAAATATATAAATTCCATACACATTGTTATCAACGTCCTAGAGCTAGCCTTTCAGTCTCACGAAGGTGTTGATACTGAGGATTTGTACCTAAGTCAGACTCTCGATCATGGTAGGCGCCTCTGACATGTACAATCTGGTCCAATGTGAAGTTGCAAAGGTCGCCGACGAGCTCTAAGAGTTGGTCATCCTTGTATGGGTCTCTTTTCATTCCTTTCTCTTCTCTCCACTACAAGAAAACAAGTTTCAGTTTAGTATTTCATACCATTTACGAAGTTTTTATACTATGGGTGAAGAGGTTCAAACTTACCCTTAAGGGGTGTCTCCTGTAGGCACCGGTGTTACCCATCATAGAACATATATAGTATCCACAATGTACACTCACAGGCTTCTGCTTGTTGCACTGTGTGTTTTGCATATGAAAATGTTAAGTAATGCTTTTGACAGCCATGTAACGGAGTACTGAAGAAGTAAGTTACACTTACCGCACATAGTGTTTTTATAGCCAGCTTTTCCTTCCTTGCTGGATCATGCCTTCCATGATGATTAGTGACATAGAACCTAAATGCCCTGTTCGAATTATTTTAGCAAATACAACTTGTTAGTATCCAAAAGTGAACGTTACAAGTATGTATACAAACATATAAGCTAATAAGGATTGTCGATATGTATACGTCTTGAGAATCGATATGAAGTCTTTGTATGTCACCGTGTCCTTATCTAATGAATCAAAGACCCATGCCATGCTCCTCCCGACGTCGACGGCTATACAAATCCAGTGGTTGCTGCATGGATTTAATCATAGAACTAGATAAGCCCTTTTGCATCGAATGAAATATATTGAACAAAGCTTTAAGTATAGAGTTGAGCTTACTCGAAGTTGTATGGTAGCCATATAGTAGAGTGGTGTTGGAGATTTTTGAAAGCCAAGGCAATGTATGCCGCAACCTTAAGGGACTCTTCCCTTAGCTTCACACTACGGATGCGCTCTTTCTCTCGAAGAGTCTTTGCAGCTGCTAGCTCTTTGGCATCCAGTGTCCACCGTTTAGGGTAATTAAAATTTGTTTGGGCTATAGCTTGAGGGTCTACATACCCGGCTTTCACACTTGGCATTTGTTTGACAATGTGCACTTGCATTCTACAAATCACGGCGTGGGTTAGTTACAACAAAATTCAAAGATTACATTCATATCATATCAGGAGGACAAGGACTTACAGGCACCACGTGCGAATTAGATTCATCTCCATTTCTCCCAGGTGAAAGCATGTGTGCATGTCATTGAAGTCAAAGACAATTTTCCCGGCTGGGCTTCCAAATGTGCCGGTGGGAAAGCATGCTTGTATGATATCTATGCTCGTTGGGAGAACACGCAAGTATCAATCATGGAACCTTCTCATTCCAAGTGGTAGGCGCTGGATGTCCCGGTTTGGTAGGAAGGGCTTGCCTCTTTCATATTTTTTCGGGCAATCTTTTGACCATTCGATGGCATCAACATTTGGATACTGCTTTGCAATTTGGTGAAGTTTGCTACTGACGGCCTCCTCAGAACCCCGTGATGGGACTTTTTTAACTTGGTTTTCAGGCTTGAACTGATCATGGGAATACCACTTGGACACCGACGAGACGTCTTTGATCGGAACATAAACTGGCCTTATGTGGATTGGAATCTTCTTTCGGAGTTCCCATTCAGGCACGTCCTCATCTTCTTGTGCATCACCTTCTTCAGGAGGCACTCGTTGTTCATGTATCGGTTGTGCTTGTTGAGAAGACTGTGGCATCTCATGATGCACTTGCCTGGTACGAGCTGGAGAAGGTTGTGGCATCTCATCAGGCACATGCTCGATAGAAGGCGGGGAAGAATGTGGCATCTCAGGAATGTGGGGGTCACGAGACGGTGAAAATATCTCATCGGCCTCAACAACTCGCTCCAAATTTGGGAGAGAGGGAGGCGGCGAAGAAGCAATCAATATAATGTTCTGTTTGTGCCAGAGGATGAACTGCCCCATAACGTCTCTGAGTAACACTAGCCCCTCGGGAGTTGCGTAGTCTATCCTCCACTGCATGAACTCGGGCTTCACTGTATGCACCTCGACCCTAGTGTAGTTCGGCGGTATCTTATTATTGTGGTGTAAGCCACCGGGAGGATGTGCAACACCCGTTGCCACCTCTATCACAGTGTTCTGTCGGCCGCTGAGAAACACCAAGGTGCAACTAGTAGGTTCCCGTATGAGATCGACTGAGGTTGTGGCTACAGTGGAACCTTGGCTGCTAGGAACTTTCGGAGGGTTGGTAACTAATGCCACTTCTCCCAGTGGCGTCACTAATATACGTGGCTCCGTAGACATTCCTTGCTCCTCCAGCGCCTTCGCAACTAGAGCCTTCACTTGGAGCTCAAGACTAGTCTCCCGATCTCAGCCATGTTTCTTGTACATGTGCCTATCCTCTTCGAATCCTTACTTCCATGTCATCCTTTTCCCTAGCCCCCTGGTGCGGCCTGTGTGCTCCTTGTTTCTCAAGCCAAGGCTAAGCTCGTCCCTCTCTCAGGAAGGATTGAATGAGCCCGTCTCTTTGTCTTCAGCATATTTCAGTATCCTTGATACCGCCTCTTGGGTCTCCGGCTTATCAAACTTAAGATTACTGCCGGATGGTTCTGTACTCCTCGCATATATCTAGTTCCTTGAGCGTACCTTCAACTTCATCACATCGATATTCCCAGCAGCTGCGGCCTCTTCATCCATCTTCCTAAACTTCTCTTCCTTGGCATAGTAGCTACCGGGGCCTAGATGATGGTGGTGTTTGTTCCTCTTCGCTAGCTCGGTGTTACGAGCACCGAGCTCCAATGCCTCCGCTGAAGTCTTCTGAGCCACGAGCTCCTCCCATTGACTAGGAGTTATTTTGCCGAACTCGTTGAAGGGAGTTAACCCCTTTTGGATATACTTCGTGTTAAGCTCCGACCTCCAACGTCGAAATGACTCTCCCATCATCCTGATAGTATTTTTTTTACCAATTCGTGCTTACCCTCCAGAAATCTAAAATTGACCTTCAGCTGCCTATCCCATAGTGCATTCTTTATGTTCTCTGGTACCTCTTTCCAGTTAGGGATTGCTGGGTTCAATTTATCTCTTACTAGGGCCCCGATCATATTACGGAATCGTCCTCTTAATTCCTTCGGCTCAAGGATCTCCCCTGCTGGCCCAACCTCCATTATCATATAGCAAGCCTTATCTGGATATAGATTTCCTTTTCTATCCCCTCATTTCCTCTTAGGCTTGGTAGTCGTGGTTGTGTCTTAAGTTTGTGGAGCAGAGGCATCGTGATCCATCTCTGTGGTTGTTGCCTCTGCTCTCCTTTCCTCTACTCCGTCTTGTCCAGCGAGATGTCGTGGACGTCGACGTTGTCTTTTCTAAGTTTCAGGAGGGACCTGTATATAGGACAGGTCAAAGTGTTAGCAGAGGTAACACAGCCAAAGCTTTAGCAAAATTTACAAGCTAAGGCTTCTTCCCTACCTCCTCGTTCGGGTCAAAATCCTTGTCCAAATCTTCCTCCGTTGGCCTCCTTCTTGCTTCAGGTGGGAAAGGATCCTCGGGACTTTCATGTCCCTCTTCTGACTCATCATCCTCTTCTTCTTCGCCTTCAGCAGCCTCTCCTTCGGGGCCTTCCTCCTCGTCACACTCCTCCTGAGTAAGCATCACTTCTAGATCCTTTTCTACCTCGTTATCGAACTGTTCCTGAGTAAGCTGGTCCTCTAGTGCTTGCTCCTCAAGGGTTGGCTGCTCATCATGCTCGGGGCATCGAGCTGCACGGTCTGTTGTCCGCGACATTATTTCGCGCTTTGTTCTAAAAGATGCAAGAAAGTGTGCTTTAGGTACGCGAGAAGGTATAAGAAATCAAAAAGGTCTATAAACCAAAGTAGTCCTATAAAACAACAATATAAAAAAACGAGAAGTAGTAGTGGTAGAGGCCTCAGAAACATGTCAATCATCATCTGATCTTGAACTTGGAGCATCAAGGCATCATAACAGAGAAGAGAGGAGAAGGTAATGTAGGGGCGGCTGCTAATGATGCCAAGTTCCTCACAAGTTCTTGATCATCAGCTCATATTCCATATAATGTATGGACTTAGACAATTTCATCATCGGCAAAACAAAGGAGAGGAGAGGGGAGATTTGGCAAAAAAAAGCAACAGCTGCTTAACAAACATAGAGAGGAAAAGGTGTAAAAACAAGCAGCTGCTGCTTCCCAAACATAGAGGATAGGAAAATTAGCCAAAAAACAGTTGACTGCTGCCACATGGTTGGAAGACCCCTGTAGATCAAAATCTGGTAATTTAGATATGGTAAATAATGGATTAGAGTAGATGAGGAGTAATAGTAGATAGAGTAATAGTAGAGGAGTAGAGTAGAGGAGTAGAGAAGTGTAGCAGCCAGTAGTTAAGAGAAACAGCCACTTAGATACAGTAGTAGTCGTAGATAGAGTAGTAGAAGTGAGCCACTTAGTAGCAGCCACTTAGTAGTATAGGGAAGTGAGTAGAGTAGCAGCCAGCAGCTAAGGAAGAGAGTAGAGTAGCAGCCAACTAGTAGTAGTAGGAGTAGCTAGCAGTAGAAGTAGAGTAGTAGTAGTAGAGGAGTAGTAGGATAGTAGTATAGCAGGAGCCACTTAGTAGTATAGAAGTAGCAGCCAGCAGTTGAGCCAAGTTGAGCCAGCAGCTAGAGAGGACTTTGTCTATCAACCAGATTTTCACATTTCAGTTACCAGCTTAAGAATCAAGGAAGCACAACCATGGTCTCATGGCATAACAAACAAATGGAACAAATAAATCAATAAAATAGCCATGTTCTGAAAAACTGAAATAACAGAACAAACAAGACCCTATCCAAGCAGGTCCTTCAACGAAATCAAATGGAGACAGAGGTACAAGATTGCCCTACTGTTAGCACAGTCAACACACACAGCCACATCAAAAATGGAAATGAATGAAACTGAATAAAAAAAGACTACTAAAACTAAACCACTAATAACTATAAGCTAATGGAAACATTTCAATAAAATCTACAAGACCAACTTAAGAGATAACACAAAGACTACATTAAAAAAAATAGTGGCATGACCACACACAGCAACAAATATCATAAGCGGAACATGTTTCTAACCAATATACAGATAAAATGAAAGGAAAAAACCAGAGGGATTTGGGTATAACATGGGAACAACGAAAAAAAGAGAGAAAATGGGATTTGGTGCATTGCTGTTCATGCCATCACATAATAGCGGTACTGCTGCATAGCTAACACAATCTGGGATAATAACAACGCAAATGAGATATGACCATCACTATTCACTACTTACAGAATAAATTTGTACAAGGTCTCTGTTCCAGAAGACGAGATTAAAGGTGGAAGTATAAAGCTAAAATATGAGATTGAGTTGAGCAGACTGTTCAATTGGTCATCTATTTCGTCAGGTAATGTTAGGACATTGATAAATGTTTAGCAAAGCCATGGATATAATCAGCAACTGCAGGGCAAGTGAAGCATCAGAGGCCTACTATTTAATATGAAAAATCAAAGTAGCATTACACCTTGTCTATCCTAACAGACAAATACAAACTCATCTGCCATTTGCATTGCAGGGCATGCAACCTCAGTCCATTTGCATTGCAAAAAAAGGCAGAGTTTTACACAGTTCAGGTCACAAACTGAGTCCTTGCACTTCTTGCGGCAAATTGGCAGGCTTTTACAAGCCGCTGAAGATCTAACGGTGGCTAGCTACACCCAAAGACTCACCACCTATACTGCTACTGAACCACAGAACACAACCTTGGAATGTCACATGTTAGTAGCTATATAAATATTAACCTTGGAATGTCACATGTTGTAGCATCTACACTGCGTATAAACAGGCTAAATGGCTGTGTAGTCGAACAATGATCTTAGCAAACATGCAAGTTCAACATGCACGATTTGTGAAATAGATTTAAACAGGCTAAATGGCTGTGTAGTCGAACAATGATCTAGCTGATGTGTTGGGCATTCCAAAAGAAACGCTTCTTGCCATCAGTATTGTTTTGCATTGCAGTGAGAGCAGTAGACTAATTTTATTTGGTCCTATAACACTTAGTTGATTCTGTTTCTATAATTAAGCACTGTTTATGAGTAAGGTTGTAGCTAGCGCCTGTGTGCATTTCTATATGTGCGGTTCTATCTTCTATGAAATGGCTACAGGTTTGTCATGTCATCAAAGAACAACATAACATCTATTCATCATAAATTGATCAGAACAAAACCAATATGACCAAATTACCATAGCAAAGGCAAAATTAATAGAACAAAACCAATTTGACGAATTGTCTGAATTTGCCAAAGAAGATGGCAAGGGGGGACTCACCTCGGGGAGCCACCGGTCGTCCTCGGCGTCAGCGAGCACGAAGCTGGCGGAACCACCGGCACCGTCCTCGAGCTCGCGCACGAGGCCCTACAGCGAGGCGCACAGGCGGCAGCGCGGGGAGTAGAACTCCAGCACGGGGGCGGGCCGGCGTCGGGGGCCAGGCGTGGGACGCCGGGGGTCGGCCGGCGCGCGGGGGAGGGCACCGGGGGCCGGGCGCGGGACGCCGGAGGTCGGCGCGTGGGGGCGGGCGCCGGGGGCCGGGTGCGGGACGCCGAGCGCCGGGCGCCGGGGGCGGGCACGGGCACGAGCGCGGGACCGGGGGCTGGTGTGGGCGGGCGCCGGGGGCCGGGTGCGGGACGCCGAGCGCCGGGGGACGGGTGCAGGACGCCGAGCGCCGGGCGCCGGGTGCGGGCGAGGGCGCGGGGGTGGGCACGGGACTGGCGGCGGAAACCCTAGGCGCGCGGGCAGCCTGACGGCGTCGGTGGAAGAAAACAGCACCCAGACTGACTCCCGTGCGTCGGTTCTCCTATTTATACTCCCTCCTATTTGTAGGGGCAGT
Source organism: Miscanthus floridulus (assembly GCF_019320115.1). NCBI lineage: Eukaryota > Viridiplantae > Streptophyta > Magnoliopsida > Poales > Poaceae > Miscanthus > Miscanthus floridulus. The sequence goes on along the minus strand of NC_089588.1, from coordinate 119,971,723 downwards.
TCCTGATCTAACCGCCCCTACAAATCCATTTGTAGGGGCGGTTCCTGATCTAGCCGCCCCTACAAATGCATTTTGAATACCAAGTTTGACTCTAGTATTATGAACTCTAAATGACTTCAAATTGAAAAGTTTTGAATACCAAGTTTGTTAAACGAATCAATATCTACAATTGTTGTTTTGGTCAACTTTCCATTTGAGAAAGTTTGGATGGTTCAAATTTGTGATTTTTAAATTTCAACGCCTACAAGCTAGTTTTCGGAACCCTAGGTTATCTCAAATTGAAAAGTTTTGAATACCAAGTTTGTTCAGCTCATCAAGATCTACAATACTTATATAGTCCATTTTTTCATTTGAGAAAGTTTGAATAAAATGTAGTTCAAATTTCACAAGTGTGTGACATAGTTTCAGAAAGTCTATATGAGATTCAAGAATTTGTGACTAGTGTTTGATAAAACTTTCTCAAATGCGAAAATGATCTATGTAACAATTGTAGATCTTGCTGAGATGATCAAACTTGGTATTCAGAGTTTTTTCATCTGAGGTCATGTAGTGTCTCATTTGAGCAAGTTTGACCAAGTCAAATTTGGTCAAATGAAAAAACAACACTTTGACTCTAGTATTATGAACTTTAATGACTTCAAATTGAAAAGTTTTGAATACCAAGTTTGTTAAACGAATCAATATCTACAATTGTTGTTTTGGTCAACTTTCCATTTGAGAAAGTTTGGACGGTTCAAATTTCTGATTTTTAAATTTCAATGCCTACAAGCTAATTTTCGGAACCCTAGGTTATCTCAAATTGAAAAGTTTTGAATACCAATTTTGTTCAGCTCATCAAGATCTACAATACTTATATAGTGCATTTTTTCATTTGAGAAATTTTGAACAAAATGTAGTTCAAATTTCACAAGTGTGTGACATAGTTTATGAAAGTCTATATGAGATTCAAGAATTTTTGACTAGTGTTTGTTAAAACTTTATTAAATGGGAAAATGAGCTATGTAACAATTGTAGATCTTGCTGAGATGATCAAACTTGGTATTCAGAGTTTTTTCATCTGAGGTCATGTAGTGTCTCATTTGAGCAAGTTTGACCAAGTCAAATTTGGTCAAATGAAAAAACAACACTTTGACTCTAGTATTATGAACTCTAAATGACTTCAAATTGAAACATTTTGAATACCAAGTTTGTTAAACGAATCAATATCTACAATTGTTGTTTTGGTCAACTTTCCATTTGAGAAAGTTTGGATGGTTCAAATTTGTGATTTTTAAATTTCAACGCCTACAAACTAGTTTTCGGAACCCTAGGTTATCTCAAATTGAAAAGTTTTGAATACCAATTTTGTTCGGTTCATCAAGATCTACAATACTTATATAGTGCATTTTTCATTTGAGAAAGTTTGAACAAAATGTAGTTCAAATTTCACAAGTGTGTGACATAGTTTCAGAAAGTCTATGAGATTCAAGAATTTGTGACTAGTGTTTGATAAAACTTTCTCAAATGCGAAAATGATCTATGTAACAATTGTAGATCTTGCTGAGATGATCAAACTTGGTATTCAGAGTTTTTTCATCTGAGGTCATGTAGTGTCTCATTTGAGCAAGTTTGACCAAGTCAAATTTGGTCAAATGAAAAAACAACACTTTGACTCTAGTATTATGAACTCTAAATGACTTCAAATTGAACAGTTTTGAATACCAAGTTTGTTAAACGAATCAATATCTACAATTGTTGTTTTGGTAAACTTTCCATTTGAGAAAGTTTGGACGGTTCAAATTTGTGATTTTTAAATTTCAACGCCTACAAACTAATTTTCGGAACCCTAGGTTATCTCAAATTGAAAAGTTTTGAATACCAATTTTGTTAAGCTCATCAAGATATACAATACTTATATAGTGCATTTTTTTATTTGAGAAAGTTTGAACAAAATATAGTTTAAATTTCACAAGTGTGTGACATAGTTTATGAAAGTCTATATGAGATTCAAGAATTTGTGACTAGTGTTTGATAAAACTTTCTCAAATACGAAAATGAGCTATGTAACAATTGTAGATCTTGCTGAGATGATCAAACTTGGTATTCAGAGTTTTTTCATCTGAGGTCATGTAGTGTCTCATTTGAGCAAGTTTGACCAAGTCAAATTTGGTCAAATGAAAAAACAACACTTTGACTCTAGTATTATGAACTCTAAATGACTTCAAATTGAAACATTTTGAATACCAAGTTTGTTAAACGAATCAATATCTACAATTTTTGTTTTGGTCAACTTTCCATTTGAGAAAGTTTGGACAGTTCAAATTTGTGATTTTTAAATTTCAACGCCTACAAACTAATTTTCGGAACCTTAGGTTATCTCAAATTGAAAAGTTTTGAATACCAATTTTATTCAGCTCATCAAGATCTACAATACTTATATAGTGCATTTTTTCATTTGAGAAAGTTTGAACAAAATGTAGTTTAAATTTCACAAGTGTGTGACATAGTTTATGAAAGTCTATATGAGATTCAAGAATTTGTGACTAGTGTTTGATAAAACTTTATCAAATGCGAAAATGATCTATGTAACAATTGTAGATCTTGCTGAGATGATCAAACTTGGTATTCAGAGTTTTTTCATCTGAGGTCATGTAGTGTCTCATTTGAGCAAGTTTGACCAAGTCAAATTTGTTCAAATGAAAAAACAACACTTTGACTCTAGTATTATGAACTCTAAATGACTTCAAATTGAAAAGTTTTGAATACCAAGTTTGTTAAACGAATCAATATCTACAATTGTTGTTTTGGTCAACTTTCCATTTGAGAAAGTTTGGATGGTTCAAATTTGTGATTTTTAAATTTCAACGCCTACAAACTAGTTTTCGGAACCCTAGGTTATCTCAAATTGAAAAGTTTTGAATACAAATTTTGTTCAGCTCATCAAGATCTACAATACTTATATAGTGCATTTTTTCATTTGAGAAATTTTGAACAAAATGTAGTTCAAATTTCACAAGTGTGTGACATAGTTTATGAAAGTCTATATGAGATTCAAGAATTTTTGACTAGTGTTTGTTAAAACTTTATTAAATGGGAAAATGAGCTATGTAACAATTGTAGATCTTGCTGAGATGATCAAACTTGGTATTCAGAGTTTTTTCATCTGAGGTCATGTAGTGTCTCATTTGAGCAAGTTTGACCAAGTCAAATTTGGTCAAATGAAAAAACAACACTTTGACTCTAGTATTATGAACTCTAAATGACTTCTGTATGTTGCAATAGAGTGGATGTTCAAATAGAGTCATCTAGATGTTGTAAAGGTTGTCTCACACACATGCATAAAATGTAGTCTCACACACATACAAAAATATGTAGTCTTACACACGTACATAAATATATAGTCTCACACGCATGCATAAATGAAGCCTTATAAACACACACTTACATAAACACTCCACGTTCAACAACTAGCTAGCCCGCTGTAACGACTTTCCCCTTGACACCTTTTCGTTCCCATGGCATTATATCTTTGGGGAGGTTCTTTTCCACAACACTGATCTTCTTAGGAAAGTCTGTGAATAGCGGCATCTCATCATAGTTATTGTAAGCTTCAATATCGTCCACGCCATCAACTCCAATAATATGTTGTTTCCCGGAGGCAACCACGTGCTTTGTCTTCTTCTTCAGGGGGAGGTTACTTTGTGGGTCAGACATATAGAAAACTTGTGCGACACGTGAAGCGAGCACCCAAGGGTCATCTTGGTAGCCGAGATTCTCGAGGTCCAGGACTCTCAATCCGATCTCGTTCAGTTGGTGTTGTTTGATCCAGCGGCATCGAAATAGGGCCACCATTATATCCCTTCCATAGTCAAGTTCCCATATCTCTTCAATGATGCCAAAGTATTGGATCTTTCGCCCTAATCCATCGAGAGCCTCTATTCGAACGCCGCTGTTTTGGTTCACATATTTACTATCCTTTGCGTGGGTATAGTACGTGTACCCATTGATGTCATAAGCATTCCAAGATGTCACTTGTCTCGATGGCCCCTCCGCCAACCTACTGATGGTAATAGAGTCTATGATTTCTTCAGGCGGTATGTTTTGGTCCTTCAACCATATAGTTAGTCGTTGCTTGTGCTGTTTCATGACCCAATCATCCGAACGGCCATTTCTCTCCGCCATAATGATAGCCAAGTGTTCATCAATATACGGTTGCATCAGTTGTGTACTCTGCAAGACACTGTAATGCGCCCGACTCACCTCTTTGTAATCATGGTCGATGAACACTTTTCTACCACTGGTGCCCTTCCCAGCCAGCCTACCCTTGTGACGAGAATCGGGTTTACCAATCCCTTTCTATACTTTTAGGTACTCTTGACAGCACTTGACGACTTCTTCAGTACTGTAACCCTCTATCATGGAGCCCTCTGGGTATGCTCGATTATGCACGTATCGACTTAAAACCGACATGAACCGCTCATAGGACCACATTTCATGCAAGTAGCAAGGGCCAAGCGCCTGTATCTGATGAACCATGTGAATCATGAGATGTGGCATTATATCAAAAAAGCAGGAGGTAAACACATCTCTAGTTGGTTTTGTGTCTCCACCACAAATTCATGTAGGTCACTCAGCTCTTCCTTGCCAATCGTCTTCTGTGAGATCTTCGAAAAGAAGTAGCACATGCGGGTGATTGCCATTTTCAAGAACTCTGGCTTTATAGCCCTGATTGCAATAGGTAGAAACACTGTCAGCATCACATGGCAATCGTGAGCCTTGCAGTGTGTTATTGACAAGTCCTTCGTCGACACTAGCTTGTTCACATTTGCTGAAAACCCAGTCGGGACTTTGATCCCCCTCAGGAAAGTGCATATAGCTCTCTTCTCGTCTAGTGTTAGGTTGAAGCACGCCGCGGGCAGAGTGTATTTTCCATTAGCCTCAGGTACCGGGTGAAGCTGTGGCATCATGTTTAGCTGCACCATGTCTTTCCGTGCTTTCAGACCATCCTTTGACTTGCCTGTGTCCATCAAGGTAGCAATGAGACTCTCAAAGACATTCTTCTGCACGTGCATAGCATCAATGGCATGGGGGACCTCCAAGTCTGGCCAATAAGGCAGATACTGAAAGAAGATCGATTGTTTCTTGAAAGGTACGCCTTCGATAGGAGGTGTGCTTCTAGCTCTATTCATCCCATCCGGATTCTTTTTTCCATAGATGACGCGTATGTTTTTCACCATTCTGTACACATGTTCTCCGTTATGACGTCTCTCCGGAGGGGGTTCAATCTCTGGGGCGTTGTCATAAAATCTAAAGAACAATTTGCTGCGGTACTTGTGACTTGTCTTTAAGAAACGTCGGTTCCTTAGGTAAACTATCTTCTTGGATGCATCCAGGTGTCGATGTTTTACCACCGGCAACCCGTCACGGGGTACCCGGGACGGTGATTTGTTCGGAGGGGTATCGGCGTTTGCAGGAACTCGATGGTAAACGCAGGGAGACAATGATTTATACTAGTTCGGCACGCCAGAAAGTCACGGTGCCCTACGTCTAGTCTGGTGTGGATAGTATATTGCGCCCTGCGCTATTTGTTGTGTTGCGAGGTATGTTGTGGTTGTGTCGGTGCCGATCTCCTCGGTCTAGGGACCCCTGCCCTCCTTTATATAGTCCAGGAGAGGCGGGAGTCCTAGTTGGTTACAAAGTAAAGATCCTAGTAGGATTACGTGTAACTAGTTCTAGTAGGATTACATGTAGGGAATCCTAGTTGGACTAGGTCTTCTTCTCTTTTCTCCATGGAAAACCCCATGGGTCCCGTATCGACAAGCCCCCGAGCATCTCATGGATGAGCTTCGGAAGCCTTCTTGTTCTTTTTGGTCTTCGTTGAGTTGTTGTAAATCCATTCCAGGTTCTTCTTGAAGTGAAACCTTGAGATGGTCTTCTTTGTCATTTCGTCGGTTGATGTGCACTTTTGGACAAAAGTGCACTCAGTGAGTGTAGCCCCCGAGCCTCTTGTTTGTTGGGACAAGAAGCCAGAGGGTCCCTTTAGTCTTCTTGGTTGCTCCGAGTTCTTTTTCGGTGGGTGCAATTTTTCGTAAAAATTGCACTCACTAAGTGTAGCCCCCGAGCCTCTTGCTTTTGCTTGCAAAAGTTGGAGGGTCCAGATTCTTGTCTTCAAATTTTTTTGGGGGGGTTATGTATCCCGCAGCCCCCGAGCCTTCTCCGAGTACTTTTCTTTAGAATAGAAATCGGATGAAGGGTCTTGATGTGTTGTCTTTGTTGTAGTCTTGAGTACTTGTATTCTTGGTCTTTCATCCTTGAATTCGAGCCCCCGGGCGTAGTTGAAGCGAATGCCGAGCCCCCGAGCTTAGTGTTTGACTAAGCCGTGACGCTCTTTCGAGTTGTTTTTATTCATCCAGGTCATTTCTAGACTTCTCTGGTTCTTGATGTACCTCTTCCAGGTTGTTTGCACTTCGTCCACGTTCTTTCTGAACTTGTATGTACCTTATCCGGGTTGTTTTCTAATTTGACTAAGCCGTGATGCTCTTCCGAGTTGTTTTTATTCATCTAGGTCATTTCTAGACTTCTCTGGTTCTTGATGTACCTCTTCCAGGTTGTTTGCACTTCGTCTAGGTTCTTTCTGAACTTGTATGTACCTTATCCGGGTTGTTTTCTAATTTGACTAAGCCGTGATGCTCTTCCGAGTTGTTTTTATTCATCTAGGTCATTTCTAGACTTCTCTGGTTCTTGATGTACCTCTTCTTGGTTGTTTGCACTTCGTCTAGGTTCTTTCTGAACTTGTCTTGGTACTTGCAACACTTCTTCGGGGTTCTTTTTTTATTAATCCGGGTTCTTTCAGAGCTTGTCTTGGTTCTTGCCGCACCTTGTCGGGGTTCTTTTTGATCAATCCGGGTTCTTTCTGAATCTGTCTTGGTACTTGCCGCACCTTGTCGAGGTTCTTTTTGATCAATTCGGGTTCTTTCTGAGCTTGTCTTGGTTCTTGCCGTACCTCATCGGCGTTCTTTTTTGATCAAACCAGGTTGTTTCTGGACTTGTCTGAGTAAAATAGCTCTCAAGAGCGTGTTTTTCCCGATCTCATGGTATAGATGTAGCTCTCCTGCATGTTAAACATAAAAATATATTGTAAATGACATTCCGGATATGAAGTCGGGAGGATGTCCCATATTTGAATAATCAATCAGGGGCGGGCCCCAGCATTATGAAATGTATATAAACTTTTTGCGTCTTGCTCTTGCTAGGCCATGCAAATTCCTCAGGTAGTGTCCTGTTACGTTTAAGCACTTGAATCTCTGGCGTATGGTTCAGAGGTTCATGATGTGACCATGTGAGCCTGGCACTCGGTTCGTGATCGTCCATGTGAGTAGACAAGCTTCACGGATTAAGGCGTGTTCTACCTGAGGAATTCGGCGACCGTTAAGAGAAGACCTAGAGCACTATGTTTGCTCGCATGATGATTTGACTTTAGAGCACTATGTTTGCTCGCATGGTGATTTTTTGTGTCTTCCCTTGCTAGGTCGGTTAATTTCCTGGGTAGTAGCCTGTTACGTTTAAGCACTTGAATCTCGCGTATGGTTTAGAGGTCCATTGATGTGACCACCCATATGGTTCAGAGGTTCTTTGACGTGACCATCCGTATGGTTCAGAGGTTCATTGACGTGACCATCCATTCGAGAAAACAAGCTTCATGAATTAAGGCTTACTATCCGAGAAAATTAACAGCCGTTAAGGGAAGATGATATGGCCACAGAGGCATACGAATAATATCCAGAATATATAAAAAATGAGACGTGACTTAGCTTGGTTCGTGGCCGCGTTGTCGATCACCACAGCCGAGTTGTCGGTCGGTGTGGCAAGTAATCAGTTTGCAGCCGAGTTGTTGGCATAGCATCCGAGCTGATGGAGGCGGGGTCGACAACTTGCTTGATGTAGTCGAACAACATGATGAAGTCATCGAACAACTCGTCCGAGTTGTTTGCTGATGAGTTTAACCAAACGAGTGACTGTCATGTCGAGTACTCGAAACAACTCGAAACGTGTTGCCGGGTTCCCAGAATTTGGTTGCTTGCTCGTGACTTGTCGGCTTGCTGTAGGTGGTCTTCTCTTTGTTGACCGTATTGCTTGTATTTCTTGACCTTCTCTCATATGAGTATGTCGTATGTATAAATCAATGCACAAACACCTTTGGCTTTGCTTGGTTGCTTCCTTTGTTAGCTTCTTGCATGTCCGTGATGTATTCGTATACGAAGTTGACTTGGAGACGGGGGTGTGTGCGTGTATGCACAGGTTGATCCATTGATTCCATATATCCTGACTGACTTGTATGTCGTTATCCTTTTCTGTCCAATCTCATAGCTTGTATATCTCTTGGATGTGTTGCTTCATAATTGGCCCGCACGTTGTTGGCTTCGTGTGGGAGCAGGACTCTTCTTGTGTCGGAGTTGGACTTGAATCCGCATATAGCTGAGTTGTGATGGAGTCTGAGTTGCAGTCCGACTTGTACTCGTATCAGGCATGTTTGATGCTGGTTGGCGTGTAGTAGGAACGTGATACAGTCGCGCTTCTACTGGGATCTCGCTGAGTTGACGAAGTTGGAGTAGATGTTGACGAAGAGGTCTCGTGCTCGCACGAATCGATGCCGATGCTGAACGTGAATATGGCGGGTTGTCGATGAGGCCGACGAGAGCCACAACAAGTTGTCGAAGAGAGCCGATGAGTGTCGCGGTGAGTTGTTCTTGAGGTGTGCCGTGGCGAGTTATTCTTGAGGTCTTCTAAGCCGTAGTGAGTTGTCGACGAGGGCCGACGAGTGCTGCGACGAATCTTGATTTTGAGGTCCACCGAGCTCTCGAATGCAAAGCGCTGAGAACCCCTACCTGGCGCGCCAGCTGTCGATGTTTTACCACTGGCAACCCGTCACGGGGTACCTAGGATGGTGATTTGTTCGGAGGGGTATCGGCGTTTGCAGGAACTCGATGGTAAACGCAGGGAGACAATGATTTATACTGGTTCGGCACGCCGGAAAGTCACGGCGCCCTACGTCCAGTCTGGTGTGGATAGTATATTGCGCCCTGCGCTATTTGTTGTGTTACGAGGTATGTTGTGGTTGTGTCGGTGCCGATCTCCTCGGTCTAGGGACCCCTGCCCTCCTTTATATAGTCCAGGAGAGGCAGGAGTCCTAGTTGGTTACAAAGTAGAGATCCTAGTAGGATTACGTGTAACTAGTTCTAGTAGGATTACATGTAGGGAATCCTAGTTGGACTAGGTCTTCTTCTCTTTTCTCCGTGGGAAACCCCATGGGTCCCGTATCGACAAGCCCCCGAGCATCTCATGGATGAGCTTCGGAAGCCTTCTTGTTCTTTTTGGTCTTCGTTGAGTTGTTGTAAATCCGTTCCAGGTTCTTCTTGAAGTGAAACCTTGAGATGGTCTTCTTTGTCATTTCTTCGGCTGATGTGCACTTTTGGACAAAAGTGCACTCAGTGAGTGTAGCCCCCGAGCCTCTTGCTTGTTGGGACAAGAAGCCAGAGGGTCCCTTTAGTCTTCTTGGTTGCTCCGAGTTCTTTTTCGGTGGGTGCAATTTTTCGTAAAAATTGCACTCACTGAGTGTAGCCCCCGAGCCTCTTGCTTTTGCTTGCAAAAGTTGGAGGGTCCAGATTCTTGTCTTCAAATTTTTTTTGGGGGTTATGTATCCCGCAGCCCCCGAGCCTTCTCCGAGTACTTTTCTTTAGAATAGAAATCGGATGAAGGGTCTTGATGTGTTGTCTTTGTTGTAGTCTTGAGTACTTGTATTCTTGGTCTTTCATCCTTGAATTCGAGCCCCCGGGCATAGTTGAAGCGAATGTCGAGCCCCCGAGCTTAGTGTTTGACTAAGCCGTGACACTCTTTCGAGTTGTTTTTATTCATCCAGGTCATTTCTAGACTTCTCTGGTTCTTGATGTACCTCTTCCAGGTTGTTTGCACTTCGTCCATGTTCTTTCTGAACTTGTATGTACCTTATCCGGGTTGTTTTCTAATTTGACTAAGCCATGATGCTCTTCCGAGTTGTTTTTATTCATCCAGGTCATTTCTAGACTTCTCTGGTTCTTGATGTACTTCTTCCAGGTTGTTTGCACTTCGTCTAGGTTCTTTCTGAACTTGTATGTACCTTATCCGGGTTGTTTTCTAATTTGACTAAGCCGTGATGCTCTTCCGAGTTGTTTTTATTCATCCAGGTCATTTCTAGACTTCTCTGGTTCTTGATGTACCTCTTCTTGGTTGTTTGCACTTTGTCCAGGTTCTTTTTGAACTTGTCTTGGTACTTGCAGCACTTCTTCGGGGTTCTTTTTTGATCAGTCCGGGTTCTTTCTGAGCTTGTCTTGGTTCTTGCCGCACCTTGTCGGGGTTCTTTTTGATCAATCCGGGTTCTTTCTGAATCTGTCTTGGTACTTGCCGCACCTTGTCGGGGTTCTTTTTGATCAATTCGGGTTCTTTCTGAGCTTGTCTTGGTTCTTGCCGTACCTCATCGGCGTTCTTTTTTTATCAAACCAGGTTGTTTCTGGACTTGTCTGAGTAAAATAGCTCTCAAGAGCGTGTTTTTCCCGATCTCATGGTATAGATGTAGCTCTCCTGCATGTTAAACATAAAAATATATTGTAAATGACATTCCGGATATGAAGTCAGGAGGATGTCCCATATTTGAATAATCAATCAGGGGCGGGCCCCGGCATTATGAAATGTATATAAACTTTTTGCGTCTTGCTCTTGCTAGGCCATGCAAATTCCTCAGGTAGTGTCCTGTTACGTTTAAGCACTTGAATCTCTGGCGTATGGTTCAGAGGTTCATGACATGACCATGTGAGCCTGGCACTCGGTTCGTGACCATCCATGTGAGTAGACAAGCTTCACGGATTAAGGCGTGTTCTACCTGAGGAATTCGGCGACCGTTAAGAGAAGACCTAGAGCACTATGTTTGCTCGCATGATGATTTGACTTTAGAGCACTATGTTTGCTCGTATGGTGATTTTTTGTGTCTTCCCTTGCTAGGTCGGTTAATTCCTGGGTAGTAGCCTGTTACGTTTAAGCACTTGAATCTCACGTATGGTTCAGAGGTCCATTGACGTGACCACCCGTATGGTTCAGAGGTTCTTTGACGTGACCATCCGTATGGTTCAGAGGTTCATTGACGTGACCATCCATTCGAGAAAACAAGCTTCACGAATTAAGGCTTACTATCCGAGAAAATTAACAGCCGTTAAGGGAAGATGATATGGCCACAGAGGCATACGAATAATATCCGGAATATATAAAAAATGAGACGTGACTTAGCTTGGTTCGTGGCCGCGTTGTCGATCACCGTAGCCGAGTTGTCGGTCGGTGTGGCAAGTAGTCAGTTTGTAGCTGAGTTGTTGGCATAGCATTCGAGCTGATGGAGGCGGGGTCGACAACTTGCTTGACGTAGTCGAATAGCATGATGAAGTCGTCGGACAGCTCGTCCGAGTTGTTTGCTGATGAGTTTAACCAAACGAGTGTCTGTCATGTTGAGTACTCGAAACAACTCAGAACGTGTTGCTGGGTTCCCAGAATTTGGTTGCTTGCTCGTGACTTGTCGGCTTGCTGTAGGTGGTCTTCTCTTTGTTGACCGTATTGCTTGTATTTCTTGACCTTCTCTCATATGAGTATGTCGTATGTATAAATCAATGCACAAACACCTTTGGCTTTCCTTGGTTGCTTCCTTTGTTAGCTTCTTGCATGTCCGTGATGTATTCATATACGAAGTTGACTTGGAGACGGGGGTGTGTGCGTGTATGCACGGGTTGATCCATTGATTCCGTATATCCTGACTGACTTGTATGTCGTTATCCTTTTCTGTCCAATCTCATAGCTTGTATATCTCTTGGATGTGTTGCTTCATAATTGGCCCGCATGTTGTTGGCTTCGTGTGGGAGCAGGACTCTTCTTGTGTCGGAGTTGGACTTGAATCCGCATATAGCTGAGTTGTGATGGAGTCTGAGTTGCAGTCTGACTTGTACTCGTATCAGGCATGTTTGATGCTGGTTGGCGTGTAGTAGGAACGTGATACAGCCACGCTTCTGCTGGGATCTCGCTGAGTTGACGAAGTCAGAGTAGATGTTGACGAAGAGGTCTCGTGCTCGCACGAATTGATGCCGATGCTGAACGTGAATATGGCGGGTTGTCGATGAGGCCGACGAGAGCCGCAACGAGTTGTCGAAGAGAGCCGATGAGTGCCGCGGTGAGTTGTTCTTGAGGTGTGCCGTGGTGAGTTATTCTTGAGGTCTTCTAAGCCGTAGTGAGTTGTCGACGAGGGCCGACGAGTGCTGCGACGAATCTTGATTTTGAGGTCCACCGAGCTCTCGAACGCAAAGCGCCGAGAACCCCTACCTGGCGCGCCAGCTGTTGATGTTTTACCACCGGCAACCCATCACGGGGTACCCAGGACGGTGATTTGTTCGGAGGGGTATCGGCGTTTGTAGGAACTCGATGGTAAACGCAGGGAGACATTGATTTATACTGGTTCGGCACGCCGGAAAGTCACGGCGCCCTACGTCCAGTCTGGTGTGGATAGTATATTGCGCCCTGCGCTATTTGTTGTGTTGCGAGGTATGTTGTGGTTGTGTGTCCTGTCGGTTATGTGTCGGTGCCGATCTCCTCGGTCTAGGGACCCCTGCCCTCCTTTATATAGTCCAGGAGAGGCGGGAGTCCTAGTTGGTTACAAAGTAGAGATCCTAGTAGGATTACGTGTAACTAGTTCTAGTAGGATTACATGTAGGGAATCCTAGTTGGACTAGGTCTTCTTCTCTTTTCTCCGTGGGAAACCCTATGGGTCCCGTATCGACACCAGGTAAACCCATGTAGTACCATCCAAGCAAACCTCCCGTATCGACACCAGGTAAACCCATGTAGTACCATCCAAGCAAACCAAGCATCCTGTCTTCCCTTTGATCTATCCAGACAAAGCAAACAGCGCGGGGTAATCATTGGTAGTAACAAATATTATTGCTCTACATATGAAGTCCTCCTTTCGGAACGCATCGTACATCTGCTCTCCATGCCTCCATAGTCTCTCCATTTCTTGCATCAAGGGCTCGAGGAACACATCTATATCAATGCCTGGTTGTTTAGGGCCAGAAATAAGAATAGCGAGGAGAAGGTACTTTCTCTTCTGACACAACCATGTTGGGATGTTGTACATGGTCAAGATCACTGGCCATGTGCTGTGGTTGCTCATCCTCTCATTGAAGGGATTCATTCCATCGGTGCTCAGGCCAAACCATACATTCCTTGGGTCATCGCTGAATTCTTTGTGCTTCTCATCAAACCTTTGCCACTGACTACAATCAGCCGGATGTGCAATCTTATCATCATCCACCTTGCACTCATCATCCCACCATGTCATGAGTGCGGCTTCTTTAGGGTTTTGGAACATACGTCTCAAGCGGTCGGTCACTGGCAGGTACCACATTACCAGGGCAGGAATTCTTCTCTGCTTTGCATGGTTGCCTAATGGAGTGTCCTCTGGGGGTTGAGATTCTTGTACCACCTTTTTTATACCCTTCTTATTCCTCTTTTTCCCTGTGGATGGTTCGTACCCACCGTAAAGGTCATTGTTCTTGTACCGGCTGGCCCCACACCGGGGACATTTATCCAATGACTTGAACGTTTCACCATGAAAAAGTATACAGTGGTTGGGGCATGCATGTATTTTTTCAACCCCCATTGTCAATGGACTTATGATCTTCTTCGCTTGGTATGTGTTGGCGGGAACTGAGTTTGGTTGTGGCAGCACCCATGACAGGAGATGCAATAGATCATTGAAACTACAGTCTGACCAGCCGTACTTAGCCTTCAGGATGAGCAGCTCAAGCACGAAACGTAGCAATGTCCAATGTGTCGGACAACCCTTTTCAATACCATACACAGTCTCCTTCGATGCTTTTGTCACTCTTTCTAAATTTTCTAGACCTTTCGGGCTATTTAGTAAAATCTCTGGTCCAAGGGTTCGAATCATGTCATCTAAATCATCTTCAACTCCGACACGTGTTCCACCATCATTATTGGCACCACCTTTGTCGTTACCATCCCAACCACCAGCATCACCACCTTATTCATTGTCAAACTCGAAATCCATTTGTGCATCAAGCTCGGCTGAATATTGGGACAGGGATTCTATGGTTTCATCGTCGTATTCCTCCTCATCCTCGTCGTTAACAATAACCGTTTCACCATGATGAATCCACACTGTGTAGTCCTCAACAAATCCTCGTATAATCAAATGTGATCTGATGATAGTCACATATGTCCATGCCATACGGTTCTTGCAATCTTTACATGGGCAAATAATTGTATCCTTATTCTCTTTCAATGTCGTTGCATGCTTCGTTGCGGCTTCAATAAATTTATCCACCTCTTCACGGAAACCTGCCTTGAACCTTAACGAACCATACATCCAAGAGTTCCTGTACTCCATCTTTTACAACAACAACAAAACAAACATTAAAGGACTACTTATTCAGATATATATAAAAATTAATCAAAGTAATAATTATTTGAGAATAATTGTATATACCTCAGATATATATGAATATAAATCTAATATAATTACATGAAGCATACAAACACACCATGGTAGAGGAAAATTAATTAATGGCCTATTTATCCATAAATAATTAAAATACATATTTATTGATTACAATAAACAATTTCAAAGACAACAATTAGCAATAATTATACTTTACCCAATATCTTTCGTACAAACCCTAGTCCAATTTTATCAAACATAAATTTACAAAAACAAAATTAATAAAAAAAAATCAAACCCTAGATCTAGATCACATGCACATGAAACATCCATAAAACTAACTAATGGTTCACTAAAATCAAGAAACATGGACCAAATAAGGGTATGGTCTTGTTCCCCTCCCTAATTTACCCTAGTACATTTAAAAGTTGGGTCTAATTTGCTCATAAATAGCTCAAGCACCATAGAAAAGAGAGAAAAACAAAACTCTAATTATTCACTAATCAACCATTAAAACTTCAAAAAAAAGTGTGTAATAGCATTTTCTTACCTTCTACAACCTCTCCACCAAAGGATTTGAGACCAAAACCTTCCCCCCTTAGTAGAGCAATTTTTGGAAGGTGCCCAAGGCCTCCCCACCTTTCTTTCACGGGTTGGAGTAAGTGACCCGAGGAGGAAGAAGGTGCTGCCTCAGTTTTATATGGGGGCCATTTGTAGGGGCGGCTGGTGATTGAGCCGCCCCTACAAATAGGAGCTATAAATACGGGGCCATTTTTAGGGACTGCTCAATCACCAGCCGCCCCTACAAATACCATTTCCAGGGGCGGTTGGTGATTGAGCCGCCCCTACAAATCAGACCCTATTTGTAGGGGCGGCTCGTAACACCGGCCGCCCCTGCTGTTCCATTTGTAGGGGCGGCTGGTGTCTGGGCACCCGAACACGCCACTGTAGGGGCGGCTCCATAACCAGCCGCCCCTACAAAAAAATCGATCCGTTGCTAAAAATCGTTTTCTACGTAGTGCCTCGGCGTCGTCGTCCTCGTCGGACCACAACAAGATGGCGGTCTGGTCGCCGTCGTCCTCGTCCTCCCCGCAGCCCGCCAAGAAGCGCCCCGCGGGGCGCACCAAGTTCCGCGAGACGCGGCACCCGGTGTTCCGCGGCGTGCGCCGCCGGGGCGCCGCGGGCCGGTGGGTCTGCGAGGTGCGCGTCCCGGGGAACCGCGGCGCGCGGCTGTGGCTCGGCACCTACGTCGCCGCCGAGTCCGCGGCGCGCGCGCACGACGCCGCGATGCTCGCCCTGGGCCGCGGCCGATCGGTGGCGGGCTGCCTCAACTTCCCGGACTCCGCGCGGCTGCTCGCCGTGCCGCCGCCGGCCGCGCTCTCGGGCCTGGATGACGCCCGCCGCGCCGCCCTCGAGGCCGTCGCGGACTTCCAGCGCCAATTCGAGGCCGCCGCCGTCGACGAGGTGACATCGCGCGTGTCGGCTCCGCCGCCATTGCCGGACATTGTTTCCGGCTCGGCGGCGACGTCGCTTGAGCAAGTACCTGTGAAGGCTGACGAGCCGGCGGCACTGGACGTCGAAGCGTTCGAGCCCGACTGGTTCGACGACATGGACTTGGACACGTACTACGCCAGCCTCGCGGAGGGGCTGCTCATGGAGCCGCCGGCGGCGGCAGCCGCCTGGAAACATGGCGACTTGGCGACGTCGCGCTCTGGAGCTACTAGCAACTTAACAATAAGCTTTGACGATCCCCAACTGATTGTACCCTGTTATGACTCTGTAACAAAATTCAAATTGATTCCTGGCTAATTAACTTCAACGGTTCAAAATTTTCGTGTCAAACTTTTCGATCTCTGCTCTTGTCTTTTGAGCATCGACACCTCGAGGTTCGTCCATGCAGTTTTTAGCCATAAACAGATTTTAAAGAGAGAGAGAGAGAACAGGAAAGCAACACATGCCTCAAAGAGTCCTTGCAAGAAAGGGCATCCGTTCATTTGCGAATTTTGCGACTGTAACTTTGTGAATTTGTGATGGTCCCATAGACAAGACACGAGCAAATAGTGGAGGCAGCTTTCACGTGCTGGTGATCCGGTCCCAGTGACTGATCCAGAAGATGTGGCCATTCCACTTCGGACCCAGTCCGGTCATTCAACCTGCTCTGCTGGCTGAAGCCACTCGTTGAATCTTCTTTCCTTCTTGCAGTCAAAATCCTTCCAGTGAGTTACGCGAGCTGTCGCTTCACTGGGCGGAAGGGAAGCAGCAGCGGCGCTCTTTTCCCACTACGCGGTGAGGTCTCTTGTCTCATCGCCCGTTTCGGCCTTTCCCGAATCCCTAGAGCCAAGACCCTAGAAGGCAAGAGACGCAAGCTGTGATGCGGGTTAAAGAATATAAACGAAGAAGGACAGTAGATTAAATACAGGAGACATGAGATTTTAAAGTAGAAAATTCTTTAAAAAAAGAAGGAAAAAAAACCATGAGCACCCGTCAATAAATCTTCACTATATCAGGTAACGTCGGGGATTTATAATTTTTCTTATCCCAAGACGACAGCTTACAGGAGGTATATATAGAGATGAAAAACCATAATAGCCTCTCGGCGATGGGCCTCGCTTCGCTCCGACAGAAGTTAGTCTTTATCTTATACATAACTGAATTTGGATCACAACTCAACAAATTACACCTTGAGACAAATTCCTTCTTATAGCATAAAACGAACCTTCACCCTGAAACAACAAAGAAATATTTCCGGTCCCAAATAGCCTCTTACCAACTAAGCTTGAGCAAAGCTCAAACTTAGCAACAGGAATTGGCTTTGTCAACATATCAGCAGGATTATCATGTGTGCTTATCTTGCATACTTTCATCTTACCTTATGCGACAACATCGCGAACATAATGGTATTTGACATCAATGTGCTTCGTTCTCTCATGGAACATCTGATCTTTAGTGAGACATATAGCACTTTGACTGTCACAAAATAAATTAATGCAAGAATTATCTCACAAAGCTCAGCAAATAAACCTTTCAACCAAACCAATTCTTTACATGCTTCAGCAACATCCATGTATTCTGCTTCAGTGGTAAACAGGGCAACAACGGGCTGCAATGTTGCCCTCCAACTCACAGCACAACCATCAATAGTGAACACATAACATGTGAGAGATATCCACTTATCCAAATCAGCAGCAAAATCTGAATCCACGTAGCCAGTGAGTCCTTATCAGTCTAGCCAAACTTTAAATAAGCATTTGTTGTGCCACGAATGTATCTGAAAATCCACTGAACAACCTTCCAATGTTCTTTACCAGGATTAGCCATGTATCTACTAACCAAACTCATAGCATATGATAAATCAGGACGAGAGCAAACTATGGCATACATCAAAGAGCCAACAACACTAGAATATGAAACTCTTGACATCTACTGAAAATCCTCATCCGTACTAGCACATTGTAAAGCTGATAATTTAAAATGAGGAGCAATAGGAGCACTAACAGACTTTGCATCATGCACGTTGAAACGATGAAGAACTTTCTTAATATAACTTTGCTGACTAAGAAATAACAAACCAGAATTTCTGTCTCTTGTAATCTCCATATCTAGAATCCACTTCTCACGGTCACCAGAAACAACAGCTTTAGTGTACGTAGCCGGCTCATGAATGTTCTCCACCTGTTCAGCACAACTAAAAGCATAATAAACCATATCACATTCCTCAATTAAATATGGACGAGGTCCACAATTCCTCTTTGTTCTGCAATCTGCAGTAGACTGATTTTTAGGCTGCAAAACAGAAGGTGAGTGCTGAACAATATCATGAACATTGTTATCAACAATTTCAGTTTCCTGATCATCTACGTGCTCCACCTGCACGCTAACATGTTGCTGCTCCTCATCAGAACCATCTGGAGAAACATCTGTAGACAACCTGTCTGTCGGTGTTTCGTACAAGCACCGGCAAGTAAATTTATAGTAATGCGCGTTAGGCTCGGATGGTGCGCTAAAGGACACAAGATTTATACTGGTTCGGGCCGAATGTCCCTACGTCCAGTTTGTTGCTGCTCGTGTTATTAGCACCGTGAACGGTCTATAGTAAGGGGTACAAACGATCGAGAGAGGGACTGGTCCCAAGTCTCTGATGGAAGGGTTAAAAGGAGGTCAAGAGCTTCGTAGCAGCTTGACTGTGTGTATGTGTGTGTTGTCTTGTTCGGTCCAAAGTCCGTCCCTTTGATGGGAGAAGCGCATCCCCTTTTATAGATGAAGGGGCTGGCTTTACAAAGATGAGGGCTTTACCTAATCTTGCGGCTCACGTCTACCCGGCCTGGTTCTTCATTCTGATGAGTGTGAAGGAAGATAAGTGCCTACAATACTGTCGATGTCTCTGTAGAATGTCAGGTTGATTACAGAATGTTGCCCTGCGCAGGGTATGGACTGTAGTACAGTGGTTTTGACTTATTAGCCTCTCCCAGCCTTGCTCCGCACGCCTTCTGGTTCCTATGAGTTTTCGTCGGAGGGACGAGGGGTCGGGGTCCGGAGTAACGCCATGGTCAAGGCCTTCTGACTTGGCGGACCTGAGGGGTCGGGATGCGGGCGCCGCTCCCTCGGGTCCATAGCGTGGTGACGGAATATCCGTCGTTCGTGGAGATAGCAAATCCTTTTCTGGAGCGTAGCGGTTGTCGTATATCTTCGTCGGGTTCCGTGTCCCAGGGCTGAAGGCGACGCCTACAACTCTACAGGGCGATGAGCATGCACCTGTACAACCTTTCGGGCTCTGCGGCGCCTGGAAGGGTCTAAAGCACCTGTCCCGTCATCCCCTGGCAGTACTTTTCCTGCCCGGGCGCAGGGTATGGTCCTTGGAGCCATGGTTGACCCGAATGTCTTGTCTTGCCCTGTACCTATCATCCTGAGGGAACGGGGAGAAGTTGTCAGGTAAGATGAGTCCAGTCTTTAGATATGGAGTAGGGTGAGGCTCATTCCTTGCCGTCAGGCGAAACAGAGACCAATCCCTATCTCTTGGGCGAGACCGACCCTGCCCCTCCGGGGTCGGGCGAGGCGGAATCTATCCCTCAGCCCTCGGGCGAGACCGAGCCCGCCCTAAAGGCGTCAGGTGAGACGGAGACTAGCCATGAGCCCTCGGGCGAGGCAGAGCCACCTCAAAGGCGTCGGGCGAGACGGAGTCTATCCCTCGGCCCTCGGGCGAGACCAAGCCCTCTCAAAAGGCGTCGGGCGAGGCAGAACCTAAAACCTGTCATTCGAACAAAGGATGAAACGGCGCTCTTATGCGTCCAGAAGTTTTTAACGTTCGGTGGTTATTGGTTCCCCCTTCTGGGGTACCCCTGTATTAGGTCCCCGATAGTAGCCCCCGCGCCTCTAGGTGATTCGAGTAGAACTGCCTGGAGGGTGCTCTTTGATTTCGTCGAAGTTACTTTGCCAAAGGGTGCGCGCGAGCGCACCCGATGGGTGTAGCCCCTGAGCTCCCGGGTGATTCGAGTAGAGTCGCCCGAGGGGTTGTATTAGTCCCTTCGTGGGTAAGGCTGAAGGACTTAGTTTTTCGTCAACTGGATGTTTTTCCGAGGGGATCGTGGCATCCCGTTTGCGGGGAACTCATTTAGGGCTGACCTAACTGGTGCTTGCGCGCTTGATTTCGGATCATTCGCGGATCCTTCCTCAGTTGGGCCGGCCGCCGAGCTTCTGGGCCCTAGGTGGGCCAAAGAGAAAAAAGGTCTTCGTGGCTTGCGTTTCTCAGGTGGGTAGAGAGTCCGGATTCGCCTGAGGAAGGCAAACCGTCCACCGTGATTTTTGGGGGTGAGAGGATAGGGACTGCGAGCGCGTGTCCCACGATGTGATGCGGTGGTGCGCGTGGCAGGCCCGGAGATCGAGGCAGACGGTTGCCCTTCTCGCGTCCGTCGCCCCTATAAAACCACGGGGTTCGCCCCCAAGGTTCCGTATTTCGCTCCCCTGCCTTTGCGTTCTGAAACATCCACCGCCAATCGCCCTAGCCTCCTGCGCCTGCATCGCCACCGTCGATCGGCCTGCGTTCGTGTTACGGCCGCCGTCAAGCTCGCGCCTGCCCTTCTCCCCAATTGCTTTAATGGAGTTGTGGGGCAGATCTAGCATCACCTCATGGCGTTTGGAGGGCCTCGTCTGCCATGGCCTTCTTCGCCCACTGTTTGCCGTCCAGGAGTGGCTGCTACCTGGCGACGAGGGTGAGCCGGTGCCACACGAAGGGTATGTCGTCTCTTTCGCCATCTTCCATGAGCGGGGATTCGCGGTACCCGCGCATAGATTCCTTCAGGGGCTGCTGGATTATTATGAGGTGGAGCTGCAGCATCTAACTCCCAATGGGGTTCGGCATATGGCGGCGTTTGTTGCCCTGTGCGAGGGTTTCCTAGGGATCGATCCCCACTTCGATCTGTGGCGGTATTTCTTTACCGTTAGTTTGTCGAAGAGGAAGGTTGGGGGCAAGGATGTGAGCATGCCGATGGGATGTGCCAGCGTTCATCTACGCCATAACCGGTCGAAGGGTTACCCGTCCATGTGTCTGGCGACCTCCAACAAGGGATGGCACTCGCAGTGGTTTTATGTCAGGGATGATGTGAGTGCCACCCTGCCGAGGTATACCGGGCGCCTTATTGAAAAGGCTCCGGAGTCGTGGGCTTGGGGCGTCCAGTACAAAGACAAGAAACACCTCTCTGACCTTCTTTCCGCCCTCCAAGCCCTGAAGGAACGGGGCATAAAGGGGACGGGGATTATCGGCGCCTATCATGCGAGGAGGGTGGCGTCGCTGATGGCGCGCGTGCTTCCCCTGCATCGGATGATGCCCGGGATGTCGTTTGAGGGGACGGTGCTCGTTGATGAGGCGCTCCCTTTCTCGGAAGTGGCGCAACGTATTAAGGAGGAGATGGAGCCGACGAAGGATTCCACAGGCAGCGTCCTCGACATTGTGTATCCGGTGCCCGGACATCCCCCAATGCGGCCGGAGCCTGGGTTCTTTGAATTCGTAAGCCTTCTTTTCTCGTGCTCTTTTCTTTTTTCTGAATCTCTATTTTTTTGATACTCGCCTTCGTGACATTGGAACCAGCCGAGGGGGCTAGTCTTCAAGGACAGTCCAGTTCCGCTGCCCAAGGACAAGGCCATGGCGGCGGTGAATCGACTCGCGGCCGAGCGGGACAAGAAAGCAAGAGAGCAGATGAAGAAGGCGAAACGACTGAAGCAGGAGGCATAGGATCAGGGAGAAGACGTGAGCAGTGATGATGACAAAGATGATGATGATGACGACGATGAGGTAGTCATCGACGTGGATTGGGGCATCCTAGAGGATGAGGACACGCTGACAAGTGCTCACCTGTCCGTGCAGGGACCCTTCCCGTTCCACACGGAGGGAAGTGAGTCGGTGGAGGCCGGAGAGTCCGCCGCTTCGCACGGCGTGCCGGCCAAGGATCGGTGGATGGGGGAAGGCGGGCCTGCTGCTGCTGACCCCATGGTGATGGTGGAGGGGGTGGCTCTGGTACTGCACCCCATGAGACGATGGAGGGGAGCGACTCTGGTGCCGCGCCCCACGAGGTGAGCCCCCTGCCTCGGAGCAGGGGGCAGGCTCGAAATGGTCCCGCCCAGACGAGTCGGGGCAGGGATCTGGGGATCCGTCCCCAAAATGCTTCCACCGGCCGAGGACGTCAACGTGAGCTGCTGATTCCCCTGTTTTCATCCTTTTCCATTTCTATTTTGATCTAATGGCTATTACCTTTATGTAGGTTCTTGCAAATGGGTTACCCCCTAGGGTTGGCGCCCAAGAAGAGTCTCGCCATTCAAGTGGGACAGATGGCGTCGCCTAGCGTCACCCCTGTTTCAGGCGGGAGTGGTGCCGATGTTGGATCTGCGTTGGCCAACCCGACGGCGTCTGTGGTGGCGCCCATGCCCGCGGAGTTTACTGAGCAGGCGGCTTCCTCCATGGCGGACGTGGTACAGCCGGCCGAGGGCCGCATACCACCGGTGGAGGTGGTCGTGACCGCGCCAAGCTAGGATCAACCGGGCGCGGCCGTGGTGGCGCTCGAGGGCGTAGTGCAATCCGCGCCACCGGGGGCCCAGGTGGATCCGCCCGTGGCGCTCGAAGCGGCCTAGATGGAGGAGGGTCTAGTCGGAGGGTCCTCGAGTGTGGCGGTGGTGCCGCATAGGGTCAGGAGGGAGCCGCCCCCGACCCCTTTGTTGGGAGGAAGCCGCTCCCCTGCGCGGGGGGAGCCGCCGCTTTAGTGGATGGCCGCTCAGGACCCGACGTCGGCTCTTTTCTCGCTCGATGATCATTCCGAGAGCATGGAGCGGGAGGGGCTTGACATCGGAATTTCGACCATGCTGGAGGCCCTAGACCAGGCCAGAGGAGCCCTGCATGAAATCATTGTTCCTACTACCCAGGTATTCGCTTGATTTTCTTCTTTCTTCGCATGTTTTTATGTTTTCGCATTTTTGATACCAATCTTCTTCCTCTTCAGGTTCTTGTTGCTCGTAGCCGGAATAAATCCTAATTCCTCCGTGAGCAGAAGGCGGAGTGGGATCGCCTCTCCGAGGAGGCCCGGCTGCGAGCAGACATGGCCGCACAGCTTGCTGCCGCCCAGGAGCGGGAGGCCCAGGCGCGTCAAGACGCGGAGGAGGCCCACGGGATGTTCGAGGATTTGTCGGCGAGGTCCAAGCTGGATGGGGAGGAGATCGCCAGGCTCCAAAAGGAGCGAGACGAGCTGCTGTAGAGGAATGCCACGGCTAATGAGAAGGCTGGCGAGGTCCTGAAGGAGCTGGAGATGGAGCGGGACCTCCGGCGGAAGGCCGAGAGTAGGGCCATGGCCCTTCAGCAGAAGGTGGACGAGGATGTCGAGGTGGTCCGCTCTCTCTGGGTGGATCTCGGTGACGCGGTGAGCCGAAGGTTGAGCGCCGAAAACGTCTCCGCTAAGCTGGAAAAAGAGGTTGCCCATGCACGAAGGGCCCTTCAGGTTGAGAGCGATGAGCACAATCTTCTACAAGCTGTGGTCGGGGTGGTCCTTGATGCCCTGAAGGTGGTGGAGCCGGTGGAGACCAGCCCGCTCGTGGCTCATGCCGCAGGTATCACGGCTCGGGTGGGCCAGCTTGAGGAGAGTGCTTTTCACACCGGGATCACCTAGGCCTTCACCGTTGCCCATGCCCATTACGAGAAGGAAATCAACCTGAAGGTGATGAGCGAAGGTTTCCCATCCACCTATGAGGATGATGAGCTGGAGGCAATGGAGAAGATGGTTGCTCCCCTTGCGAAAAACCTAGCGGATAATCTGAAAGAGATGGTTCACCCTCCGCGGGAGTAGTTAGTCGAATAATTTTGAGAACAACTTATATGTAATATGTGGACAAGTGTCGGTATTTTCGAGTCTGGACGCGGTTTTGTGATTTTGCGTCGTAATTTCGTTTTGTTTGATTTTTTGCGATCTTACCAATCTGTTCCCCCGAATCTTGCCGCTGGTCTTGATGCGAGGAGATTGTTCTGAAAGAAAGAAGGGAGGTAGCCGTACCTTAACCATCCCCCAAGTAAGGTCCGCCCCCTGCATTTGCTGGGGTCGAGGGTTACTGGAGATCGGAACCATGGTATTGGTGACAGGTTCGACGAAGTCCTTGGATGGTATTGCAATATTCCCCGCCCTGTCTTCCAACAGAAATCCCCAACTGGGGACTCTATGGGCTCAGTAAGGTAGGGCCTTCGAACCTGTGTCCCTGTATTGATTGGCTCGAGCCCCGGGGCCTTGTTAGGGTCTGATAGGGGTCGATCGTAATTTGCGTGTTACCCCGTCCTCGATTTTCGCAATCAGAGGGGATGAGTAAACGACACTTGCCACGATGGCTCGAGTATCACGCTCAAGGAGCTCACTAACGGGTACGTTCGTGTGGAATCCGGGTCCATCATTTGCTGATGGGGTCGACAGAGCCCTCTGGTGGCACTCCACAACTTCTTAACCCGCCTCCCGACAGATGCCCGAGCCATTCGATAGGCTCAGGCGGCCCGATGGGCTCTCCTCGATGGAGATTCTGTGGGTTTGGCTTGGGGTTAGAATCGAACGAGAAAAGATTGAGACGTCCCTGTCCGCTTCTGAGCAGGGTCGGGCAGGGCCGCGGGGGCTTGTCTCAGTTATTTCTCCCTGGCTCTGTTCGGCATGAGGCGGCCTCAAGCCCTTCGTGGGCCGACCTTCGAACCTTAGCCTATGGCCGCCTATATCGAATGAGGCGACGACCGTTTCGTGATGCGACACGAAGCGTTGGGATGTTTTGCATATGTATAATACAATCGAAATGAAGGCGGGGTCGGTAACGTTACCTTGGCAGTATGAGTGCCGAAAAGCTCCTACCAGATGTGTCCGTGCGGGGTTCGGACCCTGATGTTCGTGATGAGGTTGGAGTAACCTACATAAGAATCGCTATTCTTTGTTTTTCGTATCTCGGTGGCGGTCCGAGCCGTTTAATTAACTTGGGCAACCTGACAGCTTCTCCTTTGGGGGAGATTCTGTAGGCGGACCCCTCCGAACCCTTCTTGAGAAGGCAGACGTCGAAGCTGGAGACACGAGGGGCGTTGAGCATGATTTTTCTGGTGAACAGAAACACCGTAGCTACCGAGGCGTAGGGTCTGCTAGTTCGTCCAGTTTTACTCAAAGTTTTATGCCCGTATTTCGCGTCCTTAGTTTCAAGCGTATGGAGGGGGTCGGGTGAGGGGGATGTCTAGATTGGTAGACATCCTCGGCAGCCCCCGAGTGATGTTCGTGTCCCCACCATTTGACGGCGTCGGAAGCTCGAGAATGAATTTTAACGCGTAAAGTAAGAAGGCAAAGATGCTTATCTTTCTTTGGACGTTTGTTCGTCGTCTCTTCTGGGCCGAATGGCCGGCCCAGGAGATCCGAAAGGTCCTATCGTCGGATCGTCCCATGGTCCTGCATGGGGAGGCAAAGGGTTGTCTGCCTATGTGGGCGCCTTAATTGCCGCGTCCGGAGCGGGTCAGTGGCGGGCCATACCCAGGCAGTGTTCAGTTTGACCAAGGGGGGGGGGGACGCCTCGTCGACCGGGGCGCGTCCTGTCAGTTCCGGCGTGTCCCCTCAAGTATCAATCAGCATTGATTCCGTATTTAAAGAGGGGAAGGGAGAGGGTTTTTCGTCCAACCTTTCGCCTTTCCTTAGCTGTAGTGGCTCTTCTTTAAATAGGGAGGGGGAGGGGAGTTCTCATCCCACCTCTTCTTCTGCCTCTAAGCCGCTATCTCTCCTTCTTCTTCCTTTCCGCCGAATGCATCCGTGCGTCGCGGCGGTTCCTAAGTGAGGAAGAGTAATGCCAGAGAGAGAGAAAACTCACAAATCCACTCGTGAATCTGGAGCGTGATGTCGAGCCGGAGGTCATCCAACGTAGATGAGATGGTGCATGCCGCCCTTGCTGAGGAGTCGCTGCTGCCGAAGGAGAAGGGGCGCTGGTGGGCGTCGTGTGTCGTCGACTTCGCTGTCATTCGATGTGCTCCTCCTTTGGCGGGAGGGGTTCCCTGCCCTGACGCCGTTGTCAGGGTTGTGGCTGGCGATGATGGCATAGTCCCCGGACGCCCTGGCAGAGGCGTCGCTGTCAGGGTCGCGGCTGACAACGATGGCGTAGTCCCCGGACGCCCTGGTGGAGGAGTTGTAGATGACGGCGTCTTCGAGGATCTTGCGAAGCAGTGGGATGTCGCCGATGGAGAGCGTGGCGCGGTGGCCGCAGTAAACGAGCTGGCCCGTGTACACGCCCTGGGCGTCGCCGATGGAGAGCGTGGCACAGCGACCGCGGTAGACGAGCTAGCCCATGTACATGCCCCGGGCGTCGCCGATGGAGAGCGTTGCGCGGTGGCCGCAGTAGACGAGCTGGCCCGTGTAGATGCCCCGGGCGTCGCCGATGGAGAGCGTGGCGCGGCGACCGCAGCAGTACTTGTAGTAAAGCTAAGCAGAGACTGTAATTGAATAATTTTGTGGGGGAAGCCCCCGAGTAAACAGTCCTGAATTTACAAGTATATTAGTCCTTTTTGTAATGAAATCACTTTGTAAGTGGTGAATTTATGCAAAAAATGAACAAATCTTCATCTTTTGCCTATGGCAAGTAGTTTCATAACTTTCTCTCTTTTTGTAGAAACGGTTTTAGTGTCCTCCGACCCTTCTCACGGTCTAAGTCGTAAGAAACTAAGAACGTGGGTGAACCAATTCTGATTTGAGCTGGTGAGCAAAGAGGTTGCAGCCGCTGGGGCGTGGGTCTCCCGTAGTCCTACTAGTTGTATTCAGAATTGGTTCCCAAAATCTTAGCCCTTAGGACTTATTTATGAGAAGAATGGAAAACTTAGCGAATGTTTGCAAATATAACGCAGGAAGTTTTTTGCAAGTGTAAGCGTAATACATGTATTACTCATGTCATAGATCGGGGTTTTGTTATGACAAAAACTGATAAGGAAAAGTGTATGCTTATTTTAAGGATAAAAACAACGTAGCTGCTCAATGTTCCAGGCGTTGGTGAAGACCTCGCCGTTGATGGTTTTCAACCGGTAGGCGCCTGGGCGAAGCACTTCCACGATGACATAGGGCCCTTCCTAGGGTGGGGAGAGTTTGTGGCGGTCCTTGTTGCTCTGCACAAGATAGAGGACGAGGTCTCCGACGTTGAAGGCTCGACCCCACACCCGTCGGCTGTGGTACCGTCGCAACGCCTACTGGTACTTAGCCAAACGGAGGAGGGCGATGTCGCGGGCTTCATCTAGCTGGTCCATGGCGTCTTGGTGAGAAGCTTCGACCCCCTGTTCATCGTATGCTCTGATTCTTGGAGCTCCATAGTCGAGGTCCGTTGGGAGAACGGCCTCGGAACCGTAGACCATGAAGAAAGGTGTGTAGCCGGTGGCCCAGCTAGGAGTTGTCCTTAGGCTCCAGAGCACGGTCGGGAGCTCAGCGAGCCAGCGCGCGCTGAACTTGTTCAATCGGTTGAAAATTCTGGGTTTGAGGCTCGTAAGGAGTATGCCATTTGCGCGCTCGACCTGCCCGTTCGTCCGGGGGTGTGCGACGGCTGCCCAATCGATCCGGATGTGTTGTTCATCACAGAATCAAACGAATTTCCTACCGGTGAACTACGTGTCGTTGTCTGTGATGATGGCGTTCGGTACTCCAAAGCGATGGATGATGTCGAGGAAGAACAGCACAGCTTGCTCGGATTTGATCGTGGATATTGGTCGAGCTTCAATCCATTTTGTAAACTTGTCTATGGTGACAAGCAGGTGGGTGAAGCCCCCGGGTGCCTTTTTGAGTGGCCCAACCAGGTCGAGCCCCCAGACCGCGAAGGGCCACATGATGGGGATCATCTGGAGAGCCTGGGCCAGGAGGTGTGTTTGTCGAGCGTAGTACTGGCACCCTTCGCAGGTGCGTACAATTTTCTCGGCATCGGCTACTGCGGTGAGCCAGTAGAAACCTTGTTGGAATGCATTCCCAACCAAGGTTCTTGGTGCGGCATGATGACCGTAGACTCCACCGTGGATGTCGCCCAGCAAGAGTTTTCCCTGTTCGCCAGGGATACAGAGTTGCAGAATCCCGATGTGACTTCGTTTGTAGAGTTCGCCCTCTACAAGAACGAAGGACTTGGCACGTCGTGCGAGCCGTCGGGCTTCCGTCTTGTCTACCGGTAGTATGTCGTGGAGGAGGTAGTCGAGGTAAAGCGTTCTCCAGTCATCGGGAGGGTCGGACTCCACTGCTGGGTCCTCTTCAAGCTCCATGACCTCGGGGTCGGGTGGAGCAGTTGGCGGATCGGCCCCTGGGGTCGGACTAGATGGCCCATCGTCGGCTTGTTCCGACCCTACGTAGCGTACCGAGGGTTTGTGTTGATCATTGGCAAAGATGCCTATCAAGACTGGCTCTCGGCCGGACACTACTTTCACAAGTGTGTTAGCTGCTTCGTTGAGGCGCCTTGGGATGTGATTGAGTTCGAGGCCGTCGAATTTGTCCTCCAGTCGTCGGACTTCTTGACAGTACGTCTCCATCTTGGCGTCGTGGCAGCATGACTCTTTCATGACCTGGTTGACGACCAGCTAAGAGTCACCCCTAACGTCGAGGTGTCGGATGCCCAGCTCGATGGCGATTCGTAGGCCGTTGACGAGCGCTTCGTATTCTGCAGTATTGTTTGATGAGGGGAAATGGAGCCGAACCATGTACCTCATGTGGACCCCAAGGGGAGATACAAAAACTAGTCCTGCTCTGGCGCCCTTCTTCATCAGCGATCTGTCGAAGTACATTGTCCAGTACTCTTGATCAACGGCTGTTGGTGGCATCTGAACCTCGGTCCACTGCGCGATGAAGTCAGCCAGTACCTGAGATTTGATCGCTATTCGGGGGGTATAAGAAATGCCCTGATCCATCAGCTTGAGTGCCCACTTTGCGGTTCTTCTCATAGCGTCATGGCTATGGACGACCTCGCCGAGGGGGAACGACGTCACTACTGTCACGGGGTGTGACTCGAAGTAGTGGCGTAGCTTCCTTTTGGTGATGAGGATGGTGTAGAGGAGTTTCTGGATTTGGGAGTAGCAGGTTTTGGAGTCAGATAACACCTCGCTGATGAAATATACAGGGCGTTGCACCTTGAAGGCGTGCCCCTCTTCCTCTCGCTCTACTACTAAGGCGGAGCTAACCACTTGGGTGGTGGCCGATATATACAGTAGGAGGGATTCTCCATTGCATGGAGGCACTAGGACCGGAGGTTTAGTTAAAAATCGCTTAACCATGTCAAGCGCCTCCTGAGCCTCGGCTGTCCACTTGAAGCGGTCAGATTTCTTTAGGAGTCGATAAAGGGGGAGTCCTCGTTCGCCGAGGCGTGAAATGAATCGGTTGAGGGCGGCAAGGCACCCTGTGATCCGCTGAACCCCCTTTATGTTTTGGATCGGGCCCATCCTTGTGATGGCTGATATTTTCTTTGGGTTGGCTTTGATGCCACGCTCGGAGACGATGAAGCCGAGCAGCATGCCCCTCGGGACCCCGAAAACACATTTTTCAGGATTGAGTTTGATGCTGTTTGCCCGGAGTTTCGCAAAGGTTTGCTCAAGGTCGGCGACAAGGTGGTCAGCTCGTTTGGATTTGACTACGATGTCATCGACATAGGCCTCAATGGTTCGCCCGATGAGGTCTCCGAAGCAATTGAGCATACAGCACTGGTATGTTGCCCCAGCATTCTTCAGACCGAACGGCATTGAAATGTAGCAAAATGATCCGAAGGGGGTGATAAAAGATATCGTGAGCTGGTCGGACTCTTTCATCGTGATTTGATGGTAGCCAGAGTATGCGTCAAGGAAGCAGAGGGTTTCGCACCCTGAGGTGGAATCGACTATTTGGTCTATTCGTGGCAAAGGAAACGGATCCTTTGGACATGCTTTGTTGAGGCCGGTATAATCGACACACATTCTCCATTTCCTGCTCTTTTTTGCA
This sequence comes from Miscanthus floridulus, assembly GCF_019320115.1. NCBI lineage: Eukaryota > Viridiplantae > Streptophyta > Magnoliopsida > Poales > Poaceae > Miscanthus > Miscanthus floridulus. The sequence continues at coordinate 119,941,774 of NC_089588.1, read as the reverse complement.
CAAGAACGGGATTTGCTAACCACTCTGGGTGGTATACTTCCTTAATGAATCCTACGGTCAGCAGTTTGGCTATCTCCTCACCGATGGCCCTGCGTTTCTCCTTGTCGAAGCGGCGCAGGCGTTGCTTCACCGGCTTGGAGCCTGGGAGGATCTGGAGAGTATGCTCGGCGACCTCCCTCGGGATGCCCGGCATATCCGAGGGTTTCCACGCAAAGATGTCTTTGTTGTCGCGGAGGAAGTCAACGAGCGCGCTTTCCTATTTGGAGGAGAGCGCGGTCCCGATACAGACTTTTTTGCCCTCGGAGCTGCTGGGGTCCAAGAGGACCTCCCTGGAGCCTTCTGCCAATTCGAACGACCCGGTTGATTTCTTCGCGTCAGGTGCCTCTTCGACGACCTTCTCCCTGAGGGTGGCGAGCTCTTCGAAGGCGATGACTGCGGATGCGTGTCCACATTATTTGACCTCGCACTTGTAAGCGCACTGGAAGGAGGTGCCGATGGTGATGACCCCACGGGGGCCCGGCATCTTCAGCTTAAGGTACGTATAATTGGGGATGGCCATGAACTTCGCGTAGCACGATCGTCCCAGAATGGCGTGGAAAGTCCTCGGGAACCCTACTACGTCGAAGGTGAGGATCTCAGTCCAGTAATTGGACCGATCCCCAAAAGTGACGGGCAGATCGATCTGCCCCAGTGGCACGGCTTGCCTACCAGGCATGACGCCATGGAAAGGCGCTCGGATGGGACGGAGGTTCGTTCGGCCGACGCCCATCTCATCGAGCATCTTGGCATACATGATGTTGAGGCCGCTCCCTCCGTCCATCAGTACTTTCGTGAGCCACTTTGGGCCGACGATCGGATCGACGACAAGCGGGTACCTTCCCGGGTGTGGGACGACATCCGGATGGTCGGTCTGGTCGAAGGTTATGGTGGATTCCGACCACCAGAGGAAGGCCAGCGTGATTGGTCCGGCTGTGTAGACCTCACGGCAGGCGACCTTCTGGCGGCGCTTGGAGTTGTAGGCCGTTGATCCTCCGAAGATCATGAGGGCGCCGGTCGGCGTTGGGAAGGCATCGTCCTTCTCCTCTGCGTCATCTGTAGCGGGAACAGGTTCCTTCCTCTACTCCCCTCTGTTAAGGCCCCCGGCCAAGTATTTGCGCATGAGGCCGCAATCCTTGTATAGATGCTTGGCCGGGAAGGTGTGGTTTGGGCATGGCCCCTCGAGCATTTTCTCGAAGTGGTTCGGAGTGCCCTTCGTGGGCTTCCGACCACCTTTGCGGTCGGCCGCGGCCACGAGCGAGTTGTCGCGTCGTTGCTTCTTGTTTTTCCTCTTGGCAGGACGGTTGGAGGCGCCTTCGTCGGCGTCCTCGTCCCGCCTCATCTTTCCGTCGGAGCGATCAAAGATGGCTCCGACCGCCTCTTCTCTAGAGGCGTGACTGGTGGCGATGTCTAGGAGTTCCTTGGTAGTCTATGGGCCCCTGCATCCTAGCTTGTGGACCAGGGATTCGCAGGTTGTCTCGGACAGAAAAGCTCCTATCACGTCGGCGTCGGCGACGTTAGGGAGCTCGTTGCACTGCCGAGAGAAGCGCCGGATGTACCCGCGAAGGGTTTCATCGGCCTTCTAGCGGCAGTTCTTGAGGTCCCATGGGTTTCTAGGGCGTTTGTACGTGCCCTAGAAGTTGCCCATAAAGTTCTCAGTCAGATCCGCCCAACTCTGGATGGCATTGGACGGTAGGTGTTCCAGCCATGCTCGCGCCGAATTGGCCAAGAACAACGGGAGATTGCGAATAATGAAATCGTCATCACTCGCACCACCGGCCTGACATGCAAGCCGATAGTCTTCGAGCCAAAGCCCGTGATTTGTTTCACCAGAATATTTAGGGATGTTGGTAGGCGGTCGATACCTTAGGGGGAACGCGGCGTTGAGGATGTGCCGACCGAAGGCCTGAGGACCTAGCAGACCGGGGCTCGGGCTTCGGTCCTCGTTGCTGTCGTAGTGTCTACCATGTTGGGGATGGTAGCCGTGGCGTGCTGCTTATCCATCATCGCCGTGGGCGCGTCTCTGAGCGTCGATGATGTTGCATACGTCGCGGCCATGGCCGAGGCGTTAATGCACTAGGACGGCAGAGGGCAGCCTGCCACCTGGCGGCGTTTGGTGGACAGATGTGTCCTTTGTGGAATGCACTAAGGGTGTGTGCTGGCTGGTGTTGGGTTCGCGTCGTTGGGACAATGAAATTTCTACCTGCTGCGCCGCCGCACGCTCGAGCAACATGTGAATTTCTTGGTGAGCGTGGCGATCCTCAGACGTCGCGGCCTCCGGAAGGCCATGCAGTAAGGCGGTTGCTACGGCGATGTTCTGGCTGGCTCGGGCAAAGTGAGGAATGGTCCCATCGTCGGTGAGGATCCTTTGATGTATGGTACGGGCCGTGGCGCGCGCGTGCCCCCCGTCTTTGCGTCGTTCAATCTCTCGATTGATGTCCGCGTACTCCCGGACGATCCCTTGCCCGACCTCATCGATCTCTTGCTGATGGGCCCTTAGCTGCTCCATCCTTAGGTGAGATGGGGCTGCCGTCTCCTCCCTGGATCTACCATCAGGGTTGTTTGTACGGGTGACCTCTTCCCTGGAGGCACTTTCGACGTGACCCTCGGGGGTCTGTGCCATGAAGCATTCCCGGGAAGGGTGGTGGCTCCCCCTACTGGAATATGAGCTGGAGAATGATCCTGGCTCCTCGTTAAGGAGCCCGTAGAGGGTCTCCGTATCATGCTCAATCGCCCCCATGAACTTGATGTCCATGGGTGACTGAACCACACGTAGTGCCAGAAGGTGGCCAGCGGTCGCCGCAGCGTTGCGGAGACCGAACGGAAACGTTGTCGGGGCGCTCCGTACGGGACCTTCCGGACATAGGGTGACGTTGTGCGAGGCCTCCCTTGATGACTGGGGTCCAAGGGAGTTGCCCGGCGGGCCCTCAAGCCTAAGACGGCTGAGGTCGATGGAAGGGAGAGACGGGGCGGCTGTGTGAGTCAGCGCCAGCTCTCCTTCTAGTGTGATGATGAAATCTAGGTCGCCGAAATGCACGTGTGCGCCCGAGGCCTAGATGATTGCGTGGGTGGCCATCTGAGGCCTGATTTGGAACGCGCAAGCTCCCCTACCTGGCGCGCCAACTGTCGGTGTTTCATACAAGCACCGGCAAGTAAATTTATAGTAATGTGCGTTAGGCTCGGATGGTGCGCTAAAGGACACAAGATTTATACTGGTTCGGGCCGAATATCCCTACGTTTAGTTTGTTGCTGGTCGTGTTATTAGCACCGTGAACGGTCTATAGTAAGGGGTACAAACGATCGAGAGAGGGACTGGTCCCAAGTCTCTGATGGAAGGGTTGAAAGGAGGTCAAGAGCTTCGTAGCAGCTTGACTGTGTGTATGTGTGTGTTGTCTTGTTTGGTCCAAAGTTCGTCCCTTTGATGGGAGAAGCGCATCCCCTTTTATAGATGAAGGGGCTGGCTTTACAAGGATGAGGGCTTTACCTAATCTTGTGGCTCACGTCTACCCAGCCTAGTTCTTCATTCTGATGAGTGCGAAGGAAGATAAGTGCCTACAATACTGTCGATGTCTCTATAGAATGTCAGGTTGATTACAGAATGCTGCCCTGCGCAAGGTATGGGTTGTAGTACAGTGGTTTTGACTTATTAGCCTCTCCCAGCCTTGCTCTGCATGCCTTCTGGTTCCTGTGAGTCTTCGTCGGAGGGACGAGGGGTCGGGGTCCGGAGTAACGCCATGGTCAAGGCCTTCTGACTTGGCGGACCTGAGGGGTTGTGAAGAGGGCGCCGCTCCCTCGGGTCCATAGCGTGGTGACGGAATATCCGTCATTCGTGGAGATAGCAAATCCTTTTCTGGAGCGTAGCGGTTGTCATATATCTTCGTCGGGTTCCGTGTCCCAAGGCTGAAGGCGGCGCCTACAACTCTACAGGGCGAGGAGCACGCACCTGTACAACCTTCCAGGCTCTGCGACGCCCGGAAGGGTCTAAAGCACCTGTCCCGTCATCCCCTGGCAGGTCCTGCCAGGGCGTAGGGTATGGTCCTTGGAGCCATGGTTGACCCGAACGTCTTGTCTTGCCCTATACCTATCATCTTGAGGGAACAGGGAGAAGTTGTCAGGTAAGATGAATCCAGTCTTTAGATATGGAGCAGGGTGAGGCTCGTTCCTTGCCGTCAGGCGAAACGGAGACCAATCCCTATCTCTTGGGCGAGACCGACCCTGCCCGTCCGGGGTCGGGCGAGGCGAAATCTATCCCTCAGCCCTCGGGCGAGACTGAGCCCGCCATAAAGGCGTCGGGCGAGACGGAGACTAGCCCTGAGCCCTCGGGCGAGGCAGAGCCACCTCAAAGGCGTCAGGCAAGACGGAGTCTATCCCTCGGCCCTCGGGCAAGACCGAGCCCTCTCAAAAGGCGTCGGGCGAGGCGGAACCTAACTCCTATCATTCGAACAGGGGATGAAACGGCGCTCTTATATGTCCAGAAGTTTTTAACGTTCGGTGGTTATTGGTTCCACCTTCTGGGGTACCCCGGTATTAGGTCCCCGACACTGTCATTAACCATAACAGATTCATTGAAAACAACGCTCCTACTCATGAAAGTCTTTTTAGTTTTAGGATTCCATAACTTATATCCTTTAACTCCAGAACCTTAACCAAGAAACAGACACTTAATGGCTCTAGGTTCTAGCTTTCCATTATCAACATGAGTATAAGCAGTGCAACCAAAAACTCTGAACTATGAATAATCAGCAGGCATAACAGACTATACCACAATGGGAGTTTTCTTATTAAGTGGGATAGAAGGTGACCGATTGATCAAGTAACAGGCGGTGTTAACAGCCTCAGCCCAAAAACGCCTGTCCATACGAGCATTGGACAACATGCAACGAGCCCTCAAGATGATGGTTCGGTTCATGCGCTCAGCCACACCATTTTGCTGAGGACTGTACGGGATGGTGTGGTGCCTGATAATGCCTTCTTCCCTGTAGTAATCATTAAAAACATCCGAACAGAATTCACCGCCATTGTCATTATGAAGCAATTTTACCTTCTTTTCAGTTTGCCTTTCTATCATAACTTTCCACTCTTTAAAAGCAGCAAAAGTATCATCTTTATTTTTAAGAAAGTAAGGCCACACTTTTCTAGAGTAATCATCAATAATGGTAAGCATGTTACGAGCACCACCATAAGAGGGCTTATGAGATAGCTTGGGCACGCATGCCGACTACGACGATAGCGCCACTGCCTCTGCTACTGCACACTGCTTTTCTCGAGCCAGATCTGTTGGTGTTGGAGCCGTGTGCGTGTACGGGGCCTCCCGCGTGGGTCGACGCAATGCTGGAGGAGCTCGCTGCCTCGCTAGTTGTGAGCTCCTCAGCACGAGCGCTAGCCCCTAGATGCTCGCCTGCTGCTGCGGCAGCCTCTCTAGTGGACGCATCGCTGGAGGACTCCCGCTCCCAAGCGAAGACTGCCCAGTGGACGACGGACTAGTCTCCATTGTCGCCTATGCAGGGCCCACCATAGGTCATGTTGCCATGGAGGGGACAGCCCAGCGTCATGGATGCCGAGGCGCGCCCTAACCTAGCGTTGGTTGGGGCAGCCACCCAAGGAGACCTGACGGATGGGGCTGCCACAGACGCCGTCAACCGCACTCCATCTCCTCAGACAACCTTTGCCAACAGAAGCCTCAAGCGCTTCACCGAGCGAGTCACAAAGGCGAGGCAGCCGCCACTCCTGGAGCTTCCTGGAGGCGATACGACCAACGCCGGACGTACACCGCCCATGCTTCCAAAGAGGAGCAGGCGGATAGCGGCGAAGAGCATATCACATATCCCAACGTCCAAGCAAGGTGAGCACCGTGTGCTCAAGTGTCTGGGGTTAACCAGTGGAATGCCATCGCTGTCAACGTCGGCCCGGAAGGCATACGATGAAATCTTCAACGTTGACCCCGGTAATATGCAGGCGCTACGTGAGTTGTTCCCACCGGTCGGCGACATGGGTGCACGAAAGCGGTGCCGCTGCCGCTCGGCTGCCAGGGCATAGACCTCATAGCCAATGTCGCTAGTCGGGTTGATCAGTGTCCAATGTAACAGCATAGCTTTCAGTACTCTAGGGAGGGTCCGAGCGTCCATGTAGTGCACTTATGACCACCTAGGGCGCCGCTAAGACGTGTTGTATTAAACTTTTTCTTTACCTTAATACAAAGACGTGCAAACCTTTTACATGATTGAGAAAAAAAACTACTCGTAATTATAATTTATCCAAATAGTTTCGTATATGTTTTTTTCCTATACTAATGTCAATGATTTAGGCTTTTAGGAAATAATATTAGCATTCATATATTTAACTTATGAGGACCTTGATGAAACTATTTTGATGTTTGTAGGTGTTAGTAATTTTTTTAGAAAAAAAGTTTACTTAGAGTTAGAGAAAATTTATTTATGACAAACTAAACTAACGTGTGCTTGCAACCGTAGTAGCAAGAAAGAGAGTTCATATGTCGCTCGCTCGGAGACAGGACACTGTGCTCATGCAATGCATCCGACGGGATGGGATGGGAATTGACCTCTCTCTTCTCCCTTTAGCAACAGTGCAGACGTGAGAAAGCTGCAGACAGACCTCTGTCTGCAGCTTTCTCACGTTCTGTCTGCAGCTTTCTCACGTCTGCACTGTTGCTAAAGGGAGAAGAGAGAGGTCCATTCCCATCCCATCCCATCCCGTCGGATGCATTGCAAGGTCTGTCTGCAGCTTTCTCACGTGTGCACTCAACGGCAAATTTGCAGGCACAAGTACATGTGCAAATGCAGGCACAAGTTGTTGGTTCAACGCGATTGGGTCGATCAATCCCAAGCGGCAAGGTGTCGGCGAGAGAGGCAAAGCGTATTCGTGCATGTAGACCAGTGGCATTGCAAATTTGCAAGACCCGGCCCCGGCCGTATACGATTACACGAACACGCACAGCGCGCAAGCCTCTCGTAACTTTCCTCCCACTGGATCACACAGGATCAGCTCAGCCAGACGGAACAGATACATGCATGTTCCGGTCGATAAACCCCTGCTACGGGATCCATACATCGGACCAAAAGATCAGTATGAATAATGTGCAGAGAGTACTCAACGGCTGCGACGCACGCTCTATCAGTGAGTGCAGCGTATGAAAAAGGATACAGGTCGTGTCACGCGGATGTCAGGATATGCCTGGGAGGCTGGGTCGCACGTCGCGGACAGGACTCGCTGTCACAGTGTCGCGTCTAGTGCTAGGTTATCTGCAGGGTAGAAAAGGCTATGCGTGTAGGCGATGCCTGTAGCTTCCGCCGCCCCATGCTCAGGCCGGGTTTAGTTTCAAAAAATTTCACCCCAAACTATCACATCGAATCTTACGACACATGTATGGAGTATTAAGTATAGACGAAAAAAAACTAATTACACAGTTTAGTTGGAAATCGCTAATGTTTTAAGACTAATTAGTCCATGATTAGCCATAAGTGCTACAGTAACTAACATGTGCCGTCAGCCGATTGTGGTTGTCATTCCTTGAGGATCTGGAACTGGCATGGAAGGAACGGAACGCGAGGATATTCAAGTGGATGGCCCGTCAGCCGATTGTGCTGGTGGAAAGCATCATGGAGGAAGGTGAGTTATGGAAGAGGGGGCTGGTCTGTTGTCGGTCGCGCTACAGTTTAGAACACGAGTAGTTTGCCTGTGTGTTTACCCATTGTCGTAGCTGTTCTTTTATTCTCGTTCTTTTAGTTTTGTGGTTCTGGTCGCCATTAATGGCCTGTAATACACAATCTGCGTGTGTCTGCCGTTATTTTTCAGGCTATGGGCATGTGGTCATTGTAACTTTTCTTCCCTTCTTCTTATGAAAAGCGTGCATTGCAAATTCTTTTAAAAAACCCCACAAATGTTGGATCTCCCCCAACGCGGCGAGCGATCGGCAGCTTACTGCCTGCTTAAAACGTCAATCCTGTGCATGCTTGTCTTCGAGCCCTTTTCCCATTTTGCTATCGCCTATCGGAGGGGTACTGGCAGGTAGATGAGGACATATTGGCTTCAAGGAATAAAAAGATGTAATTCTGGATTTGGATTGAGTTAAACTTTCTTAGGCTTGATTAAATTTATAAAAAAATATTATGTACTGTAACTGTACTAGTAGTACAGTGCCATTTGCAAAACAACGGCCAGGACTAACTCAAATTTAAGCTACTTGCGGTAGAGCTTAGATATGGCACAGTAGCACACTTGCAACGTACTGTCAGGTGGGAACATGATGAAAAACAGAGGTGGACAAGGCTGAACCGACCAGAGGCCTAGCCTAGCTAGCAGCCTGCGTCCGCCACTGCCAACTCCAGCAGCGGCGGTTTGTCACTTGTGCACGCCGGAAGCCCAGTAGTCCATCATCACAGTAGAGGCGTGGTCATGCAGTGACGCACTACCTAATGTACATTCTCCAGATGCCAGGAAAGACACAGAATGACCAAGCAAAAAAAAAAAAAAAAAAAGCACCCCCAATTACTAAATCCCAATAACATTCGTCAACTAAAGCCAACAGCCATCATGAAACCATACACAGTAACATTCTGAAGCAAATGCAACAAGAAGTCAAATTATGGCCGAGGCCAATGGTCATCCACTTCCCTCAGTAGAAAGCAGTAGCCACAAACCAATGGGCTCCAGAAGATGCGGTTGCATGGATCCTCAGCCTTACAAATCCATTAGATGAGATGAACTTCAGAATACATAAAAAAAAATGACCCTACATATGATCCTATACATAGCACACCCAGCAGCAAAAAATCACATCAAAATCCTGTCTCCCAACTCCATTTATCTGCTCCCTCGGTACGAACTGTTACACTTCTTATACCAGTCCCATACAGGATATAGCCTACAGACACAGAATGACAATTAGAAGCCAACAAAATAAACAGAAAAGAAAAGCAAAATGCAATAGCAGAAAGCATACGTACATTCCATTCATAGCAGATGATCGAATCAGATGAAACAAAGCCCGGCCCACAGCTAACTCAAGACAGTATGCACCAGCAAGCCCTAGTTCATCAAGCGATTGCATCAACTGTTTACGAGGACCATCCCCACGCCTGGCTAATGGCCTATGCTCGAATGAACACTCAGTACCACGTTGAGCTAAGTGCCTTGCATGCTCAAACAAGAATTCCAGCTGTTCTTGGTAATAATAGTTCTTAGATACTCCGAGTGCAATCCTGTCTTCTGGGGGGTCTTTGTACCCGAAAATTTTCAAAAGCATTGGGTTGTTTGTCTTCAGCAAATCTTTAGTCCATTCACTAGATTCAATCTCCACGTGCTCCTTGAATTGAGCGGTATCATCACCTGCATCATAAGCTCTGCAAGGAGAGTGGATACCGCACAACAAGTTCGCTCGGGCCATCGACACCTTCAAAAATGGATGGTGTTGTATCTATTCCTGCAAAGCCTCGACCATGGTTATGTTTGACCACCATGTAGCATACTGGTGAATGCCACTCAGCAGATTTGTAAAAGGTTTATAATAGGGCACATAAGTCTGGTGACTACTGAATCTCTTAAGAACAGCTGTAAGAATTTTAAGGAAATCCTTTTCCATGGCAACAATCATATCATCTGTGATTTGAGGTTGTATCTCAAACAACTTGGGATCTTTTGTGATAACCACCCTACCATCGTAGACATGCAATGAGGTCTTGGACCAGGGCACATTTCTCAGGTACTGGTATTGTAATCGGTTTCTCTTCATGACCAAAAACATCAACTTTTCTAAGCAAATCAGTGCTTAGACATTGCCTAAGTTCTTCATGCCTGCAAGTGTATATACAATATTCTCCAAATGAACATGAGGCATAGAGAGAGAGACAGAGACAGAGAGAGAAGGGGGGTTGAGATCATTACTGTTTGGGCATTTCCAGGAATTTTAGTTCCAGATGCTGCATTAACTTCCTGGCACTTTCTGTCACATTCAATCCCTCGACCTCTACAAGTTTCTGCATGTACACCCTCGCGGTTTCCGTTAACTTCACCCTCAACCTGTTTTACAAAAAATGCTGACCTCAGACCTTAAATGTCTTTTATTGCTGGCGTTTGTCTATATCAGAATTCATGCAAGGATAAAGTGTGGGATGAGCTGCTATGGTTGTTAGACGACTCATACTTGTAAGTACATCAGAATCATCTCGTCGTTTATAAATTCACATTAGTCTTTCGATATCGACCAGAATAATGTCTACTACTAAGATATTAAATCAAGAAATCTTAAAGAAAATATGGCGGATACTAACTTAATAGATAATAAAAGATAAGATTGAAGAGACAAGTGAGTCAAAATGGCACCTGTGATAGTTATTGCAGACTTCCATTGCGAGATCTTTTGAGTGACTCAACAGATGTGAGTAAGGAATATTCAGCTCCCGTGATTCAAAACCCTTCTCAATCATGGTCGTCAATAGAAAACGGTAATACGGCACCGTATCTCCAGAAATAATAAACCTAAGCAACCAGGAGATTATTGAATTTAGAACTTGAAAATCAGCAACACGAGAATGAAATCACACAAAGGAAATAAATGTACCCATCAATAAACACCCAGATCTTCTTTGCCACTCTGGCGTCTTTCTTAGCCAATTCTTCTTCCTTCCTCATATCCCGCTTCCTGTACCGCTGATGTTCCCACAACTCATCTTCATTTGGGGGCGGGGGAATTGAACCATAGATAGGAGCTCCTGTTTGGGCCAAAGTGTCGGTATTGGTGAGCTGAGATTCCTCACCCATGACATTGGCAGAAGACAGAAAATTATTGGGCGAACACTGCAAACAGTAAAGAGAACATTGACATTTATCGGAACAAAAGAAACATGTCTGTGGTATGGTAAACACATCCTATAGAAGTCTTAGTCTCTCACCATTTCATACACAAGTATGTAAGCCTCGCAGCCAAGAACTTCCTGAAGAGAAGCTTTTCTGATTTCACTATCACTAGCACAAAACCATGACTTTGACTAACCGCCCTGCTCCTGTTGGCCCTCCATCTTGGCAGCCCTCACGTATGCAATATAATGACCTCCTTGAAGGGTTCCTATGTGCTGAGTAACGCCAACTAGGCGGTAAATGTTGTTGTCTGTCGTATTTGATCTGTATATTACAAGAAATAGTGATGAACAGAACAATCAGTAGATGTTCAATCACAGAAGCAGCAGTCAAAATTTTAGTTGGCAAAAGGCAAAAAGCAATGGTAAAAATCGGTACCTTTGGTCCATGTACAGCTGCATATCAAGCATCTCCTTAAAATGCACATGCCCTTCCAACTTCTCAAATCCACCATTAGATATCGGTGCGTACCTATTCAAACTAACCACCAATATATCAGGATCCCTGGTTATGAGATTTCTCTTCTCTGCAACTCTATAAACTTTTTTGTCTTCATCCTTTTTTCCTTTGTTCTTCAGATATGTTGTTCTTGGCTGCATTCGTGCACTCCTCACAATGCCATGCAGGTAGAAGATCTGGCTTGGTATACAACGCGAAGCAGTCTTCTATAGACACAGGAGTACTGTCTTGAAGCTGTGGAAGAGTCAGTTGCTAAAGACAGAAGCCTTGAGATTTAGGGGACTCGTGCGGGCACTCTCTGCTGGACACAGTACTGCACTCCTGGCCCCTAAACATTGAATCAACTAATGTTGTGACCTTTCCATTGTTGGAATCATCCATTGAAATTTGCCATGAATCAGTTTCCTCATCGTGCAAACTACCAAGAAAACGGCCAAACAACTCAGCGTTGTCGTGAATGGTGCCACCACTGAATTCAGGAAAATTTTGGCAGATAATTGCAAAAAGGATCTCTGGGTTATGTGGGACTCCTGCATCATATGAAGTGCTAGTCTCCACAAAGAGCTGCTTCAAACACGCAACACGGGGCCCCATCCAAAGATCTGATCCTAATATCTTGCACCGCAGTGAATCAATTCCAAGCAGATTCTGGAGCATCACATTGAAGAAGCAAGAATTTCCAATATTTGGCAGCCCTTTAATGACGTTCATGCTGGTGGCAGCTGATCCGGGTATGGCAATATCCTGATTGTCTATAGGCCGAGAGAGCTGGTTTATTTCTGTCTTGTCTGAAGGAGGAGATGACACTTCACCGGTATCACTGGTTCCCTTGTCCTCCTCCCTGGCTATAGGCGGAGAGAGCTTCAGGTCCATCTCCGGGATTGCCATCTGATCTGATGCTGGTGGCTCGGCTGCCAGGGCATAGGCCTCATAGCCAATGTCGCTAGGCGGGTTGATCAGTGTCCAATGTAACAGCATAGCTTTCAGTACTTTAGGGAGGGTCCGAGCGTCCATGTAGTGCACTTATGACCACCTAGGGCGCCGCTAAGACGTGTTGTATTAAACTTTTTCTTTACCTTAATACAGAGACGTGCAAACCTTTTGCATGATTGAGAAAAAAAACTACTCGTAATTATAATTTATCCAAATAGTTTCGTATATGTTTTTTTCCTATACTAATGTCAATGATTTAGGCTTTTAGGAAATAATATTAGCATTCATATATTTAACTTATGAGGACCTTGATGAAACTATTTTGATGTTTGTAGGTGTTAGTAATTTTTTTAGAAAAAAAGTTTACTTAGAGTTAGAGAAAATTTATTTATGACAAACTAAACTAACGTGTGCTTGCAACCGTAGTAGCAAGAAAGAGAGTTCATATGTCGCTCGCTCGGAGACAGGACACTACGCTCATACAATGCATCTGATGGGATAGGATGGGAATGGACCTCTCTCTTCTCCCTTTAGCAACAGTGCAGACGTGAGAAAGCTGCAGACAAGGTCTGTCTGTAGCTTTCTCATGTCTGCACTGTTGCTAAAAGAAGAAGAGAGAGGTCCATTCCCATCCCATCCCTTCAGATGCATTGCAAGGTCTGTCTGCAGCTTTCTCACGTCTGCACTCAACGGCAAATTTGCAGGCACAAGTACATGTGCAAATGCAGGCACAAGTTGTTGGTTCAACGCGATTGGGTCGATCAATCCCAAGCTGCAAGGTGTCGGCGAGAGAGGCAAAGCGTATTCGTGCATGTAGACCAGTGGCATTGCAAATTTGCAAGATCCGGCCCCGGCCGTATACGATTACACGAACACGCATAGCGCGCAAGCCTCTCGTAACTTTCCTCCCACTGGATCACACAGGATCAGCTCAGCCAGACGGAACAGATACATGCATGTTCCGGTCGATAAACCCCTGCTACGGGATCCATACATCGGACCAAAAGATCAGTATGAATAATGTGCAGAGAGTACTCAACGGCTGGGACGCACGCTCTATCAGTGAGTGCAGCATATGAAAAAGGATACAGGTCGTGTCACGCGGATGTCAGGATATGCCTGGGAGGCTGGGTCGCACGTCGCGGACAGGACTCGCTGTCACAGTGTCGCGTCTAGTGCTAGGTTATCTGCAGGGTAGAAAAGGCTATGCGTGTAGGCGATGCCTGTAGCTTCCCTCGGCCCATGCTCAGGCCGGGTTTAGTTTCAAAAAATTTCACCCTAAACTATCACATCGAATCTTACGACATATGTATAGAGTATTAAATATAGACAAAAAAAACTAATTGCACAGTTTAGTTAGAAATCGTTAATGTTTCGGCCCATGCTCATCCAAATGAAATGGAGTAGTTGCTGCAATTGAGAGCCATGCTATCTGTTCGATTCTCCGGATTCTGAATCAATATGCTTACTCCCTCTATTCTAAAAAACAAGTGTGTTTTTAGTATTTAAAATTTATTTTTAAATACATTTTTAGTTTTGGATCCATTAGAGTTAATTGCAAGCACATTTAATTACTTATTTCTTCAAATTTTTCAAGGTACATGTCCCTTGGTGCCTTTCTTTTTTTTTCAAGTGCATGGACCTTGAATTGTTTGGTTTTATTTTCCTTTTTCAAGAAACGGTTCATTAAGGTTTATGTGAACATTAACAAAATTAATAATATAGATTATTTCTTATGACTACTATTGTGTTTTAAAAATTCTATAAGTCTTTGTTGCTGAGGCGCCATTGGCTACCATGCTGAGTTGCTGACACGCTCAGGCGATATATCCGATGAAATCTTTTGCTTGATTGAGTTTTTTTTTGGCAGACCGAGCGAGATAGAGTTCGATCCGTGGTAGTAAGGCCCCGTTTAGATGCCAAAATTTTTGGCATTTGGCTACTGTAGCACTTTCGTTTGTATTTGACAAAAATTGTTCAATTATGGACTATTTAGGCTTAAAAGATTCGTCTCGTCAATTACGGACAAACTGTGCAATTAGTTATTCTTTTTACCTACATTTAATACTCCATGAATATGCCGTAAGATTTGATGTGACAGAAAATCTTAAAAAAATTTGGATTTTATGTGGGATCTAAACAGGGCCTAAGATGGCAGATGCCTGGGTGGTAACTAAACAGGCCCAAGCTAACCAAAGGAAAACTTGGCTGTACCCGAGGAAGGCAACTGTGGCCAGCGCCAAGAAGACAGAAGAACTCCTCTGCTCCCATGGTGGTGCTGAGATCCATTGTCCATCTGCCTTCATGGATGTCATCCAAAGTCCATGCTTTTATGGTGAAAGGAGGACATTCGGTAAGAATACAGAGGAGCTTAATGATGCCAGTGTCAGTGACACAGACAGAGCGCAACGGGTCAGGTTCGTCCGCATCCTTGTACAGGCGCAAGAGACTTCAAAGCCTTGTTAGGCAGAGGGATGTAACGGAGCCATTGCTGATGATCTGGGTTGCTGTTGCTGTCAGTGAGGACATCAATGACCAGCATGCCCTGGTGGTTGTCGACCCAGCACAAGCATGTACCAATGGGCAAGACGGCGTCAGTCATCCACAAGTAGGTGTTTATCTTCGTGTCAGCAGGGATCTGCACCTTCTTAACATTCCATTCCATTGAAGATCCTGCAGGACGTGGATTGTGCAGCAGGCATAGCTCAATCTCATCGCGCTCGGAAAACATGAGTTCTGCAACGTGAACTGCCTTCGTCGCCATGGCAGAGGATACCCATATCTTCTGGCAACATGGTGCGCTGTCGCTGCTGCCGATGTGGTTTGCAGAACTTATCAAGCTGGGGGTTGATGTGACCACCGTCGAAGCAGGGGGGAAGCAGAGTCAGTGAAGGCGGCGACGAGGAGCGGCAGGAGTAGACGAAGTAGTCGATGGGGAAGGAGTAGCTGTCGTGCCACCACATAGGATCCTCGAAGGGGACAGTCAGGCGGAAGAGGATGGAATTGCGGTGGGCTGCGATGGCGGTGGGCCCCCGGAAGCTGATCCCCGGCCTGCCCATCAGGTGGAGGTAGAGACGGGAGACCGCGGGAGGTTCGGCGATCCTGAGGTAGAGACGGGAGGCCGTGGCGTCGTCTTCGACGACCCCGCAGCGCCTCCTGCTGCTGCGGTGGACGATGCGGTCGAGGATCAGCCACCTGGGGACGCGCGGCGGCGGAGGCGAGGCAGAGGGCTCCCCCTGCTCCGGGGCGGACGACCTCGTCGGAGAAGGGGATACCTTCCTCACGCCGTTGCCGGGGGCGCGCTTCCTGGTGCCGTTCTCCGCTTCTTCCATTCTTTCATTTCAGCTCCAATTGTTTGTGCAGAAAAAGTCAAAATCAAACCGAACCACGTTTAAAATTCAAATCAAAGTCGTTCTAGATTTATTTTCTCTCTGATATACATTAGTGGTAGCTGAGTAATCCCCGGCCTTCTCAGGTTGCCGTAGATTGTGGTCGATGAAACACTCCGCGACAAGAATGGCAGTTTAATTTCATGGTCAGAGCACATGAGACCAAAGTATGGCCAGCACGTCGTCGAGCGGCGCGTTGACATAAGTTAGTAGGTGGATCGCTGGCTTGAGCGCGTGTTCAGTTGCTACCCCAAAATTCCAAAAAGTGCTACAGTGCTCATCACATCAAATCTTGCGATACGTGTATGGAGTATTAAATGTAGACGGAAAAAAAACTAATTACACAGTTTTATTGGAAATTACGAGACGAACGTTTTAAGCCTAATTAGTCCATGGTTAAACACTAATTATCAAATAAAAACGAAAGTGCTACAGTAGCCCAAATCCAAAATTCACCCAACTAAACACCCTCTGAATGGCACAAGGACCTCCGCGAACCCACCAATGACGACAACGCCGGCGAGCATGTCCGCTGTAGCGGTACCGAGCGACAGCAGCTGTCTAGAAGGACACGTACTGCAGGCGAATCTGAAAGTCGTGCTAATGTACACGGTTAACATCCATCCATCACTCTGTATCTCAGAAGTCTGGGTCTTTGTATTTATCATCCATGCAGCGGTGATGTAGACAGCAAGGTCTAGGTGATGGGCCTGCCGATCAAGACAGGTAATCTAAACCAGCAGCCTGCTGACTGAAATTACTCACAAACTGTCCCGTGAACACATATCATGCATCTAATGGTGATGAAATGACAGTTGAAACATGGAATGCAAAGGAGATGAAAGTGCTCATGGTTGAGCTACAAGGGGCATTCCCCCTTCCCCCCACCCAAAAAAAGAGGTCTCCTTCGGGGAAGAGCACAACTGCATGTGTATGTGCGCGCACTGGATATCGGGATCGTCCACTCTCTTCTCTTTCAACGTGCTTAAACTAAATTGAACTGTCAATCGCACTTCTATGTTTCAGTGCAAGACGTTGCCTCTGATTGAGGTGAAGCAGGAAATTGATTTGTTAAATGTCAAAGCTACCGAGGTACGATATGAAAATAGTGAACAAACATGCTTGTAGCTAATAATATGATAAAAGTAGATACTACTTGGACCAAGTAGAGAATCAGAGGTATCATCATACATACATTGGTCTAACTAACGCTCCTCTACGAATGTAGCATAAAACCTGATTAAGTTACAATAGTCTGAATACGAATAGCATAAAACCTGATTAAGTCACAACATTCTGAATACGAATAGGTACGGTTAGATTTGTGTGCAAAACAACAGGCATGACATCAATCACAAAGAGAACACTAACGCTAGCATCAATCCATGGACAGAACCCATGCGCTCTTGTAACGAGTACCTTCGGATCCACCTGCAATGATAAAAAAGCAAAGCTTCAGACAGTGTCCATCTACAAACATAACGTCTTGATCTTCACAGGTGAAATGTAGACATTATTATAAGTAGCATCAAAAGATGGTACTGTCCATCAGCAAACCTAAACAGTGTCATATATATTCATATCTGAAACTAAAACATTATAAGCAGCAATCAAAAGATGACGCTTTTCACATAACAATAAAATCAGAAAGTTCCCAATAGTAACACATCCTGCAAGCATCAGACCTAACGCCTGCCGCATGCATAAACCATAAGACATTGCAACCCTAACATTGTTTATGTAAGATGTCATCTTGCAAGCCTATGCCATCTCTACATTCAACTCTTGGTTAAAAAAGGATGTATACTTTTACACAAGTTGGCAAACAAACCTGACTATTCTCAGAAAATGCCAAGTTCTCTAGGACAGGCTCCAGATTATTTATCATCAATCATAGCAAAAGAAAAATACGTGTAAACTAATAGCTGAAGAACATCCAACAATGAAACAAATTTGATATAACTTTCTGATGCTAAATCAAATATGACTAGCTATTGGACGTTTTGAAATTTGGTATAACATTCTGATGCTAAATCAAGTATGACTAGCTATAGAACGTTTTGGTGCTAAATCACGTATCACTAGCTTCTCTTCAATTCAGATTCAATTTCTACATACAAATTAGATAGGAGATAGCGTTCTCGATTTCTCTATGACTTGTTAATTAGCTATGAAACATTTCTATGCATTCCACACACGCACCTTACCGATCAGATCGCTGTCCACCAGAAGTTCATTATAGGTTGGCTGTGGAAAGCAATAGAATAGAATAGAGATATCATGCAGGGGTAACTGTATCTCCTAGCACTTGGATGTGAGAGCAAAGGCCACACAGGGGCATGATGCCACTGCACTTATTGGAACAGGGTCTAAGAGAGGGGCCGGACAAGACCAGAACTTACAGAACCTTGCATTGAGGTAGCCTACATCAGGAAAGGACCACAGATCTAAACAAAAGCAGGCCGTTGAACCAGACCTGGCTCAAGGTTCACACAAGAAACCAAATAGGCCACACTAGTAGTGCTTTAATATTAGATTATAAATCACAAAATATATAGACATGATTCAGTATAAACTGAAAAGAGCATAGAGAGTACCTAATGTTAAGAATCACATATGTTGCAGGCACACCGAATAGCTGCTGATAACCTGCAGGTAATAATAAGTTAAAATTTCTATATAAACCTGGCTAAAAGTTTTAAAGTTCAGATAAACATACTCTGCGCTGAGATCAATTTTCTCCTCGATTAGGTTTTTGATGATGTAAGGAAGAAACTCATTTAAATGTTTATTAGCAGGTATCATCAATTCAATGCCATCAGCTAACTCTGGTGCATTAGCATTTTCCTGAAAATAAAAAACAAGAACTCAGTTTGATATTGCACTTTAAACTTTAATAAACTATTTTTTCTTTTTCAATCAAGCCTAAACAAATTCTTTATAGGACTAGCATGAAGCTAACATGACATGACTTTATGACAGTTAACTCAAGTCACATGATGTCACAACTATTCTCGAACTAATTTTTTATGTTCTTTAATAAAGAAATAGATAAACAAAGGTAACCAAGCCGTACAGAGAAGTTGACCGTGCAAAAATAACTCAAACCATGCAAAAATAGCAAACTACTCTCGTACCTGCCTCTTTGTTTTAGAAAAAGATTATTATAGCTAAAACCTATCAGGAAGTTATCATACAGCACTAGTTTTATTGGGGTCAATAAATATATCACTATGCTGAAACAACAGTTCCTCTAACTAACGCCCTGTTCCCCAATATCACAGCGCGTTAAACACAACTGAGCAAATAAAAAAGATGCACTAAGTGAAGAGAATTAAAGCTCAACTTACACTACAATCTGCAGCATGCATAACCACATCTCTCAAAAGGGTAAAGGCGCCAGTTTTGTCTTTTGGATATGGTTTGCCCGCGCTGATTTTTTTCTGAATAAAATCATTGAACATTGCACTCGTGGAGAGATCTGCGCGCCATGTAGGTGGGCAAGGCGCAGCATTTATTGCACTTTTCCAAAGTGAAGCTTCATTTTTATCCGCACCTTCATACTTACGGAATAACTCAATAATCAGTCTTTCTCTGGCATAGCTTGTCATACAACATACAAGTGTGTCAAGAAGTAGCTTGTACTCATTTGGCAAGGGACCGGTTACAGCAGCTAAAGGTCCTGTTACACCAGGTGCCACAAGACCACTCAAAATCCTCAGACAAGCTTCTACGTATGGTGGATGATTTGAGACAACATTTTGCATGTCACTGAATAGAAGGATGCTTTCCACTTCCTTAACAAACTTAGTGATATCAGCTGCCAGTGAACCAGGTTTTTTAGTGTGTCTTGATGGTTTCGTTTTTGAGCGGACGTGGCCTTGAGTAAATATAAAGTCTACTAACTCAAACTCACCATTCCAACTTCTGCTTGCAATAAATGCTGTTGTAAAGCAGTTTATCCATGACGAAAGGAACTGACATCCTAGTCTGGTCATCTGTATTGAAGCACGACCATCAGGGAGAGGAACCACTTGTACAAATTTGTGTTTGTTGTTGTTTATATAGTCTTCTAGGTTTGGATCATTCCTGAAATGTATGCAATTTAACTATTAGTGAAATAAAGATATAAGTGTAGCAAGATATAAAGTGGTTTGGTAAATCTTAGATATTGGTTATACATGTTTTTTCTTTAAGTAAGAAAGTTTAAGTTTCTAATCCAGTAAGAAAACAAATAATCTAGCATAAAAGGAACACACTAAATATTAATTGACGATTCATTTCTATAACTGTTGTTAAATGCTTTTGCCATGCAAGTTTAAAGTCTATTTCTCTTTGTTAAGCGAGGGCAATTTTATTTTTTAGTTTACTGTGCAGAAAACAGAAGAAATATCAAATTTAATTCGACGTGCATACTAATTATATATACTCAAGTGTTAATGAAAGAAGACATGAACTTGAGTATATAAAGGAAATAAATCAGGATTATATTGAACTTACGCTCCTCCAAGAAGCCGGGTACATACATGTACCGTAGTGTCCCTCTTTAAGCCATATGACAACCAACTATGATGAGGCTCAAGTCTTTTCCTCTCATACACAAAATACTGACTGTCCAGTTTTGTCTTTGTCTTCTGTGCATACAGTTGCATCAAGTCATTGATAGACTGATCCATCCTGATAGTGAAGGTCAACTCCCCAGAACCATGCCTCACGAAAATAGGCATCATCATGCTATCATTACCATCAGAATCACTATCCTGGCTAGGGATCAGAGTCTCCAGCCCGTCTGCATCTTCACTTGGTGCAATCTGAAAGGAAAGAAGATGAGATGATTAAGCTACATTCCGTTCAACAAGGAAACAGTGATCTTTATATATTAAAAAAAGGAAAAAAGTGATGCATTAGTTTAGTGAGACATGCCCATTTTTTTTAAAAATTGCAAAAGAAAAGACTCATTTTCCTATTATATATAACATTCAAATCAAAACAAACATGTAGTGAACTAACTTTTTTTCTCGAATGCGCAAAAGATTTGCGTATTATGGTATTAAGAAGAAGAGTTTGAACATACATGTAGAACTAACTTAGACTCCTTTTTATTAGCCTATTCTTATTCTGAACCCTTTAAACAAATTTCCTTATCCTTATGTCAAAGCAGTAAGCAGACACTTACGGCAGCGCGGCGATGGGTCTCCGTTGGGTCGGACATCCCGTGGGAACGATGAATCAGGGTATGCTCTACCATGGTCTTCCCTATCCCTGCTACTGCTGACGAGGAACGCAGTGCACTTGTGCTGAAACCAGTCATGAGAGTCTCCGACCCTCTTGTTTCTTGGCTCGTTGAAGTCTGAAGAAGGAACAAACAAACAAAAGATCTGATGATTATTCTATTCTAATTCTACACCCTTTAAATGAATTTTCTGAACTTTAAAAAGTAGGAGAGGATATACGAAATCAACTAAAAAATTCCAATAAAAAAACCAGGATATATATACACATCTGGAAGGAGTAAGCACTAAACAGGCACTTACGATAGCACGGTAATAGATCTGGCATCCTCCATCAACGAGTGCCGCACCGCTGCGCTGGGCATGAGGACGACGACTCTCAGAACCAACATTGGAGCAGAGAGGTCCCTCAACCTGAACCTGAAGAAGAAAGTCCTCCTCCGCTGGCCCAGGACAGCGTCTCCGGACCGATTGCTGCTTCACTTGTTGCAGCCCGACTACTTCTCCACTCGTTGTGGTCTAGAAAAAAAGAAAGAAAGATGTGAGGATTAAACTACTTTCCCTTCAATAGGAAACAGTGAGCGTCAGTCTAGTGCGAGATGCATATTATTTTTGTCTGAACAGTAAACTAAGCACAGAGTTGAAATTGCAAAAAAAAAAAGGTTCTTTTTTCTGTTAATATATGCTGTAGCAGTCAACTCAATACTTACTGAACTAATTTTTCTACACCCTTTAAATAAAAAATATAAACTTTAAAAAGCACAGGTTGATCTACGAAATCAACTTAAAATTTTTCATGAAAAAAACGGTATACATACAGATCACATAGAAAGGAGTAAGCACTAAGTGAGCAGGCACTTACGGCAGCGCGGCGATGAGTTCGCCGTTCTCCATCGATGAGTGCCCCACCAATGAGCTGGGCATGAGGACGGATCTCAGAAGGGGCATTGGAGCAGAGGAGTCCCTCGACCTTCACTGGGTCGTGCATCCCGCAGGAATGGTGAATCGGGCTCGCATCTAACATGTTGCCGAGCTTGCACGGGGACTCCATCATGAATTTCCCCGCTACTGTTGGCGAGGTATGCAGAGGATTTGTGGGGCGACCCATCATCAGTGTCTCCAATCCTCTTTTTTCTTCACTTGCAACAGTCTGAAAAAAGAAGCAAACAAAAAAAAAGACCCCACGGTTAAAACAACTTGTCTTCCCTTCAACCACAGTAGAACACATATATGGAAGCAAGAAGCAAGCGCACACTTACGGCAGCAAGGTGGCTATGTGTTTGCCGTTCTCCGTCGACGAGCACACCGAGTTGGGCACGACTTGGACGCCTCACCGCCGCCACCATGTCCGCGCCAAGAAGACGATGGCGACGCTCCCTGAGCGCGGCGTCCTTCAGCTGTCCGAAGCCCATGCTCGGCTCTCAGCTAGCTGATGAAGCTCCAAAGATCACAATGGGGGAGAGAAAGCTTCGAAGCTCACAATGGGAGAGAGAGGGGAGGAGGGGAAAGGGAACGAGAGGGGCAATGCAGAAGCAAGCGAAGGCAGCTGGGTTTGTGCGGTTTCCTCTCGTCTCTCCCTAAAGAATGGGCAATGGCCATCAACGTGCCTCCTGTGTGCGATACAGCAGAGCGGGCAGCGGCGGATGGAGTAAAGCAAGCGAAGGCAGCGGCCGATGAGGTAAGGAGAGAGAGGAGAGAATAAAAAAAAAGCTGCTATAAACTGTATATAAACAATAAATACGTCTGGTGCCAAACGGGACCGCAATACAGTAGAACGGGCAATAATGGCCAATGGAGTAAAGGAAGGGAGAGAGGGGGAGTGGAGAGAAGAGGACAAAGGTCTGTCTGCAGCTTTTCTAGTGTGAGCTCTCTCTCTCCGCACTGTTGCTAAAAGAGAGAAGAGAGGTCCCATTTCCATCCCACCCGGTGGGATGCATGGATTGCATGAGCGAAGTGTCGTGTCCCCGAGCGAGCCATATAAACTTTCTTTCTTGCTACCACGGTTCAAAACTCAAATGCAAACGTTAATTTAGTTTGTCATAAATACATTTTCTCTAACTCTAACTAAATACCTTTTTAAAAAAATTATTAACACCTACAAACATCAAAATAGTTTCACGGAGGTCATCATAAATTAAATACAACGGCATATATGAAACTATTTGGATCAATTATAATTAGTTATTAGTCCACTGGTTACTATAACTAATTGTTAGGCGAGTAAAGTTTAACCTACTATTAGTATGTTTTAGCACTCTCCTACCGATTAATGAACAAGTTGCTTGCTAGGTTGTGCGGACTAAACATTAAATCAATCCATCCATTAATTCACCTATATATTTGAGTGCCGTAAAATTAAACTTTAAATGAACAACAATTAGTACCGTTGTCCAAACGGCCCTAATGTTTCAGAAATATCTAACTATTGGAAAATAGAATCGGAAACGCAAGGAACACACGTCACTTGGATATCAAAAGCATCTTTCCCATTAATCCAGAAATTTTTTGATCTTTTTGTGGGCTAATAACAACCTAAATGGAAACCACTTTAATTTGTTGCACTAAAAAAAGGATAAGTACAAAAGAAATCGACTGCTAGTGCATGTGAGAGAGGAGAAACGTTTCGCTCGTGCAGGCTAAAATGTCGGAATTGGTAGAAATGTTTCGAGGCAGATGCGTTTGGCGCCGATTCTTCCGATCCAGACGAGAAACCGAAATGTTTAGGTCGTCCAAACGGCCCCTAATGGTCAGCGTCACTGGCAGACCAGATAATAAATTAAACTTTAATGCCCACTGTATATGGAAAATCAAATAAGGCCGCGTTTAGACGATGATTTTTTTGTTTTGGCTGACGTTCGTTTGTATTTGGCAATTAGTGTGTAATTATGGACTAATTAGGTTCGAAAGTTTCGTCTCGCGATTTCTCACCCAACTGTGCAATTAGTTTTTTTCCGTCTACATTTAGTACTCTATGTTTGTGCCGCAAGATTCGATGTGACACTTTGGGGTGAAAAAATTTAGGAAGTAAACCGGCCCTAACTTTGTTATTCCTAAATATATATCATTCAAAAGTAGTAGGATGATGCATCCTAGTATGAAGTTTGGCTGGTATCAAGTTTAGCACGTTCGGTTTTTTTTTTTGTTGTTGTTAGAACAGTATTCAGTCGATTTTCAGAGAAGCGAACGGGGCCGTACTGCAGTGCGTCTCTGCTGCATTGAAAGTCTAGTACTGTAGCGTGCTTCTTTTTCTGTCGTTGATTGGTCCTCATTTATCGCTGCTGCGCGCGGTGCTGCCCCGGTCCCGTCCCGTCGTCCCTTGTTGTGGTCGCCTGGTAGTCCAGGATTGGACAGCGAGCAGTGCCGCTCTCCCTCTGGCTCAGCGCAGATCTCGATAAAAGCTAGTGTTGTGGGAGGGCAGCGCTACGCCTACGCTGGTGCTGTGGCCAGCAGTAGCCATGCCACGACCTGCCCTGCCCCCTGCCCACCAGGCCACCACAAGGGACGACGGGACGGGCACGGGGGCAGCACCGAGCGCAGCAGCAATTAATGAGAACCAAACAGCGACAGGAAAACACACACAGTGATGATGCATGATTCTACTGCTTTTGAACGAGATATATATTTAGGGCTTGTTTAGATACCATCCAAATTCTAAGTTTTTTCACTCTCTTCATCACATCAATTTTTAGCCGCTTGTATGTAGTATTAAATGTAGGTAAAAAAATAACTAATTACATAGTTTAGTTGGAAATCACGAGATGAATCTTTTGAGTCTAGTTGGTCCACGATTGGACAATATTTACCAAATAAGACAAAAGTGATACTATTCATCGAGTTCAAAAAAAAAAAAATTGCAAAGTGAACAAGACCTTAGGCATAACAAAGTTCTTTGATTTTTCCATATAGGCATCAAAGTTTAATGAATTATCTGCTCTGCAAGTGATGTTGACCATTAGGGGCCGTTTGGACGACCGAAACATTTCTGTTTGGATCAAAAGAATCGGCGCGCAAACGCATCTACCTCGAAACGTTTTTACCTCGGAACGTTTCTACCGATTCCGACTTTTTAGCCTGCGCGAGCAAAACATCCCAGGTCTGGTTTTGCCGATTTCTGTTTCTCCTCTCACATGCACTAGCAATCGATTCCTTTTTTACTTATCACTTTTTAAGTGCAACATATTAAAATGGTTTGCATTTAGGTTGTTATTAGCCCACAAAAAGATAAAAAAACTTTTGAAGCATATTTTTTTACAAAAAAAGATTTTGTGTGTGGGGATCGACTGCTTCAAAAATTTATTAGGGATAAGTTATTGGTGATCTGCATAAGTTATTGGCAGTATCCACGTAATCCCTAATAAAAATAGAATCTTTTAGCTAACAAGTGGACCTATTTTTATTAGGTATAAGTTATTGGTGCATCTTTTCCATTAATCCAGAAAATGGTATTGGGTCATCCCCATTACCATCTTACGAGGGAAGTTGTATTTTGGAGCTTGTGGAGATGCCATAAGGTGTAGCAACACAACCAGAAAAAAAAAGGCAGCTGCCCAGGGCTCAAAAAATAAAAAAGTGACGTGTGTTCCTCGTGTTAGCGATTCTATTTTGCAATAGTTAGATATTTATAAAACATTAGGGCCGTTTGGACACCAGTACTAATTGTTGGTCATTTAAAAGATTGATTTTAGGGCACTCAAATATATAGGTGAATTAATGGATCAATTTAATTTTTAGTCCACACACAACCTAGCAAGCAACTAGTTCATTAATCGGTAGGAGAGTGCTAAAAGAGACTAATAGCTATTAGTCTATCTATCAAACAATGTAGGTTAAACTTTACTCGCCTAACAATTAGTTATAGTAACAAGTGGACTAATAACTAATTATAATTGATCCAAATAGTTTCATATATGTGGTTTTGTCCTAATACTAATGCCAATATTTTAGGCTTTTAGAAAATAATATTAGCATTCACATATTTAATTTATGACGACCTTGAAGAACCTATTTTTATGTTTGTAGGAGTTTGTAATTTTTTTTTAAAAAAATAGTTAGAGTTAGAGAAAATATATTTACCACAAACTAAAGTAAGGTGTGCTTTCGAGTTTCAAGCGTGGTAGCAAGAACGGTCGGATCAGAGTACGAAATAGACCCTTGTTATATGTACCTAGTATCCTTTTTCTTTATTTGTTTAGAAAAAAAAAATCTGAATAAATGCCTTTGTACTTTTGCTTCTCTGTGGACAACAGCGGTATGCAGAGGGAAAGACCATACATGAAAAGCTGTAGAGAGAGACTTTTTGTCCTCTCCTCTCCCCTCCACTCTCTCCCTTCCTTTGCTCCATTGCCCGTTGGCAAAGGAAGCAGGGGCGATCAGAACGAGAGGGAGAAAGGAGAGGCACACACGACAAACAAGAAACATCAGAAACAAGTTGCTGCATATTATGAGCTTTGGGGCGTCATCAGCGGCTGGGAGCATGGCCCTCAGGCAGGTGAATGATGCCGCAGTTAGGCGCACTATTCGCTTAACTTATAAGCAGTACTTTTTTAGCCAACAAATAGTATTTTTCTCTCACGATAAATTAGTCAACAGTACTTTTAGTCATGATTTATCAGCCAAGCGAACAGGGCAAGAGAGCATTGCCGTCGTCTTCTTCGCTATATCTGGATTAGTGCAGTATTGCTTATCCACATGCTTGGAAAGTAGCATATGTGCTTACCTAGAATGATTAGTTGATGAACTAATTATGACTGCTAGTAAAAGTTGAATATAAGGATGTATATTTAGTAATGCTTCCTGCTGATGCAATAAACCCACAAGCCAGAAAGCTTTGCATATCCTTGGAGTCTTTTCTTTCCTCCTGACGGGTAAGTCTTGCGGAATATAATTGATTACTCAGGATTTATTCTATCCTGCTGCAGGTGATAGGTACAGTTGAGCTATACTTGTATGTGAAAACCTCCTGGTGGGCTCAGCGAAGATTTCCGGACGTTACCGACGTAGATGTTTATTTAAAAATTTTCTTTAAAATGTTTTGCAAAGGAGAAATTCATAATCTGTTACCTTTCCTCGCATGTAAAGGTTCTTCATGTAGCTCTTAACTTTGTAGTATATGAATGTTATTTCCGTTGAAACTCTGATCACATGTTAAATTCTGCTATTGTATTATACAATGTAAGAAAGGTCTAAAAGATGTTGTAAGCTTTATATTCTCAATTATGATCCTAATAGAAAAATGTAGAGTATTCGAGTTCTCCCTCAGGGTGTGCTCGTCAGAGCTGCATAGTTTAGTGCTCTCTCTTAGGTGCTTAGTGTCTAATGGAAGACAAGTATCCTTGGGAGGGCATTAGATTAGTCGGTTCTGCCACACGAGGGGCCCAGATCTAGCGCGCCCCCGCCCCCTCCACCGTTGGGACCTGCCCCCGCAGCCAACGTGGCCTCCCACGGGGCCTCAACGCTGCTGGCCGGCGCAGGGGGTGCTGCCTCCACCACCGATGACCACTCCACGCCGTCTGAGGCCAAGATTGGGCCTTCTGGGTCCATGGGTGTCGATGGCCCAAGTCAGGACGCCGCGGTGCCTCCAGGCACCACTAGCTCACCCACCCTCTCAACGGATGTAGCTCTGTATTACACTAGTGGCACTGCAGGAGGGCGCATGGAGTCCGACGACGACCACCCCGCCACCTACCTGGATGCCGTTCGTTGTCCGACGTAGCTAGTCGTTATGTCCCCGCTGTGCACCCAGGCTCATTCATTTGTGATTTTGGGCTATGGGAAAGCGGAGGCGAGCCAGCAGGGTTTCGGGCAAAGGCGGAGGAAGCATAGCCGGTCGTGGCCACATCTAGTGTGTGGCCTACCTGCTCGGCTAGTAGATGGCCGTATTCCTGCCCGCCAGCACCTTGGCCGCCGTGGATAGGTCTCCGCCCCTAACATCAATGGGTGCGGGGAGATGCTCCCCTGACAGGAGGTACGACCTGCGGCCGCCTCGGCTGAGCCTCGCTAAGGCGCAAAACAGCCTCTGTAGACCCAGAAGGTCCCCGCGGAGCTTCACAACAAATGCTTCAACTGTCTTTCCTACTCGCATCGAGTAGCGACCTGCCGGTTGCCACGGTGTTGCCAGCACTGCAACGGTTTCCGCCACCTTGCCAGGGACGGCAAGCCACATCAGCATCGGCGGTGAAGGGTGGTGATCGAGCGGCACCCCGCTCGCAACGTCAATCCACCGGCATCCCAGCACAGGCCCTGCGGCGGTTCACCGAGCTCAGACGGGGCCGTGCTGGGTGCCGCGGTGGGTGCCAGCGGAACCCAATGATGGTGGTTGCGACGCCGGAGTAACCCGGCGAGGGACGACAGCTTGGGCGCGCATGCCGACTACGACGGCAGCGCCACAGCCTCTGTTGTTGCACAATGCTTTCCCAAACCAGATCCGCTGGCGTTGGAGCTGTGTGCGTGTACAGGGCCTCCTGCGTGGGTCGACCCAATGCTGGTGGAGCTCGCCGCCTCGCTCGTCGTGAGCTCCTCAGCACGAGCGCTAGCGCCTGGATGCTTGCCTGCTGCTGCGGCGGCCTCTCAGGTCGACGCATCGTTGGAGGACTCTCGCTCCTAGGTGAAGACTGACCATGGACGACGAACTTGTGTTCGTTGTCGCCTATGCAGGGCCCACCATAGGTCACTTCGCCATGGAGGGGACAGCCCAGCGTCGTAGATGCCGAGGCGTGGCCTGACCCAGCGTTGGTCGGGGCAGCCACCCAAGGAGACCTGACGGATGGGGCTGCCACAGACGCCGTCAACCGCACTCTGTCTCCTCAGACAACCTTTGCCAACAGAAGCCTCAAGCGCTTCACCGAGCGAGTCACAAAGGCGAGGCAGCCGCCACTCCTGGAGCTGCCTGGAGGCGATACGACCCACGCCGGACATACACCGCCCGTGCTTCCAAAGAGGAGCAGGCGGATAGCGGCGTAGAGAATATCACATATCCCGGCATCCAAGCAAGGTGAGCACCTTGTGCTCAAGCAGCTGGGGCTAACCAGTGGTATGCCATCGCCGTCGACGTCGGCCCTGAAGGCATGAGATGAAATCTTCAGCAGTGACCCCGGTAATATGCAGACGCTACGTGAGTTGTTCCCACCGGACGGCGGCGTGGGTGCATGTAAGCGGCGCCGCCGCCGCTTGGCTGCCAGGGCATAGCCCTCATAGCTAGTGGTGCTAGTCGGGTTGATCAGTGTCCAATGTAACAGCATAGCTTTCAGTACTCTAGGGAGGGTCCGGACGTCCATGTACTACACTTATGACCACCTAGGGCGCCGCTAAGACGTGTTGTATTAAATTTTTTCTTTACCTTAATACAAAGATGCGCAAACCTTTTGCATGATTGAGAAAAAAACTACTCATAATTATAATTTATCTAAATAGTTCCGTATATGTTTTTTTGTCCTATACTAATGTCAATGATTTAGGCTTTTAGGAAATAATATTAGCATTCATATATTTAACTTATGACGACTTTGATGAAACTATTTTGATGTTTGTAGTTGTTAATAATTTTTTTAGAAAAAAAGGTTTACTTAGAGTTAGAGAAAATTTATTTATGACAAACTAAACTAACGTGTGCTTGCAACTGTAGTAGCAAGAAAGAGAGTTCACATGTCGCTCGCTCGGAGACAGGACACTGGGTGGGATGGGAATAGACCTCTCTCTTCTTCCTTTAGCAACAGTGCAGACGTGAAAAACTGCAGACAGACCTTCAGCTTGTTCGTTTCGGCTGGATTGCTTATATCTGACTTATAATCCATGACTTGAACAATATTTTTCTCTCACACCAAATCAGTCAGCAGTACTTTCAGCCATGGCTTATAAGCCAATTCAGCCGAAAGGAAGAATAAATGACTTTGTACTTTTGCTACTCTGTGGACAACAGCGGTACGCAGAGAGAAAGACTAGACATAAAAAGCTACAGAGAGACTTTTTGTCCTCACCTCTCTCCTCCACTCTCCCTTCCTTTACTCCATTGCCCGTTGGCAAAGGAAGCAGGGGACGAGAGGGAGAAAGGAGAGGCACACACAAGAAACAGCAGAAACAAAGTTGTTGCGTATTGTGGGCTTCGGTGCGTCGTCAGCGGCTGGGAGCATGGCCCTCGGACAGGTGAATGATGCCGCAATTAAGGAGCATCGCCGTCGTCTTCTCGGCTATATCTGGATTAGTACAGTATTTCCTGGCTAGCTAGCTAGCTGCTCAAACTAGAACCGTTGAATAATCCGTAGAGAACGAGAGCCAGATTTTTGTTCTATCTGGAATTCTGGATTAGGCCTTGTTTAGTCGTAGAAAGTTGGAATTTGGGGGTTACTGTAGCACTTTCGTTTTTATTTGGTAATTAGTGTTCAATCATGGACTAATTAGACTCAAAACGTTCGTCTCGCAATTTCACACCAAACTGTGCAATTAGTTTTTTTTCCGTCTACATTTAATGCTCCATGCACGGACCGTAAACATTCGATGTGACAGGTACTGTAGCACTTTTTGAAAATTTAAGGTGAAACTAAACAAGGCCTAATCACCTCGGAATCGAGTGTCCGTCCACATCTTTAATTTCCAGTCCGTCAGAGGTGCCAAGAACAAGTTTGGATCACCACGTGGAGGCCCTGTTCCCCGAACAAGTTTGGATCACCACGTGGAGGTGCCAAGAACAAGTTTGGATCACCACGTGGAGGCCCTGTTCACCGGCACTACTTCATTAGAACTTTTCGACAAACGAACGATATTTTTCTCTCACAATAAATCAGCATAAGTCAAATTCCAATGAAACGAACATGGCCCACCAACATGGCTACCGCGGGCTTGCTGGCGAAGCGAGAGAAGCATACTCATGTGAGGACTGAGGAGTGGACTGCACGGATAGATGCACGCGCCGTGACTGCGGCACGGCACAATGCATTGCATGGCATGGCGAAACCCTGCGTGTGTGTCCATGCCGGCATGCACGTTGCCAAGAGCGGACATCCAATTAGCCTGTTCGTCTGGTCGTAAACGATCATAAATTATAAGTTAAAATAATATTTTTTTCTCACACCAAACCGATCAACGCTAATAATTCACGATCATATAGCATTGTGCACCAGCCGAACAGAGCCGGCGAGTAACTGCCGTGTCGTCAGTCCGCCCACTGCTGGCCTGAGCCGCTCTCAACTCAGGTGTCAGCAGGTCTCTCAGCTGCAGGCGCGACGCTAGCCAATGAATGCTATGCTGGCCAGCCGAGCATTTCTTGGTTGGTTTGGCACCAGATTTCATTTGTTCCGGCAAATCATAGACTACTGTATAGACCTCGCCAACAGATTTTTCTGTAATTATGTAAAGCCACATCATCAAAATTAGCACGTTGTTATCTAGTAGTCTGTACAACAGGAACATTTGGGCGCGGCACGTCCCTGGAGATTAAGCCAAAGTGGTCCACCGAATCTTTGATGATTTGGTGGGTAGGGACCTGGGTGTATACATGGCCAACCGGGCCACACGGCACGGCACTGGCACGAGCACGGTCAGACACGGCACTATGCGGCACGGTGGCTTAACTATGTCGTGTCTAACAGTGCTGCCGTGTCGAGACCTTGGCCCAGGCACGGCCCTATCGGTGGTGAACTATGCCGTGCCGTGTTGTCGAGCACGGCAGCCTGGCGTGCCTGCGCCGCCGCCTGTGCTTGCCCGCCGGCATGGGGCCGCATCGCCGCCAGCGCTCGCCCTTGCAGGGCCACGCCACCGCCTGTGCTCGCTCGCCGGCGTGGGGCCGCGCCGCCGCCTGAGCTCGCCCTCGTTGGGGCCGTGCCGCCCCCTGCGCTCGCCCTCGCGGGGGCCACACTCGATGCCACAGAGAAGGCCGGATCCTGGAGGAGGGGGCCGGATCTGGGCCATGGCCGCCGGATCCGCCCGGCGCCGCCATGGATCTAAGCACCGGTGAGGGAGAGGGTGCGCCACTTCATGCCATGGATCCGGGCGCCACGAGGGAGAGAGGACGCTTCGCCACGCCGTGCCAGTGAAGCCGCTCCACCGCGCCGGGCCTGCTCCGGCGCGCTGCGCCCGCGAAGCCGTACCGCCGCGCCGCACCCAGCTCGCGAGGCCGTGCCACCCAACTCGTGAGGGAGAGAAGAGAGTGAGAGAGGTGGGGGAGAGGAGAGATGCATGAGAGAGGGGAGGGAGGGAGTCGCGACACGAGGGAGGGAGGGGGCTGCGGCCTCGTGCCGTTTGCGGTGCCCAGAGAAGTGGGCGGGTGAGAGAAGAGAGAGTGAGGAGCTAGGGTTTGCAATTCCACGATTATATATGACTTGATGTGAATCTAACGGCTCTGGTTTAGTTAGAAGATCCAACGACTGATATTTATCGAGCCAGCATAGTACCGGCCCATGTAGCGTGCCATGCCCGTGCCGGCACTACGGGCCAAAATGGCGGCCCAGGCACGGCACTAAGGCCGGGCCATGCTAGGCACTGGCATGAAGGCCGTCGGGCCAGGCCGTTCCTGGGCCGTGCTATTTAGTGTCGTGCTTGGGGCGGCCCATAGTGCCCGGGCCAAATGGCCAGCTATACCTGGATGGTTCGAGTCCTCGACTCTGCGTTGCCTAGGTACCGTACGGACTCGGACGTCATGTCTGTTCTGTCCCAGCTTGTCGCTAATCTAAGGGGCATTGTCGAATCAAATAAAGGAAATGCCAGATTTACGCAATAAATGGATTAATGATAAGGGTGTGTTTAGTTCGCGAAATGAAAATTTTTGGATGTCACATCGGACGTTTCGGGGATGTTCGAAGGGGTTTTCGGATACTAATAAAAAAACTAATTACATAGCTTGTCTGGAAACTACGAGACGAATTTATTAAGCCTAATTAATCCATCATTAGCGCATGTTAGTTACTGTAGCACTTATGGCTAATCATGGACTAATTAGTCTTAAAACATTCGTCTCACGATTTCCAACCAAACTGTGCAATTAGTTTTTTTCGTCTATATTTAATACTCCATGCATGTGCCGCAAGATTCGATGTGATAGTTTGGGGTGAAAATTTTTAGGAACTAAACCAGGCCTGATAGAAGTGTATGGCCTCACTTTTGTAAAGATGTATGGGCCGGCGCTAACTATGTGATGTAAAAACATCAGGCTGGCTAGCTGCAGAGTTTTTCATGCATGTTACTCCACTTTTGTAAAGATGTACAGAAGTACGTGCGGTAGTGGATGAAGCCACACGAACACTGGTGACAATGCCAATATCGAATTGGAACTGGACAGCGAGCAGAGGGACAGCCAGCCGGCGAGTCACTGTGGCGCACGCTCTGCTGAGCCTCTCTAGCTCAGTCACTGGGGAGGGCAGCGCGACGCCTACGCTAGGAGATTTAGGTCTGAACATTCAAAGGAAGGGAAATTTTGTTTTAGAAGTCGAATACAACAGCTGCATCTGAACTGCCTCCAAGCAAAGACTAGTGTTGAGACTTGCGATCTCAGACAGTGTGGAGGAGGTAGAGGCCTCCGTCCGTCAAGTGCTGCCCTCAGGTGGAGGCTCGGGAAACAGGCACGACAAGTGGGCGTGTAGGGAAATGGCACGTAAAACTAGAGTTTCATTAATTCCTTTTCCAATCTCCCGTACTGTTACAAGTGTTCCCTATTTATAGGGCTCAACTACCACTTTTACAGAGTTTACAATAGTACCCTTCAACTGCTACAGTACATTCTCGGAATATTCCACTACTCGCCTTTCCTCTCGGGGGTAATCTTGTCATGCCGCCCTCAGATACTGGGCCTGCGTGATCAGCCGGCCCATCAGGCCTCAGGATTCGGCGATGGGCCTTTGGACCTCCGTCGTCGGTCTTCGCCCCATCAGGCCTCAGGATTCGACGACGGGCCTTTGGACCTCCGCCGTCGGTCTCCGCCCCATCGGGCTCAGGATTCGGCGAAGGGCCTCTAGGCCTCCGCCATCGGTCTCCGCCCCTGGGACGCCGAGGCCGCAGACCCCCGACGCCCAGTATTGTCGTCCTCCTGCTTGAGTCTCTGCCCCTACGAGCGGAGGCCGCACCGGCGCGCCCGCGCCGTCCACGAGCGCCTTCCTCTGGTTACCTGCACACACACGTAGGTAACGTTGGCACTTGATTAGCCTTGCAGCGGGGCGGCCTCCGCCCCCTCCGCCCGGAGATGCCTACGAGCTAACCGGGCGGAGGCTACGCCAGGGTCACCGACAGCGTTCTGCGAACAGTCTGAGAAACCGTCATCTTTCTGGGTCTGGAGGCGTGGTAGCTGGGCCTTTGCTTAGGTAGTTGGTCAGAGATGTCTTTGCGAACTGCTGGCCGCGTAGGTCTCCTCCACTCTCGGAGGCCGTGTTACAACAATTCCCCCCTTTTGAGACCATGGTCCGCCCGAGCGTGTCGTGAGCTCAAAACGCCCTAAGCAAGGACATCCGCGGGGGCGGAGACTACGCGTAGTAATGTTCCGACCGATCCCCGCAGGTTCCCCCTGGCCCGCTCTGGCGTGGGCGCTGGTCTTGTCATAGTAGCCGTTAGGCTGCAAAATTAGCCGTTGTCCTACGCTGTGGCCGTTTACGCCGTATTGCTTTCCGTTGTATACCTTGTAACTTCTCCGGAGATGACCGTTGGGCGGCAGGCGAATTCTCCGGAGATGACCGTTGTACGGCGGGAGACGAACCGCCCACCCGCGGCCTATATAAGGGCGGGGTTGGTGGCGGGGTCCCCCCCCCCGCACTGCTCATTCGCTTTCCTTGTCTCTGAGAAATCGCTCTCTGCTCTCTTCGCTTTCGCCTGAGCTGCCTTCGCGCGTTCCGTCTTTCTGCTTGCGTCTTCCGCCTAGGCTGCCGCCGCGGTGGCTTTCTTTTTCGCCTCCGCCCATACTCGCCGGCCCGCCTTCTTCGGACCCTATCGCCACCTTCTCGGTGTTAGGGCCGCCGACTGGAGTGCACGCTTTGAGGAGTGCATGCTTGCCTCCGCCTCCGCATTGGAATTTGAAAAGCTAGTGGAGGAGGATTTGGGGAATGTCTCCACGTCCGTCAAAGACCTGATCGCTGCGGATTCCAGAGACATGGCGATAAAGTCATGGGAATTCGGCCCCTCCTCCATTACTGAAGAGGCGGTCGCGGAGATGTTGAAGGAATCGTATTTTCCTTCTTCGAGGGTAAAAATCCCTCCACCTAGCCAGACCGTTCCGGAGCCGGAGGAGGGATATGCAGTGGTGTTTCGGGACTTCTTCACCTGTGGCCTCTGACTTCCTAACACCCCCTTCCTCCGCTGG
The DNA here is from genome assembly GCF_019320115.1 of Miscanthus floridulus. Lineage (NCBI taxonomy): Eukaryota > Viridiplantae > Streptophyta > Magnoliopsida > Poales > Poaceae > Miscanthus > Miscanthus floridulus. The sequence goes on along the minus strand of NC_089588.1, from coordinate 119,906,585 downwards.
GTGTTGGAGACCTTCAATGTTCAGCTCCATCATCTGACTCCTACTGTCTTCCTCACGCTCAGCAAATTCTGCTGGGCGTGTGTTTCTTATGGCGCCGAGCCAGATGTGGACACCTTCTGCGCTTACTACGAGCTGTAGAAGCAGCCGAAGAAGAAGAAGGAGATGCAGGAGGGCAAGGAGGTGGAGGTGATCTACCAGTATGGTAGTTGCACCTTCATGTCAAAGAGGAACCAAGGCGTAGACCGCCTGGAGATTTCTTTTTGCCAGAAAGGCAAATGGGACCATGGCTGGCTTGAGCAGTGGTTCTACGTGAAGACCTACAGGGTCCGCGGCACTACCGAGGATGGTGCAGAGGTCGTGGAGTATCCATTGACTTCAAGAATGGAGGTGATGGCGCCGCATACGCGCGTGGATCCGCCGGAGGAGATGTCTCTGGCGAGGAAGGCTTGCGACCGGGCTTTTGCGGCAGCGTGCCGCTACTCCGGGGGCCACGACCTAGTGAAGGAGATTATGGCCTCTAACTACTGGCCCCTGGGCAGAGACAACCCAGCCTTTCGGTTGGAAAAGGTGAAGGTTCCCGTTTTTGGGCCGGAGGCCGGGATTCCTTTCCCTCGCTTTGGCCGGTCTTTGGGGGAGGGGGTGACGGAGGACAGCTTCGTTGCCAACGTTGAGGAGGCCACCGTCGGGTTGGTTGGCAAAATTTCTGAGCATGAGTACATGTCTCGGAGAGCCATGGCAGGCACCATGCCGCAGCTCAATCGAGTTTTTGAGGAGCTCGGGATCGTCTACCGGGAGCACGAGGTTCCCGCTGAGGTCCTGGCTTCGATTGACAAGAAGAAGAAGAAGGCATCCGCGAAGAATGTTATGGCGGAGGCCGAGTCCAAGAATAGGAAGGGCGTCGTTGTTGCTCAGGCGCCTATGAAAAAGAAGAAGAAGACCGGTGCTCTGGTGATTGTGCCGGCCGCGTCCTCGGCCGGTAGTGCGGGCGTTGCCTCCACTGGCAGTGAAGACATTCAGAGCTCCTCTGTCCCGTCAGTGGACATGCGGGTCGTGAGCGGTGGGGTTTGCGGCTCTCCTATAGCTCCATTGCGCCCAGTGCGTGGCGCTTTGAGCGGTGCGGAGCTTCCGGAGGCCAGCGCTGCTCCGGCGCGCTCCTTGCACGGTGCTGCGAGTGTCGCCGAACAGCCGGAGGCTAGCACCGCCGATCCTATGCCCAACATTTTTGGCGGGCTGTATTCAAGTTCTGAAGAGGGCGTGGAGGTCGTCTTGGAGCGCGCTCCTTCGTCTCCCACCGTTGTTGCGCCGTCTCCCGCCATTGTTGCACCTTCCCTCGCGCCGGAGGCCGTGCTAGCTGAGCAGGCCCCGGCGGCTCAGTCTTCTTCGAGCCCTCCGCCCACCAGGCCACTGGCTGAGGAGAGCCGGCCCTTTGGGCCTTCACCGCATGATGGGGCGAAGACTTCTACCCAGGGGGCTCGGTAGGCGGCCCAGCCTTGGCTTTTTATGAGTGAGTTTGTTTGGCGCACATTTTTGTGTTTACTGTCTTCGCCCGGTTTATTTGTTTATGCATTCTATCAAGTGCTAATACTGTGTACTTGTTGCTTTGTAGGTGATGTCATGGCTGGACTCCTCACCTCGAAGGAGCGAGCGGCCGCTGCCAGCGTCGGGTTTGGTCCGGGGCAGCCAGGGCCGATGGCGCCGGGTCCGAGTGAGTATAGAGTGTTTTTATCTTACTCGTCTTTTGGCCTGTTGTTATTGCCTATTTTTGATCGGCCCTCTGACCTGAGTTGTTGTTGTTGTTGTTTTTTTGCTACGCAGGCTCCTCCGACACTTCTATCTCAGGTTGGGAAGAGTGCTATCTTGGGGTTCTTGGAGACGTCGGAGGTGGTCTCTAGCAGTTGGTGTATTTATTGTGAGATTTGCTTTTCTCACCTTATGGTTTTGTGTTTGTTTGTTCTTCTTTGAACAGATCGCTTCAAACAGCGTCTGAGGGACATGGATTTCTTCCAACTTCTCCGTGTTCATCTAGAACACCAGAGCTTGGTGCGTCTTTGGCGGTTTGCCTTTTTTGGTGTATGTTCACCTTTAGACTTGTTTTTGTTTTTATTGCTGATTGCCTTGGTCTTCTTCTTTCTGATCGTAGGGGTATCACACAGCCGTTGTTATGGAAGAGCGCTGCACTCGCGAGGTCTCCGACCAAGATACTACGATTGAAGCGCTCAAGGCGGAGAACGAGCGCTTGGAAGGTGAAAAAGGGGGTTTGGCCAACTCCCTTGCAGCTCTCCGCCTTTCTCTGGTGGAGAAGGAACAAGAAAATGAGGCTTTGAGGGCCGATCTCGCCAAGGCCCGGGATGTAGAAGTTTTGTCCGCCGAGCAGGCCCGCAGGGCGAACGAGTTGGCCGAGGGTCTCCGGCGAGAGCTGGCCTCTGAGAAGGAATCTGCAGCTGCGGTGGGGGAGCAGCTGTTTTTGATGACGAGGCATTTGGACTCGGTCAAGGGGGTCCTTGCTTCAACCGTTGGCCATTACCGGGCCATCGTCGCCGAGTTTGGAGGTGAAACCTCCGCTCCTCCAGAGGAAGACAGCGTCTACGCCCTCGCCTCCTGGCTAAAGCGTCACCTTGCGAAGCTCCCCAGTCTGATCAATGGCTGCTCGGACTACGGGGCGCTGGCGGGAGTAGCGAATTACGCCAAGCTTTTGGTGCACGGCGGGTGTACGCAAACCGAAAGTATTTCGGAGGGAGCGCTGCAGGGTCCAGAGGAGCTTGGTGAGGCTTCTCTTGGTTTGCGAAAAAACTTGAGAAATTTCATTGGTTACTTTTGGGCTCCATTTGGGAGACCTGCCGCCCGGAAATTGGCGGAGGAAAAGAGGGCGAAGGTATTTCTAGTCTTTGTAGCCGCTATTTTTCTCTCCTTGCTTTTTTGCAAAGCTGCGAAGGCTTTCATTGCCTGTGCCACTGATATTTTAGCCTGTGCTACAGGATGCACAGAAGAGTCTTGCGGGCAGGCCTCCGCCAGTTCCGCGCTCAGCGATCGTGGGCGGTGCCTCCGCCACCGATGGCGCTCCGATGGGCGCTACGATCGGCGGTGGTGATGGTCGGAGGCCGCATGCGCCGTCCCTGCCCACAGTTGATGCGGGCTCCGTTCTAGGGACTTCTGCTGCGGCCGAGGCGCCGGAGGTCTAGGCTCTTTGTAGGACTTAGCTGTTTTGACTTGTATATTGTAGTCCAGTTGGGCTCTTGTAAATAAAGTTTCTTTTGTTCTGAATGATTTTGTGGAAAATTTTAACCTTGCGCAGGTTCTGAATCGGGAGCCTGCGTAAGATGTCGCGCCTTTGGCTCTCTACAACGACGGTATTTATTTTTGCGGAGAGCTTTGGGAGTATTGGCGTTCGGCCTTTCCCCGCAGCGTTGCGCGCGACATGTTTGAGTCAGTTAAGTTTGACATAGACGACGAGCGCGCTGGGTTTACTCGCGCGCTTGCTTGGCGCAGACCTCCGCCACAATAGTTTGGATTTTATTGTAAGTTTGTGTCCTATAAGAATGCTACTTGACGTTTTATGGAATACAAAACAGGTTCACTTTCTTGATTGTTTGTGCGGGGGCTTATGTCTGTTGTGATAGTTTACATATCTTGTCTAGTCCCGAGCTTGCACACCGTGGGCCTTTGCTTGGGCGAACGTGAGCGATACAGAGGTGGTGGCCAGGACCTCCACCCCATGTTTTCTCTTTCTCTGTGCTTGCTTGATGGCCGGGGTAGAAGTGTTGGCAGTTTTTTGGCCGGCGGAGGCGTACTTGAAGTCCGCCTAGCGAGGCTTGCTGAATCGGTGTGTGATCCGATAGGAGGTTTGGCGCGGCTTGTGCAGACGGCGGAGACTTTTGATATTTCTTTAGCTGGGTGTTTTAGCTGTATGGTGGTATGGGCCTCCGACGCTGCACACCCGTGGGACATGTTTCATTTGTGGAGATGGCAGGTTAGGTCTCCGGCGTCGGGGGGATGTTACGAGATTTCATGCGATATCCCCCTTCTTCCGTAGGCCTACGCTGTTCATCACCGTGCCGTAGTTCCTGTCTCTTTTCCCACTGTCTCCGACCGTCTACTGGTGCCTTCGATTTTACGAGTTTTCGTACAATATCTACGACCGACTTAGATATCTAAGGAGACACCTGCCTCCATGGCCATTGCTGTGGCTTGTGCTTGTGCTCTGCCTTCTTCCCCCCTTGCGCCTTATGCTGACTGAGGTTTTAAGGGCGTGGGGGGAACCCGTTTTATAGCGGGGTGGTGACTTTTGGTTGTTAAATTTTTGGTACGTTGTTTGTTGGAACGTATCTTGGCTTTAATGGCCTATATCTTGCTTTAATTATTCGTGCCTTTTGAGATCTTTTGAAGTAAATAGGCCTAGTGCCTAAGTGACAGGGTTTTGTCAGACCTTTTCCTCGTTTTGCTGTTTTCGTTGGCGGAGACCTTCTTCCTGGTTCTAGCGCCGTAATGGTGTTGCCCCTGATGCTTGGGGTGGTTTTTTGTTAAGGTCGGAGGCCTGTTTGGCCGAGGTTGTTTTTGCCTTGATGCCTGAATTTGTTTAGGTCTTCGTCAAGGTCGGAGGCCTGTTTGGCCAAGGTTGTTTTTGCCTTGATGCCTGAATCTGGTCAGGTCTTCGTCAAGGGTCGGAGGCCTGGTTGGCCAAGGTTGTTTTTGCCTTGATGCCTGAATCTGGTCAGGTCTTTGTCAAGGGTCGGAGGCCTATTTGGCCAAGGTGGTTTCTGCCTTGATGCGTGAATTTGGACAGGTCTTTGTCAAGGTCGATGGCCTGTTTGGCCAAGGTGATTTTGCCTTGATGCCTAAATCTGGTCAGGTCTTCATCAAGGGTCGGAGGCATGTTTGGCCAAGGTTGTTTTTGCCTTGATTCCTGAATCTAGTCAGGTCTTCATCAAGGGTCGGAGGCCTGTTTGGCCAAGGTGGTTTCTGCCTTGATGCCTGAATTTGGACAGGTCTTTGTCAAGGTCGATGGCCTGTTTGGCCAAGGTGATTTCTGCCTTGATGCCTGACTCTGGACAGGTCTTTGTCAAGGTTGAAGGCCTGTTTGGCCATAGAGGTTGTTTCAAATTGCCAATGCCTATGGCCGGCGCTTTGAAAGGACCTGTGCTTATTTTTGTTCACCGAATATTGCGGCGCCAGAGCTGGCCGCTTTCGGTTTTGGACTTTTCAAGCGTTCTTTTGGGGAATTACCTCTTTATACTTCTAGAGAATTTTTACATTGAGCCCGCCTCGTTAAAAACCTCACCTCCGCTTGGAGTTCCCCTGTGAGGAAAAGAGTACAGGCTCTTTTATATTTTTTGGGTTGAAGAAAAAAGAGCTAAAAGGTAAATGAACGGAGGGGCCTCCGCTTATTATTTGCGGAGGTTGCCCTTTGGTACATTGCCTAGATGTAGTATCTGCGGAGGCTGTCAATATTCCAGGTGTGGGTTGTTGTGATACCTTCGTTGTCTGTCAAGTGGAAAGAGCCAGGGTGGCCTGCTGCCGTTGCTGTGTATGGGCCTTCCCATTTCGGTTGCAGTTTGCCAACAAGTTGTGCGTTCGGTTTTCTTCTGAGTACGAGGTTTCCGTGTTTTATGTCTTTCCTTACCACCTGAGAGTCTCTCCACTTCTTTGTTTGGGACTGATATTTTGCAATGTTTTCGACTACTTCCAGTCTTATGGCTTCTATTGTTTCTTTTGCATTTTCTTCTTCTTGCAACATTAGCTGTCTCGTTGTGCGGAGGCTTTCGTGCTTGATTTCTTCTGGCATCATGTCCTCTTCTCCATAAAGCAGTTTGAATGGTGTGAATCCTGTTGTTCTTGAGATAGATGTATTGTGTGACCAAATCACTCTGGGTAATTTATCTACCCATTTTCCTTTGTGTAGGCCTAGCAATGTTTTTGATATTGCTAAAAATACTATTCTGTTTGCTCTTTCCACAGCACCATTGGACTCTGGGTGGTATACTGAGGCGAAGGCAAGTTTTGTCCCAATGCTTTTGTAGAATTCTTTGAAGTTCTCTGAATCGAATTGTTTTCCATTGTCTACTGTCAAAATCCTCGGTACACCGAATCTGCAAATGATGTTTTGCCAGAAGAATTTTCTGACAGTTTCTGAGGTTATCTTCGCCAGCGGCTTTGCTTCTATCCATCTTGTAAAATATTCTACTGCCACTACTGTGAATCTGTTTCCTCCTTGGGATGGTGGTAATGGGCCGACTAGGTCCATACCCCATCTTTGTAGCGGCCATGTCGGGGGTATAAGCTTGGTCTCGGCGACGGTTTTGACTACCCGAGAGAGAATGTTTGGCATGCTTTGCATGTTCTGACTGTCTGCTCTGTGTCTTGTATGTGTGTTGGCCAATAAAAGTCTTGCCTTATTGCCTTTGCTGATAATGCTCTAGAGCCAATGTGCGACCCATAAATTCCTGAGTGTATTTCTTAAAGCAACTCTATGCCTTCGCTCTACGATATGCATTTGAGGAGAGGCTGGACTACTCCTTTCTTGTACAGTACACCATCTATGATTGTGTAATTTCTTGCCCTGGCCTGTATTCTTGCTGCTTTTGCTTCATCTTCTTCGGTGGTTTTGCCTTTTAAGAATTCTGTTATCGCCTTTCTCCAATCTTCATTTTGCAGTTGTAGTATGGGCTTAGGTGTCTTAGATGTCTCCGCAGTTGCCGGAGACTTTAGGATCTGGTAAAAAGTGTTTGGTGGCAGTGGCAGGTTGTTTGCCGCAGCTTTTGCGAGTTCATCTGCCTCTGCATTTTCTGATCTTGGGATGTGCTTCAGGGTGAAGCCCTCGAATCTCCGCTCCAAATTTCTAACAACGGATAGGTATTTGATGAATTCTGGCTCTCTTGCTGTGTATTCTTTCTCTACTTGGCCAGTAACCACTTGAGAATCTATTTTGACTGTCAATGTTTTTGCCCCTAGGGCCTTTGCTTTACTGAGCGCTAGGATCAGGTCTTCATATTCTGCTATGTTGTTTGTTGATTTGAACTCTAGCCTTATTGCGTATTTTAGTCTGACGCCGGAGGGTCCCGTTAGGACGGCGGAGGCTCCTGCTCTGGCTTGGCCCTAGGCTCCATCCGTGAATGCTATCCAGCTTTGAGTGGTTGGTTGTACCTTGGGCTCTGTCGGAGGTGTCCAATCTGCTACAAAATTGGCTAGTGCTTGTGATTTGATTGCTGTTCTGGGGACATACGGGATACCAAACTGTGATAGCTTTGTAGCCCATTTGCCTATTCTGCCGGAGGCTTCTTTATTTCTGAGCAAGTCTTGCAGTGGCAGTGATGTTGGAACTGAGATTTCGTGGGCTTGGAAATAATGCTTTAGTTTTCTTGATGCCATCAGCACTGCGTAGGCAACTTTTTCTACCTCAGTGTAGTTTAGCTTGGCTCCGGATAGTGCTTCTGAGATAAAATAAACTGGCTTTTAAGTTTTGCCTGATTCTTTTTCCAGCTCGTGAACTAAGACTACGCTGACTGCATGGTCGGAGGCCGCCACATATAGCAATAGGTGGCTATCCGATTCTAGGACGGAGACCACCAGTGAGTTTGCTAGATACTCTTTCAAGATATGAAATGCCTCCGACTGCTTGGACCCCCACTCAAAGTTGTCTCTGCCCCTCAGGGCTTGGAAGAAGGGGAGGCTATGTTCTGCTGATTTTGAGATGAATCTGTTGAGCACTGTTATTCTTCCCGTCAGCTTTTGCACTTCTTTCTTGTTTTTGGGTTCTGCCATTGTCATTATTGCTCTGGTTTTGTCTGGGTTCGCTTTGATGCCTTCGCTGCTTATGATGTATCCGAGCATCTTCCCTTTTGTAACTCCAAATATACATTTTTCTAGGTTGAGGTGGAGGCCAGCTGTCCTGAGGTTGGCGAAGGTCTCCTGTAAGTCGGAGACATGATCATGCTTGTTCTTGTTCATGACCACTATGTCATCGACGTAGGCTATGATGTTTCTATCTAGTTGTGAGCCCAAAACTTCCTTTGTCATTCTGGCAAAGGTTGCTCTGGCATTTTTGAGGCCCTCCGGCATTTTGGTGTAGCAATATGTCCCGAATGGAGTGGTGAAACTTGTCTTGTCTTCGTCTTCTTTTTTCATCCAGATTTGGTGATACCCAGAGAAACAGTCGAGGAGAGAAAACATCTGGCATCTAGCTGCCTTGTCGACGGAGGCATCTATTCTTGGCAATGGGAAAGGGTCTTTTTTGCAAGCTTTGTTCAGATCTGTGAAATCTGTGCACATTCTCATTTTGCCATTCTTCTTTGGTACCAGTACTACGTTTGCAAGCCATTCTGAATACTTGACTTCCCTGATGACTTTTGCATCTAGCAATCTTTGCACCTCCGCCTTTGCTGCCAGGATTCTGTCCTCCGACATTTTTCTCTGTTTCTGCTTTCTTGGCCTCATGTTTTCATTGATGTCCAGTTCATGTTGTATGATGTCCCTGCTGACTCCCTGTAGGTCGGAGGCTGACCAGGCGAAGATGTCTTTGTTTTTTACTAGAGTTTCCATGAGCTCTTCCTCCTCTGCTTTGCTCAATTCTGAGCTGATTGTTACTTTTCTGTCTGGTAACTCCTTTTCTAGAGGGGTCACCTTTGTCTCTTCTTGACCTGCCATATCTGTTTTTCCTCTGGGCATATCTGGAGGCTCTACTTCTTTGTCTGCCGACTCGACTGCATTGATGTTTCTTTGGGCTCTATAGATTGCTTTTTCTATGTTTCTTGCTTCTTTCTGGCTACCTCGGACTGTGATAATACCATGGAGTGCTAGTATTTTCATGCACAGGTAGGCCATATGCAGGGCTGCGTTGAATTTGGTTGTGAATCCTCTGCCCAAGATGGTATTGTTTGGGTAATACAAATCGACGACGTCGAAGGTTATGTACTCGGTTCTAGCATTTGCTTGGGTTCCAAACGACACTGGGAGTGAGATTTTTTCTAATGCTTGTATCTGCTTGCCTTCGAATCCTATCAAAGGGGATTCAGAGGGCTTTAGTTGATTTCTGCCGAGCTTTATTTGGTCGAAGGTATTTGAGAAGATGATATCTGCTGAACTGCTAGTGTCAATCAGTACTCTGCTTATCTCCCATGCTGCTATGTTGGTCTTGATTACCATTGCGTCTGTGTGAGGGTAGCTTTCTAGGTGGAGATCTTCTTCTGTGAAGGTGATTGGGGACTCTAGACCAATCTGTGTATTTTGCTGAGCCTTGGACTACTACGTTGTTTACCAGGAGGAGGTGATCATTTTTCTGCTTTTTTGTTTGAAACTCCATTGATGATCCTCCAGCGATTGGTAGTATCATGCCTATTGTGGGTAGCAGTCCATGGGGGTTGACTTGATTTTCTGGGTTTGGCTCATTTTTTGGTGTTGGTGGTTGGTTGTGGGGTGGCGGCGGAGGCAGTTGCTGCATGTGCTGCTGTTGCGGCGGAGGCTCAAACCTGCTTTGGTTTTGTGACGGTGGGTTTGTTTTGAGGTAGGTTATGTGGGGAGGTTTTGGGTTTATGTAGGTCAGGCTTGCCTCTGACCTGTAGTTACTCGCCGGAGGCTGCTGCGAAGGCGCTGACCGCCATGCTGGTAGAAAGTTTGGGTAGTAGGCAGAGGCCAGTGTGGAGGGATGTATTTGGTTTGCGTTTAGCGCTGGGTACATTGGGAAGTACTGCTGGTGGCCATTTGTGTAGGTGGTGTTGACCTCTCTTGCGCTCTGCTGTGTCGGAGGTTGGGCAGTCTGTTTGTTCTTCATCCTTTCCTGTGTCTCTTTTGTCTCCGGACAATCTTTGGTGCTGTGCCCTACGCTTTCGCCGTGAAAAACGTAATATGACCTGCGTTGTTTCTGGTTGTGGTTTTTGTTCCAGTTTTTGCCTTGGTAACCTTGTCGACCTTGGTTCCTGGTCTAGGTCTTCGGCCCTACTGGCGCTGCCAGTTGCCCTTGTTCGGGGTAAGGTTGACCCTCGATGCTGAGCACTTGCCCCTAGCCTAATTTCTGATTTGATGTATTCTGGTTCGTATAGCTTTTCTGGGAGTTTTTGCTGCTGTTTTGCTGTCTGTTTTGACCCTGCTCCTCCAGCCTTTTTCGGAGGTCATTGTCTGATCTGCAGTATTTCTCAAACTCGTCATACAACTGATGTATGGAAGTTGGTTTCTTTCTTGCTAGGTGTGCTGTGAACGGCCTGATTCGGAGGCCTTTGATCGCTGCTTCAATGGCGATCTCGTCTGGGACGTCTGGTGTCTTCGCCTTTAGTTGCACGAATTTCCGGAAGTAGTCGTGTAGTGTCTCTCCCTGCATTTGCTTGCACTAAAACAGATCTGTGGAAGTCAGCAACTGTGCTGTTAGCGCCTTGAAATTTGCCAATATCTTGTCCCGGAGGTTCTCCCAAGAATAGACTGTGCTTGGTTTGAGCATAGAATACCAAGCCAACGCGTCGCCTTGGGCTGCAATGACAAATGACTTTGCCAAGACGGCGTCGTCTCCGCCGGCGAAGGCTACTGCTGTCTCGTAACTCATAATAAACTGATGTGGGTCTGTCTTTCCGTTGAACTTTGGTAGTGTGATTGGCTTGTACGCCGTTGGCCATGGCGACTGTTGTATGCCTTCAGAGAGTGGGGACTTGGGATCGATAGGCCTACGCATCACCTGAGATGGCATCGTGGACGGGCTGATCACTGGCAGAGGCCCTTGTGGTATGGTTGCAGTTGGTGTTGCTACGGAGGCTGGAATTGCGGAGGTTGACGCTGGTACTGCATGCTGCATACTTAGCATCTCAGCATGTAGGACTGCCAACTGCTACCTTATTTCTGCTGCTTGTGCTGACGCTTGAATAGCTTGCTGATTAGCTGTGAATGCTACTGCCATTTTGTCCCTCTCTTGTTGTGCTCTTTGCAACTGTGCTTGCAGCTGTTGCAGTTCTTGCTCGAGTGTTGTGGCTGAGTTTGGTTGGGCCTCCGGATCTTGAATCTCTGGATCTTGGGGTTCCGGTGGTTGACCCTGGTCATCTACTCTGTTGCGTAGGTGCTACGAGTGATGCGCCTAGGCCTTCCTCTCTGACCCGTGGTCGTTGCTGCTCTGGTGGTGGTTTTTCTTTTCCCTACCATCGTTGGTTTGCCTTGGCCAAACCATGGTGGGCGCCAATGTTGAGACCTGCGGTCTTAGACAATGTGGAGGAGGTAGAGGCCTCCGCCCACCAAGCGCTGCCCTCAGGCGGAGGGTCAGGAAACAGGCACGACAAGTGGGCGTGTAGGGAAATGGCACGTAAAACTAGGGTTTCATTAATTCCTTTTCCAACCTCCCGTACTGTTACAAGTGTTCCCTATTTATAGGGCTCAACTACCACTTTTACAGAGTTTACAATAGTACCCTTCAACTGCTACAGTATATTCTTGGAATATTCCACTACTCGCCTTTCCTCTCGGGGGTAATCTTGTCATGCCGCCCTCAGGTACTGGGCCTGCGCGATCAGCCGGCCCATCAGGCCTCAGGATTCGGCGATGGGCCTTTGGACCTCCGCCCCATCAGGCCTCAGGATTCAGTGACGGGCCTTTGGACCTCCGCCGTCGGTCTCCACCCCTTCGGGCCTCAGGATTCGGCGAAGGGCCTTTAGGCCTCCGCCATCGGTCTCCGCCCCTGGGACGCCGAGGCCGCAGACCCCCGACGCCCAGTATTGCCGTCCTCCTGCTTGGGTCTCTGCCCCGACGAGCGAAGGCCGAACCGGTGTGCCCACGCCGTCCATGAGCGTCTTCCTCTGGTTACCTGCACACACACGTAGGTAGCGTTGGCACTTGATTAGCCTTGCAGCGGGGCAGCCTCCGCCCGGAGGCGCCTACGAGCTAACCGGGCGGAGGCTGCGCTAGGGTCACCGGCAGCGTCCTGCGAGCAGTCTGAGAAACCGTCATCTTTCTAGGTCTGAAGGCGTGGTAGCTGGGCCTTTGCTTAGGTAGTTGATCGGAGACGTCTTTGCGAACTGTTGGCCGCGTAGATCTCCGTCACTCTCGGAGGCCGTGTTACAACAACTAGTGAATATGCACGTGCTGCCACACACGTGTCTACAAAACAAAACATTTGTTCATCACTGTTGACAGAGCTATTGCTCTCCCCTCTCTCCTCTCGCAGAGCTACTGAGAGCAGGTGTGAGAGCCAGTGGGACTCCCGCTAGCTTGACGAGGGGAGAAGAGATGAGAGAATAAAAAAAGCTACTATAAACAGTATATAAATAATAAAGGGGGTGATTGATTCATTATTAAATATAGATTAATTATAAAACCAATTACGTAGATGGAGGTTAATTCACGAAAAAAATCTATTAAGCCCAATTAATCCATCATTAGCACATATTCACTGTAGCATCATATTGCCAAATCGTAGACTAATTAGGCTTAATAGATTCGTCTCATAAATTAACCTGCATCTATGTAATTGATTTTATAATTAATCTATATTTAATGCTTCTTATTAGTATCTGGAGTGACACCAAGGAGGGCCTAAATACGTGAAGCTGGTGCCGACCAAACGGGACCGCTCTCTCTCCCTCTCATCTCGGTGCATCCTGTGCTGTGCGATACAGTAGAACGGGCAATAATGGCCAATGGAGTAAAGGAAGTGAGAGAGGGAGTCCAAACTCCAAAGGTCTGTCTGCAGCTTTTCACGTGTGAGCTCTCTCTCTCGCCCTCCGCACTGTTGCTAAAAGAGAACATGGAAGAGAGGTCCCATTCCCATCCCACCCCGTGGGATGCATGCATTGCATGAGCGCAGTGTCGTGTCCCCGAGCGAGCCATATAAACTTTCTTTCTTGCTACCACGGTTCAAAACTCAAAATGCAAACATTAATTTAGTTTGTCATAAATAAATTTTCTCTAACTCCAACTAAACTCCTTTTAAAAAAAATTATTAACACCTACAAACATCAAAATAGTTTCATGAAGGTCATCATAAATTAAATACAACGGCATATGTGAAACTATTTGGATCAATTATAATTAGTTATTAGTCCACTGGTTACTATAACTAATTGTTAGGCGAGTAAAGTTCAACCTACTATTAGTCTCTTTTAGCACTCTCCTATGGATTAATGAACTAGTTGCCTGCTAGGTTGTGCGGACTAAAAATTAAATCAGTCCATTAATTCACCTATATATTTGAGTGCCGCAAAATTAAACTTTAAATGAACCACAATTAGTACCGTTGTCCAAACGACCCTAATGTTTCAGAAATATCTAACTATTGGAAAATAGAATCGGAAACGCAAGGAACACAAGTCACTTTCCAGAAATTTTTTGATCTTCTTGTGGGCAAATAACAACCTAAATGGAAACCATTTTAATTTGTAACACTAAAAAAAAGATAAGTACAAAAGAAATCGACTGCTAGTGCACGTGAGAGAGGAGAAACGTTTTGCTCGTGTAGGCAAAAGGGCCTGTTCGGCTGGTATTAAAGGCGGTTGATAAGCCGGCCTTGGCTGATTTATTGTGAGAAAAAAATATTGTAGATTCTAGCTGATAGACCGGCTGATAAGTTGAAGCGAACAAACGTTTCGAGGTAAATATGTTTCGAGGCAGATGCGTTTGGCGCCGATTCTTCCGATCCAGACGAGAAACCGAAATGTTTAGGTCGTCCAAACGGCCCCTAATGGTCAACGTCACTGGCAGACCAGATAATAAATTAAACTTTAATGCCCACTGTATATGAAAAATCAAAGAACTTTGTTATTCCTAAGGCCTTGTTTAGTTGGCGAATTTTTTTAGAAAATGGTACTGTAGCATTTTCGTTGTTATTTGATAATTAGTGTCCAATCATAGTCTAATTAGGTTTAAAAGATTCGTCTCGTGAATTTCGTCTAAACTGTGTAATTAGTTTTATTTTTTATTTATATTTAATGCTTCATGTATGCGTCTAAATATTCTCTCTGCTCGCTCTCTCTCCAGTTTGGTTGGAAATTCTAGTTTGGTTGGAAATTCCCTCTGCTCGCTCTCCGGTTCCAATTCGATGCGCCACGTATGGAGCGGCGACCAATGCCGGCATGGTCGTTTGCTTCAGGGAATGAAGATGAAGCGATTTCGTTGGGCTGGCAGTTTTTTTTTAAAGTGCGTCACTACTGTAGCCAGTGGGGATGCATTACTTCGAAGTAGTACTCCGTAGTACTTCGTTGCAAATTAAAGCCCCTCCCCTCCTTTCTCTACCGTACCGCCACGCCACGCCACGCCACGCACGCATATTGGTACTGTAGCTAGTGGGGATGCATGGTGCCGTGCCGCAGTCACGGCGCGTGCATCTATCCGCGCAGTCCACAACTCAGTGCTCACACGAGTATGCTTCTCTCGCTTCGCCAGCAAGCCCGCGGTAGCGGCGTCCAGCTTGGTAGGCCCCGTTCGTTTCGCTGAAATTTGATTTATGCTGATGCTTATGCTGATTTGTTGTGAGAAGAAAATATCGTTCGTTAACGTGGTTTATGTCAGCCTAAGTATTACTGCTCATTAATGTGGCTTGGCTGGAGTGATGAATGAATGGCACTAACAGTTGCATGCTCCTCCTGTGTCTCTTGCTTCGTCAGATGCACTGGTCAGTCGGAGCAACGCTCTGCTGGCGGCTCGTTCGTCCCAGCTCCATGGCACCTCTTCCCGCGAGGTGAATCTCCCCCAGGAATGGACGTATTGAAACGCCGAATCCCGCCACCGCTGCAAGATGATCCCTTCCCCAGATTAACGTGTCATATTCAAGAAAAAAAAATACTATTGCTAATGCTAGCAATAGGTAGGTGTTAGGCTAGAAGTAGGAGGCAGCGGTGGCAGCATGCATCATCAGCGTTAGGTGTGCTTTTGTGCGGGTGATATATTGGTTATTTTGGGGTGATGGTTCGTGATGGATGGGAGCCGATGAACTAGAGCGAAAATCCATGGCTTTCGCAGGTCGTTGGGGGAGGAACGATAAGTGGGTGCTTTTGGAGAACTACTGTGATGTTGTTGATGATGATGATTCCCACGAAAAATCATCAGCAGTCTGTTTGTGAAAGAGATGTGTCAGTGTAAGCAAGAAATAATAAGAGCTCCATATTTCCTTTTTTTTTTCTGTTTTGGTGTTGATGTGCAGAAACGGATCAGGCTTTCTTTCTTGCTCCTATTGTTTTCCCGTTGCTTCAAGGGTAAGGAATCGCCGTCTTCAGGAAAGAAAAACTCGTACTACCACTTTATTAGTTTGGCTGCGGCTTCATTTTTTTTTCTTATGATTGTTGGAGTGATCGGTTCAGTGTGGTTGGATGATTCTCAGTTTAAGTGCAGGAAGGAAGAAGAGGGGTGAACATAACAGGTGGGTGGTTGCAGTGTACTGTCCTTGTTGAGCTCTCTCTGGCTCTCGCTATCCCCACCCCCCTGAACAAGTCTAGTTTATGACGTCTAGTTGCTTAAACTTGGCGGCGTGTGATTCCTTTATTCTGGCTACTTGTTGCCATCGAAGCTAACGGCCCCCGGGATCTTACATTGCATCTCCGGGGCCGCGCATGTCGCTACTGTTCATTTCGCTGAAATTTGATTTATGCTGATGCTTATGCTGATGTTAAGATCTGGGGTAGTGAAAGCTTGACATATCCAAAGCTTTTGATTCAGTCTCTTGGGATTTTTTTTATTGGAAATTCTAGTGCACTTGGGATTTGGACAGGTTTGGTGTAACCTGGTTTTAAATCTGCTCTCTACATCTTCAACTCGGGTGCTGCTCAATGGAGAGCCCGGAGATGTAATCAGGCACCAACGAGGCTCCGACAGGGAGATCCCCTCTCGCCCATGCTTTTTATATTGGTGATGGATGTCCTAAACAGCTTATTTACAAAGGCCGGAGAGCTGGAACTTTTACAACCTCTATCTCGGCGTAATCCTGGGCAGCGCATCTCACTCTACGCTGATGATGTTGCCTTGTTCATCCGGCCGGTCGAGGAGGAGATGGGCCTGACAATGGAAATTCTTCGTAAATTTGGTGAAGTAACCTGCAAAAAAGTTGTGTCATTCCTATCAGATGTGAACCATCGCACATGGAGATGGTGTCATCAACTCTGCCCTGTACGCCTGCTACTTTTCCTTGCACTTATTTGGGATTGCCGGTCTCCAACAAACAATTCAGTAAGGCTGAGTTACTATTGTGGATAGAAAGAATTGGTGATAAACTGCCAGCATGGAAGGCGTCCCTCATGAATATGGCTGGTAGAGTTACATGGGTACGTTTTGTGCTATCTGCTATTCCCATCTATGTGTTGACCGCTATCAAGGTTCCCAAGTGGTTTATTCGGTCTATTGATAAAATACGAAGAGCTTTCATGCGGAAGGGGCAGAAACAAGTAAATGGAGGTTCTTGCCTGGCCGGTTGGGATAAGGTGCAGCGACCCCTTGATTATGGTGGCCTTGGTATTCTTAACTTGGAGTTCATGGGTTGGGCCCTCCAAATCCGGTGGCTGTGGCTCAAAACGACAGATCCCAACAGAGCTTGGGCTGGTCTGGACATACTGGTGCACCCAAATGCCACAGCCATGTTTAACATTGGGATGGAGACTCGGGTCGGACATGGGAGTAGCTCACTTTTCTGGTCAGATCGATGGCTTATGGGCTGCTCACTTCAAGAAATCGCACCGGCTGTGGTGGCCGCTGTTCCGCAGAATACCCGCACACGTCGCACTGTTGCAGAAGCCTTACAAGCTCATGACTGGCCAGCAGATATCAAAGGAGGACTCTCATTGATTGGTTTGTTTGAATTTTTTCATTTGTGGGATATTCTCCAGGAGACAATACTAACCCAGGATGCAGATGTCCACCTTTGGAGGCTAGAAGCATCAGGTCGTTTTTCATCCAAGTATTCTTATCGGGCCTTTTTTAATGGTTCAATTACTTTCGAGCCTTGGCGACGAGTTTGGAGATCATGGGCTCCAGCGAAATGCAAACTTTTCCTTTGGTTGGCAATAAGGAATAGGTGTTGGACAGCTGACAGACTCGCGAGGAGAGGACTTCCACATCCCAGTCACTGTCCATTTTGTGACCAGGAGGAGAACATACAACATCTCCTGACCACCTGTGTGTTGGCACGAGATTTTTGGTACCGGATTCTATCCGCGTTGGGACTACAAGATCGAGTACCCAGCTCTCTTGAAATTTCCTTCGCTGATTGGTGGCGCAAAGCTACTAAGAAACTGCAGAAGGAAAAGAAGAATGGGCTAAACACGGTCATTATCCTGGGGGCTTATGTCGGCTTTCAAAGATGAGAAGAAGCTGTGGTGTCTCGCGGGTGCACGAGGCCTACGGACCCTTCTAGTTTATGAGGGTTTTTTGTCGGGCCTCATCCTTCGGTTATTTTTATTAGTGCACCCTATTTTGTTTCATTCAACGCCTCATGACTCAGGCCCGGAGTGAGGTGGTGGTGTTCATGTAAGGGGCCGATCCTTTTTTTTCTCCCTATAATACAAAGATGTGCAGCTCTCCTGCGCATTCGAGAAAGAAAATGGAACGTGTTTTTAACTATGAGGTGAAAAGTAATGCGGGGAAGTTTATAGTTTCGTGCTAGTCAGATCACGTGCATCAGAATTTCAGAGACTAGAAAAGGAATTTGTTAGTTCCAAAAAAAAAGAAAAAAAAAGAAAAGGAGTTTGTTACAGTCTGTGAGATTGAGTAAAGGGACAGAGGGAGGCATTGGGGTTGGGGCCAGGCGAGGGATGGACGGGCATGATGGCACGGTGGGCTTCCGCAAACTGATGTGGCGGCCTACAAAGCTAACACAAGGATTGGGCTCCGGAGTGCGGTGCAGTCAAGGGCCGGATCCTTAGGGCGCGTTTGCGACCCTGGCCCGGAGGCCCGGCTGCGCCCGTGGGCTGCAAGTTGCCATGTTTGTCGTCGATGGCCCGCAAGGGAGCCTGGCTTCGCAGAGCAACACTCGACCTCTCCGCCTGGCTCTCTGGAAACGACCGAAACCCTCGTTTCTTCCGAGCCACGCTCGTCTGCGACGCACGCGGGCGATTTTGGGCGGCGGCGGGGTGGCTCGCGCGGGCTCTGGCGGGAAGGGGAAACGTCTTCGCGCGCGTCCCCGCTCTCCGCTCCCGCTCTGGCCGCCGCGCGCGAAGCGAAATGACGGCGATTTCGCCGGCCTTTATATACGGGTTCCCACTCTCCACTCTCTCCTTCTTCCACTCGGTGCTTGCTCTTCCACCTCCCTCGTGAGAGACCGGCGGTGAGTTGTGGTGCGTGGCGGCGGCGGCGACGACCTCCGGCTGGTTGTGGGTTAGGTCACCGGCGCCGAGTTTCTTCGCCGCTTCCCCGCTCCGGCTGCTGCTGGGACTCCGTGGCAGCGGTGTTCCTCTTCTTCTCCGTCCGCATCTGCTTCGTCTTTTTCCTGATCTGCATCCTCTACTTCCAGATCTACCTCCTCTCCGTTGTTTGGACCCCGAGCCAAGGTGAAATCGACCCCTAATCTTCTTTTTTGTGGTGCTTCTCGAACCTATTAGGGTTTCTTGTTCGTTGCTGTTCATGATCTGTTAGGGTTTCATACTTGTTATAACTGCTTCATGCTCCTATTAGGGTTACTTGTACCTTGCTGTTCTTGATCTGTTGGGCTCATGATCTGTTAGGGTTGTTGATCTGTTTCAGATTTGTATTGTACCTTGCTGTTCATAACTGTTTGATGCAGTTGTTAGTGTTACTTGTACCTTGCTGTTCTTGATCTGAGTTTTTTGTTCCATCATTGGTCGATGATGTTGTCCACATAGTACTGGGAGGCATCACATAAAGATGCAGCCGTGCTTTTGTTGGCATGCATTCATTTCACAGTCATGTTGATGCCTAGCAGGGCTCATTAACTGAAATCATGTTACATTTTTACATGATTGTAGATGGATCTGTCTTTGAGCCGTGACATGCTGTGTAGGAAGGTAGCTGCCTTGACTGTTGTTATGGTTACCTTTGTATCCACTAGGCTGAAAAGGAAAACTCCTGAACCTGAAACCCCACTGCCTGATCCTATAGCACTGGCCCTGATTAGGGATGAAAATGAACAGCATAGACAGAGAACACTGAGAATGATATACAATTCCACTGATTCAGAGTGTATTTCTATGATTAGGATGAAGAGAGTTGCTTTTTTTAAGTTAGTGAGAACTTTTAGAGAGAGGAGTCTTGTCACTGATAGGGAGGGGGTGTCAGTAGAAGAGCAGGTTGCCATGTTTTTATATGTTGTAGGGCACAACCAAAGATTTAGGGTTGTCCACCAGTCCTTTAGGAGGTCCATCCAAACTGTCCACAAGCACTTCCATCAGGTGTTGTATGCTGTGGGTGAGCTTAGGAATGAAATGATAAAGCCAGCTAGCACTACCACTCACCCAAAGATTCTTGGAAGCCATACATGGAATCCATATTTTAAGGTAATTGTATACCTTGGGTTCATTAGTTACATTAGACCTATTGCAATGACTGACCCATGCTTTTTAGGATATCATTGGCTTTATAGATGGCACTCATTTCCTAGCAAGGGTTCCTAGGCGCATGCAACAAGCTTTTAGGGGTAGGAAAAAGGATCCCACCCAAAATGTGATGGTAGTTGTGAATTGTGATCTGAAATTCACTTATGTCCTGGCTGGCTGGGAGGGCTCTGCCCATGATGCAACTGTTTTGGCAGATGCTATAGCCAGGGAAGATGGCTTGAGTTTGCTAGAAGGTAATTGCACACCAACACTAATTACATATTCCATGGCCTATTAACACACACTCTCACAGTAGATGTCTTGTGTAGGTAAAATGTTCTTGGTAGATGCTCTGTATGCATGCAAAAATGGTTTCCTACCTCCCTACAGGGGGGTTAGGTACCATTTGTCTGAGTATGGCCCAAGGAACAGGCCCACCAATGCAAGGGAGCTCTACAACCTTAGGCACTCATCACTTAGAGTGACTGTGGAGAGGGCTATAGGTGCACTGAAGGGCAGGTTTAGGATCTTGGACAACAAACCCTTCCACAAGTATAGGACACAAGTGAAGCTTGTAGTTGCCTGTGCCATTTTGCATAACTGGATCCAAGGTTTTGGCATTGATGAAGTAGTTCCTGATGAGGAAGGTTTCACTACTTCTGCTGATCCAACCAACCTGCCCCCAGCCCATCTGGACCAAGACTCTGTTGACATGGCTGAAATAAGGGATGCCATTTGCAATGCTATGTGGGAAGGGAGGGGAACAAACACTAGTTGATGTAATATGTTCTTGATTTTAGTTTCTGTACCCTACTATGGAACTCATGTGTGTCATGCTGATGTAATAATTTGGTGGACAAAGCTGAGACCAATTTTATGCCTCATTCATTCTGTTCTTGAAACATTCTGTTCTTCATGATCTGTTAGTCTGTGGTTAGTTCGTACAACTGTTAATATTGTTGTCAGCCTGTTCTTGACTAATTCTGTTGTTGATTTCATTACATGCCAGTCCTAGGATGGATTCAGGTGCATTTGAGGGTGGGTTTGTTGCTGGTACTTCAGTGATAGAGCAGCTCATCAATGGTGGTTCTGCCCCCCCTCACCCACTCTCTCTTGTTTTGACAACAGGACCTTTTGTGCAGTCTGCTTGTTCTTTTGACACTTGACCTTGATGGTGTAGTTTGCCTAGGAGGGTGGCTAACAATAGGCAAGGATTTGGGAACATTTGAGCCCTTGGCTGTTGGGTTGAACTTGGTATTGTAAGAAACTTATTTGTAGCCTCTGTTGGCTACTTTTTATTTGATAACTAGTTGCCTTTTTTGTTGTTTATGCCTCTGGTGGTAACTATGGGATTTAAAGGCCTATGATGCATAAAACAAACTTGAGGTGGCTACCTTATTCTTGTTTTGATGGTTTACAGTGTTGTGCTTTCTTCTTTATTTGCTCAGTTGTACTCCACAGCAACAACATCCTCTTGTGATGGCTGATGGCAGTGAGTGCAACTGTTGTTTATTTGCCTCTTTATTTGGTTCTTACAATTCTTGGTAGCCACCAATGACTAAACAAGGAAAATAACAGCTGAGGCTAATTTTTTTATCAAGTTGCCGATGATGTTCACCATCATTCAAACTAAATGGTCGACTGAGGCATGTCATTCAGACCACTTACATGTTCTACATTTGGTTGGTTTCAGAGAATGCCTCCTTACTATGTGGTCTTTGAAGGGAAGAAACCTGGGATTTATTTTACATGGTATGAGTGTGCTAAGCAAGTGCTTAGGGAAGAAGGGGCTATCTATCAGAAGTACAACAACTATGATGATGCTCTTAGAGATTTTAATGCAAGGGTACCTCAAGAACCCTTGCTGTTACCAATTCATGCCCCTCATGGGGATGCATCAGCATCCCATGAACTGGTGACAGGTCAAGGTTCTGAAATCTATCCTCATTCACCTGGGCTGCAAGGCTGTTGCAAAAATGCTGTCATCTTGATCTTGTTTATGGTTGTAGTTGGTCTGTCACTCAAGTTGTTCATGTGCCACAACTGTTGTTTTAATTAGGCCGATGATGACACAATAGGATGACTGCATTAGCTGGCTACATGCTTTCTGTTAACTTGTTGCCCTTCTCGGCTTACCAAGGCTGATGGTTGTTGTATTTTGGCCAATGATGACACAATGGATCGATGCATTAGTTGGCAACATATCATTTTGCTGTCTCTTATCTGTTTCTGTGAACTTTTTCGTTTGTTGCCTTCAAAACTTGACTGACCCATGCTTCTGTTCTTCTTTACTGACTTTGATTATCCCATGTAGCCAGTAATGCCATGAATTGTTAAATTAGCATGTCTGAGGCAAACTATTTCATGCTGAAACTTTGATTTGTTGTTGTAACGGTTATGGAAGAGCAACCTCATTCTCCTTTCATTCATGTCTATTTTTGTTTGTCGTTATGGGCCTGGCCGACCACAGCCAAATGACAAACACTATCTCGGTGTGGTAGTTGGTGGCGGTTAGCCTCTCAGCCCGGCTGCCTCTTCGATGACAAACACAGCCTCGCCTGAGCCGGGCTCACTGGGTACATAGGCGCAAACACGTGCTGTAGTACCACTTGGGGCAGGCCTGCCCAGGCCTGGGCCAGTTGGGCTGGCCAGGCCGGCCAGGTACAGGGTCGCAAACACGCCCTTAGTGGCTCAGCTGACCTCGTGAGATGCGAACAAGTGTGGACGCCTCTTTTAATATTGATTAATAGAATATAAACAGTTATTATACCAAATAAATATTATTAGAATAATGAAAGAATATATTTTTACAACAGACCTATAATTTAGAAGCATAAATGTTGATATCGTTTTTAATAAACTTTAAGAAAGTTTGAGTTGTCTCAAACATAGAAATACGTAGCTCCATGGATGTCCCAGGTGAATTTTTTTTATTTTTAACACTTTTTAAGCTATTTTTAAATCTAACAAACTAACATTTTTTGTCACGCCTAGTGGCATGGCACCGCAGTGCCGCGCCCTCTCGCCTGGCGCAGCAAGGGCTGGTACAGATCTGCTCGCTGGCTCCCTTCCTCCTCCCTCCCTCTGGCCCCCTTACCTCTCTCCCTCAGTCCCTTTCTTCCTCCACCAGATCTCGCCCACCTCCCTTCCGGATCGCCCTCCACCGCCCCCTCCCTCCCACCTGACCAGATCGGCCTTCGGAGATGCCAAGGCGTGGTAAAATCTTCCAAACCAAGGTAAACCCTACGATTGATTTGTAAAGTTTATTGTTCTTATTTCCTAGAACGAAATGGAAACCATAGGATTGATTTGTTCAAAATTTGGAATAGGACGTTGGTGGAAACTGCATTCACCCGTTTGCCACTTCCTAGTGGTGTTCCAGTGCCAATGTGCTACTACGGTGATCCTTGCAAGGTAGCGATTTTTGATGAGGAGGAAACATACAAGCAGAGGTACTAGATGTGTGACAATTATGCGTTTGACCCTACACCTCGTCAGATCCACATTGTGTTGATGGTGAGAAATTGATATTGTGCAATATTTTTTTATGTGTCACATGAAATCTTGTATGGTTTATTAGGTTGCATGTGTAACAGTTGGATGTTTTGCAGACCCCTCCACCGCTTTGTGATTTTGAGCAGTGGATCAACATCGAGATCAAGGAGAAAGATAAGTCGTATCTGGGGAAATTTAAGGAGTGGGAGGCGGAGCGGAGGTGGTGGAGAAAAGACGCCAAGAGGATGCAGCAGAAAAGAAGCTCACAGTTAAAGATCAAATTTATTTATTATTATAAAGTTATGGTTACTTGCTCTTTCACAACGGAGCTACTATTTATTTGTCAACTTTGTTTTTATTTGTCCCAAGTGAAGTCAATTTATCTACGAATCTATATTTTGCATTACCCTTCAGGCCGGCCCCAGCGAGGAGTTTCATGACTATGTTTCCAAAACTGTAATGTCATATAGAATGAAATAAAACATAGATGAAACACTCACTCTTGGTTTCATAGGCATTTAATTTCACTACTCATAGAGAGTTGGTAATCGTGCCAAGAGAGTGTCATCCACACGAGACTTATTTCTTCTCTCTTATAAAAATATTGTCATGTCATCGAAAATACCTACGTAACAACTTAGTGTAGCATCTTAATTGCCGGCCACGGTGTTGAGAAAAGGAAAAAATGTTGAGAAAAGTGCTCCTACACGTATCTCTACACGGCGCCACGCGTTGAGAAAAGGGCACGTATGTTGTTTGCCTGTTCCAACCAAAGGTGGAAACCAACGGTGTGATTTGAGCTATTCTCTGTTGAACTGTCGGTGCTTGGGATGTTGACCAATTAAACAAGTTATTTTGAGCATGTTCGCTGGTTTGTTTCTAGGCTGATAAGCCTGGCTGGTGCTGATTTATTATGAGAGGAAAACAGTGTTGACTGACTGATAAGCCACTACTACACAAACTTTAATGGAGGCGGGCGTTTTTTATTTTCCGCGGCGGGCAAAGCCGTCCGCCGCAGCCTAGAGGCCACGGTAAATCGTGGCTTAACCGCGGCGGGCGGCTTTGCCCGCCGCGGTTAACCGATTTACCGCGGCGGGCGGTGTAACGTGCCCGCCGCGGTAAATATACTTTCCCGCAGCGGTAAACCAATTTCCCGCAGCGGGCGCCCCGGTGGCCGGCCTCGCTGGCCGGCCACCGGTTAACCGTGGCGGGCAAAAAAGGTGCCCGCCACGGAGCGTATTTTGGCCACGCTGCGCAAATTGATTCCTGTAGTAGTGAGCCCTAGCTGAAACCAACCAACAAACAGACTGTTTGTATGAGTTTGATGCAGTAGTCTGTAAAGGAGGTCAATTTATCTTCTCTAGAACATTTCTCAAAAGTTTGCTTTTTTATGTGTCGAGTTTTTTTAATAATTTTGGACATTTTCATAGATATGTTAGCTCCAGCTCTAGCCTTTGATTTGCATGCCTTGCATACTAGTTCCTGCATGCGTGTGTAACTTGCTTTTGTCTTTTGGCGCGAAGCCCAGCAGGAGGTTGCGGTAACAGGAGCGGGCACCGGTGGGTTGTGCATGCAGATTTTGCGTGTTCACCCGGCAGCTCCCTGTTACCTTCGTTGCTACTGAAAAATGACTAAGAAAATGGAAGACGTTGAAAAGTCCAGCCAAACAAATGTCGCTTTCTCTTACACACACTGTAATGTCATTTCCGTAACCATTGCCTCACCTAAGACAAACAAACAACACCTTGTTCAATGATACCATATGCGCAAAGTGTGACATATATATAGGACTAGTATGGTGGCGCGTGCATTCGCGCGCCCGTGGCCTCTTTTTTTTTTTGGGGGGGCCGGAAACTTTTTTTTTGGGTTTGTTATATCACTGTTTCAGCACATCTGTTGACTCGTACTGTGTGTTATCTGGGCCTAAGACGTATCAATCAGGGTGCCGTGGCTTGGATAATCGAGGCTCCATGATATGTGAGAGCACAATCCTTTTTCTTTTTTTCTTGGCTTTGTTCGGTGTGCCAAAGGGGGGGGGGGGGGCGCCAAAGGGTGTCAGCAGGAAGTGGTTAGGAGGCTATGGATTTTGCTGTATATTTGTGGGAACCGCTTTTTAGTGTTGGTACCTGCTGTCTTAGGGGGTTTATTTTGTAACATAGATCTCTTTTTTTGTATATTTGCGAGGTTTGTGTATACCTAATTTTCGTTGGCTGGATATCACCTGGTGGTACATAGATTCTCTGTGGAGCATGGTAATGCTAAGAAAACGGAGTTGTGACAGTAGTCTGACGATATTTTAGTAGGATTTATCTAGGATTTACAGAAGGCAAATATAGTTTCATATACAACTGGAACGACACGATTTCATAGCGACAGTTCGAACTGATACATCCATAGTATGTGGTAGTCTTAGCGGAGTTTATAGCAGGGAAAGTTGTTAGCAGGATGTATCTAGGTTCCATACACATCGGATATGTTCCCATAGCTATGTCTAGATCACAGACATGACAAATAGTACATAGAAGTTGATGCATCATAGCCTGATGCATGTACCACAGAAGTCGATGCATTGTACTCTGATAATTTACATATAGGTTTTATTTCTTCGAACGACAGTTCTTCGTAGGACGCAAAAGCTTGTTACATGTCGGCAATAGTGCGGCAGCACCTATATGGAACAATAAAGGAAGAATGTTTAGTATTTGAAACTAACTGGTGTGAGACAATGTATTGTGTATGTCTCTGTCCAGAACTAAGTCAGTTATGTGATAAGAGTTGGCAAGGAAGACCTTATCTTTTTGGTTGTTTATTGGTACATATTAGTCACATGCTGTTTGGAGAATGTTATCTCTTGCGTACCAGAGATGCTGCTTCACTTCTGTGAGTGGCTACCTGCATCATCTTCCTGGTTTATTTTTTTCTGCCTGGGAAAAAACCAGTCAGCACTATACTCGGTTTCTATGTTTAGAGGTTGTATGTCAACATGTTTGGACATAAAAAGATAGAAGGATGAATGTTATCCGCATAAATTTCAATTGAATCATGCATTTGTATGGGCATCTACATCTGTAGAAAAGTAAGTTCGAGAAGGTTACCAAGGGAAAACAACCTCAACTGATGATTCTGCTTTTAGCTAGTAGTCCCAGTCTGGGAGCCAACAAAGAAGCCTTCTTATATAATTGAACATAACCTTCGTTTTAATTTGTAGCATACAAAAAGGCTGAACCTTGCTTATATAATTCTACATAGCCTACATTTAATTTGAAGGATGCAATAGGCAACATGCCATCTAATTAATGTAGGAAACTGATTGATAACTTTCTAAGAGCAAATTTTATGGCAGTGCAAATTCACTTCATTGAAATCTAAGGTGAAGGCATTCATACTCCATGTTGTAAGCAGAGGTGTTGATGTGATCACTTCATTGCATTGACACAAGCAATCTTATTGTAGAACCTCAACACTGACAGAATCTACTGAACAATACGAAAAATGGACTGCAGTAGGTCCATGCCTTAAATTGAATCTAAGTATAAATATTTCAACGGAGAAGCAATAGGGTCTGGTTACAAAATATTTCTAATTTCTATTTCGCGTGCATCATATAACCTCAAATTTCATGGCATGATGCATATGATAGAAGAATCCAGAGGCGACCTCATCCGAGCGGTATGTAAATTTAATTTCTATTGACAGCTCTGAGCCTCTGATCCTACACTCGCTGTGCTGTAATATCTAAAGTAGGGAAAATAATTCAATTTCGATTGCTAATGTAGGAAACTGTATATGAACTTTAGTTGGAAGTTGGAATTTGTCCTTGCTATCCCATTGGAACTTGTTTGTTGCTGAAACGGTCCCCTTGTAAACAGAAGCCGTAGAAGTGGCTTCATTGGTAAGAACTAAGATTAGGAAAAACAAATAGACAGGATAGCAGTAGCTATATTTCTGTAGATGTAATCACGAGCATGTATGACACGAGTGGTTTCATTTGAAGTGCAGTTGAACAGCATGTTTGTATCAAGTAATTAATTCTGTGAACTGCAGAGGCAAACTCTTGACCTCATAAATAACGATGGGTCAGGCAACCAACATGGTGTGTATTGCTTTGCATACCTGAATATGGAGATGCTCTTGGAGATGCACTTAGTATGCAACTTCTCCAAGCCATGATGTGGTCATTGGTGCCATATTCATATTGCAGGTAAACTGAACACACATATAATTCTATTCGAACCGCTCCACCGGAAACTACTCTAGCAAAAAAGAGCATCCAGACACATAAAAATGAGCTGTTGGGTCAATTTTATACTGATCAATATTTGTCCTTTTCCTAGAGGCCTAAGCTCTAGTATAAAATGCAACACTATATTGTTAACTTAGTTTATCTGCAAACACACTTCAAAGTAAAATATAGACGAGACAACTGCACTTAACTACAAGAATAGAGATATGTATATCAGGTAGGGTGATCACAAGATCAGGCACAAACCTTGAAACATTATGAAAAATTCAGTTTTCAATTTTTGAGATCCAATAGCTATTCAGAGCAAATTGAGCAAGGAAGACATTTCATCATGAGGGACGGTAGTATGAGCCCATCGTTCTCTGCAGTTAGCAATAATTTGGGACATCTTAGATTGGAACCCATGACTATGGAAAATCAGGAAAGGGTTAATTCAAAATTTTGAACAAAGCCTATATATCTATTGCAAAAGATGAGGAGGGCCTCAAAATCATTAACAGATGCTGCTGCTTGTATACCTTTACTTACGCATAATCTGTCGCTGCTGTAAGTAGGTATTCCTGCTCCTTCTTTGCAGCCTTTGTTTTGACCAACGCAGGACCAAGATTTGTGCCCGATGGGGTTCCCAGCTGCTGTTACGAAATTCATCAATTACTCTCAGCAATTTCGCATCCACTTGTAATCATGCTTGTTCCAACCTGAATGGAAAAATGGCAGGTCCATTGTAATTAATAGATATCCTCATGGCCAACCAATCAGGCTAGAAACACATGCTATAGGTTTTCATTCTTCATACGAAATTGTTCGCTGCTATAGAGTACACTGGAAAATTTGGTGGCAGACAAATTGTTTACCGACTTCTTTTGGAAGCTGTCCAAATTAAACAGGAACTTAATACTTGGAGCTATGTGAACCGTGGTGTGCATTTTATCAAACACGCAAGCAACTATTGTCCCATTCTTACGCTACAAACAACAAAATATGCAGAACCATGATCTCAAAGAACCAGCCCATAGCATAGTGCTTCATTGAATCATCAAAAACATAAATGGCTCACATCTATACTGCAGATGAACTCTGAATATTTGTGAAAAAAGAGCTCGAATTGGTTAGTACCTGGAGAGATAAGGCCATTGAAGAGTCGCTGAGCATGTATGACGCAATTTCTGCGCTAAGCTGCCTTATCAAAAAATTAGAGAAGTTCAAGGTTTGGGTGCTCGGTTTCGCGCAGCAGGAAGGGAAGCGAAGGGGCCGGCGTACCTGGATACTCGTCGGCGGCGAAGGGCGCGATGAAGAACAGGACGCCGAGGAGGTTGCGCGGCGCCTGAACGCCGTCTGGCCGTACAGACAAACCCTAGGGTTTTGTCGGGCACAGGAGAGCACACGGAACCCATCTGAGGAGTCATTGAGGAGTCCTCGCGGAGGATGGGGGGGAGGAAGGGAGCCGCCGGGCTCCAACCGCGCCAGCACGCCGCCTGCAGGCAAGCGCCGGCGTCACGCGCCCGCCACCGTCTCGGGAGGGAAGGGGAGAGGGGAGGAGGAGACGGATGAGGAGGAGGAGGAGGAGGGAGGGAGGGAGGAGCCATCGTCGTCGCCCCTGTGGGCGTCGGAGAATGAGGGAGAAGAGAGGGAGGAGCTGTTTTTTTCCCTTTTTTTACGGATGGACCGGCAGGGGCAAAGAAGTATTTGGACATTGGAAGAGAAGGGAAGCTGAGTATATATTCGTTTGCCCAGATTCTGACAAGAAGCAAGAGTAGGTTGATTCTTGCGGAAGAGAGAGCGGATAGAAGCTGCACAGTAAAAAGCAGAAGCTGATTCGGTAGAATCTCGCGGGAGCAACCTAAGCCATCGGATTGCAAGATTCAACGATGGAAAAAATTACGGCGACGTGGACGGCGCTCCCGGCGGAGGAGCAGGCGGCCTTGTTCGGTACAGGTATGGGCAACCACCAATTCTCTCTCTTTAAAAACCTGAACTTTGCTCATAACTCTATCTTGTTCAGGGACTCGAGAGATCAAGAGGCAATTACAAGGGTGGAAGAAAAATCTAGCCTTAACATTCCAGGTGACAACTTAACCGTACCCCTCTAATGGATAGCAGCAGTGGCAGCCAGGACAAGAAATCCAAAGAAAATGATCGCCGTGAAGCAAAAGGTTCACCATTTTCTTTCTTTGCTTTGTTTTGCTTTACCTTTGTTCACTGCAAGATAATAGCTTATATGATTTCGTTATTTTAAGAGATCTTGCACCAACATATTCTAAACCTTCATGCTTTATTTCCATGTACATGAAAACTAAAATAGATGGTGCACAGTGCCCATTTAGGATACCATATAACTGAGAAAAACTGAGAGGACAAACAGGACGCCAAATTATTTACCATCGACCAACTTAATGAGATGCAGTATCCAGATTTAGCCCCTTCCGGATCCAGCATACAAAAAACAGAGGAAAAATATTCCTAAGAAAACTGCAAATTCCATCAGCGAACCTAGGATTGGCGACAATAATATGGTTTGCTACTATTGTTTTTTCTTACTCTTATTATCGACTATATCATTTCACACTTATTGCAGAAGCTAATAGCACTGCACAGCATTTTGTTGACTTGCACAAGATGTAACCTGCACACGGAAAGTTCAATTTCAATCGTTCTGTCTTATGCAATGACTAAGAAGGACATGGTTACACACCTGTAATAATTGGAAGAAGATTATAGACTACTTTTATAGTGTATGGTTTACAAAGGTCATGAAAATTCGGTTGTTTATGTGAAAAAACAACCGAAGTAATGAAAATTCGGTTGTTTATGTGAAAAAACAACCAAATATGTCTCTTTCAAATACAAATGTTATGTAGGCTATAACAATAAATTATGTCATTGCCATTCGGAGGCATAAACACAAACCATCGAAAAAATAGGCTCAAGGCTAACCTTTTTCATGCTGCTAGAATGTAGCAGGTAGCTTCCAATTTCTTTATTATCTTGGTGATCCTATGACCTAAGAAACCAAATCTGAAAAGTTGTCACCAAATTAGGAAACAGAACATTCTACATGCATATATATTTGAATAACTATGATTTATCGAAGGGGACAATGCTCCTTTCCAATGCTTTATTTATTCCATCTTTGCAAAATATAAGTATTCATATTCAAGTAGGATCTGAAATAGCTGAACTCACCATCCAAACAAGAATTTTATTCCATTTTTGCAAAATATAAGTATTCATATTCAGGAACAATAAATAGGATCTGAAATAGTGAACTCACCATTTTGAAATAACAATCCACCACATGACCCTGCATTGTAATGATTTCAGATAGGTTAATTTTGAGAGACAGACAGAGCTTAAATCGCTGTAGTACAGAAAAAGGCACCAAATAGACAGGTACCAGCAAAATACGTAGGCATTCCAATTGTCCTTCTGGTTGCTGCAGTGATAGAGCAGGCGGTAGACGATATCCATGAGAACAAAATCGATGTACAGATGCATAAATTCAACAGGAAAATTAATTCTAAACAAGGTGTGTGAATGGCGACGCAACTGGAGTGAACAGGTAGATGATCACTCTGCTGGTATTCTAAATCGACCCATCGACCATGGGACTTAACCCTAGGACACGTGAAATCAGAAGAGACGTAGGCCTACCAGACGAGAATGAATGAGCGAGAGCTGACCTGAGTGGAACCAACAGCTAGGGTTCCCTGTAGCAAAGGCAGGTAGGGTTCCTGTAGCACGTGTAGCATATGAGCACACACGGAGCAGACAGAGGAGGCAGCGGCGGGGGTAGGTAGTCCGACGGCCACTGGTGGGGCTCGCCTCGCCGCGCCATGGCCGGGGACAGGCACAGGCCGCCGCTGGGGCCGACGCCGGCGCTGCCCGGGGGCGCCGTCGCCCAGCCACCTCGACGCCGGGAGAGAGAGAGAGGGAGGCAGAGGGAGAGAGGAAGGGAAGGCAGGGGCCGACGCGGTGGAGGCGGCGTTTCGCGGGAGGAGAAGCGTCGGGCTCGGAAGGGAGGTCGCGTGCGGGAGAGGAGAAGTCTCGGAAAGGAGAAGCAGAAGCTGTGTATATATTTGACTTGCGCTGATTCTGAAGAGGAGCCGTTGTAGACAAAGGAACATGAGGAGGAGCCACAAGAAGCTACGAAGAAGAAGGAAAATCCGATTCAGTAAAATCTGACAAAACCAATTTCAGCCATCGGATGGGGAGATCGAACGGAGGAGAGTTTCGGGACGACGTGGACGGTGGTTCTGTCGGAGGAGCATGTCCGGCTTGTGTAGGTAAATTGCATTACAAATAAAAGAGGAGATCGACTGAGCAAGGATGGTTGCTGAAACCGGGCTAATATATAGCGCTTGAGTTGGTGCTATCCTCTGTTTGATATCAAGCAACGAGTATGAACTAGCTATGAACAAGACGCGAAGAGGAAATTTGGTGCTGCCAACATGCACTACTACAAAAACGATTTGTAGCAACGCCTTTCTTTGTTTGTAGGGGCGGCTCTATATTGAGCCGCCCCTATAAATGGTTGCCAACTGAGCCGTCCTTACAAATAGATTTGTAGGGGCGGCCGGTGTTATCAGCCGCCCCTACAAATGGTCTGATTTGTAGGGGCGGCTCTATATCCAGCTGCCCCTACAAATCGGATTTGTAGGGGCGGCTCAATATTGAAGTGTCTCTACAAATAGACGTCGAGTATTAAAAATTAAGCACTAAAATTCAAATTTTATAAATGACCTCGGATAGAGAAACAAACAAAATAAAAGTTGTAGATCTCGAAAAGTTATGAAACTTGGTAGTGGACAACTTTTTGATTTGAAATCATCTTGTCAAGGAAAACTACGTTTGAATTTCCAAAAAATTGAAATTTAAATTTTTTAAATGACATCGGATGGACAAACAATAAAAATGAAAGTTGTAGATCTTGAAAAGTTATGAAACTTTGTAGTTGACAACTTTCTCATTTGAAATCATCTTGTCATGGAAAATTACGTTCGAATTTCTTAAATTTGAAATTCAAAATTTATAAGTGACCTCGGATGGAGAAACTACCAAAATGAAAGTTGTAGATCTCGAAAAGTTTTAAAACTTTGTAGTTGACAGCTTTTTCATTTGAATTAGTTTAGGGCCTCAAATAATCAATTTATGCTCAGTTTTGTATAATATGTGGGGCACCAAAATGGAATATAGACGCAACTGATCGTGAGGTGCAGTGGTAGAGGAGTTTACGCGCGAGCGAGAGGTCGCGGGTTCGAAACTCGGCCGACGCAAAGTGTGCAAAAATCATGAAAAAATGCTTCAACGGTAGAGTTGAGGGTGTGTGTGGCTGCCGGTGGGGACCTCCTCGCATTAAAAAAAAATTGCTAAATTTTTTTTTTGCCCCTTTTTTCGTGATTTCTGGAAATTGATTTGTAGGGACGACTCAATATCCAGCCGCCCCGACAAATCGATTTGTAGGGGCGGCTGATAACACCAGCCGCTCTAACCGCCCCTACAAATCAGCGATTTGTAGCCACCCCTTCGTAGTGGTTGCTGGTAAAACCGCCCCTACATAGGTTACCGGCCGCCCCTAAAAAAACGTTTTCTACGTAGTGGTGCCGCATCATTTTGTGGGTTTTCATTGGTATAAATATTAGTTTAAGAGACGAGAATACGAGATGCAGGTGACAGCAGGGGATAGATACATGCATGGGCAAATGAAACCTAGCCATGACGACGTGAACGTAGCACGCCGATACGATACGGGGTATGTATTTCATTTGGTTCATTCGTTAAGCTCTAGTTCTGCTCGCGTCGACGACGGTGGCTTCTGGCGCAGGGCTGCGATGGCACAACCCAGAACGGCACGCACCGCCACTGTAGTAAAGAACACCGCGGCAATGGCAGCCCAGTTATCCGCGGTGGCCACGGCGAAGCTACATGCTACCAAGACGGAGATGCCCGTCAGCATTAGTGTTGCAAAGGTCATGGCGTCCTTGGCAGACGGTGGATCCCGCATATATTGGAGCAGGAGCACCAGGACTATCGCTGTCGCAAACGTGCCTACGTTGCAGAACAAGAATACAACTGCTTTAGCGATCTCACTGACTTGAGGGTGGTTCTCCAGCATGAAGCCCGCTCGATACCACGCTGCCAGCCAGTCCGGTGGCTGCAGCACCGCCGTGAAGGCCATGTTGACGAAGAGAGTGGCCACCGTCATCAACCACCCGCGCATCTTGTCTAGGAACTCCTGGTTAGGGTCATGCTCACCTGCTGCCTCCGGCAGAGGCGGTAGCAGCAATGTCGGCGGCGGTGGTGTATGTGCGACACGAGGAGGAGAAACCTGTTCCATGTGTCTGCACTATGCTCAGATGTTGCGATTCCCCTTACGCTGTTAGTAGGGTAGGGTATTTTGCAGTCGTCTCATGGGCATAAATGCCAGCTGCTGTATATATAGAGAGAGCAGTCTGCTCTGGACGTACCTCGCCGGTCAGTCAAGAACACTTTTCTCTATATTTTCTTTTCTAAATATGGCAGGAAAGAATATCCTTTTTTTTCTTTTCGTTTTTAACAGAAAGCAAGGACATTCTGAAATCTCACATCGTAACATATCGTATGTCCTAGTCTAAATATGTCAAAATCGTCCATCTGCGGTTTAGGATGCGAATTGAATGTGACCACGAGCACCATTTCCACTGAAATCTTTGTACAATATCGAAAATTGTACAAATACTGAAATTTTTGTAATACGTCGAACATAATGTTCGTGGTCACGTTCATTTCGCACATCCTAAACCGCAGATGGATGATTTTGAAACATTTAGATTGAAACATAATA
The DNA here is from genome assembly GCF_019320115.1 of Miscanthus floridulus. Lineage (NCBI taxonomy): Eukaryota > Viridiplantae > Streptophyta > Magnoliopsida > Poales > Poaceae > Miscanthus > Miscanthus floridulus. The sequence continues at coordinate 119,872,600 of NC_089588.1, read as the reverse complement.
CTATACGTTACAATGTGAGATTTGAGAAATGTCCTTGCTTTCTGTTTAAAATGAAAAGAAAAAAATATATCATTTCGTGCATTAGATGAGAGTTTGTGTGACAAGATGACGATACAGAGAGAAGAAAGGAATTTCTCAGTGCCGCATCATATATTACATCAGTGCTTAATCCCACTTGGATGTCGCGCTAGTGGAGCATACACTCATTGGACTTGGCATGCTTGGTTTAATTTTACAAGTTCATGGACATATGTAGATGTTAGTTTGTGACTCTCTCTCTGTGTTCTAAATTGTAAGTCAGTCTGCCTTTTATAGGAATATAGGTTTTGCTACGAACCTAAATATACATTATGCCTAGATATATACAGGAGAAACGACTATGTATCTAGAAAAACTAGAGCACCTCAAATTTGAAATGGAGCTGAGGGAGTAGTTTGCTTGTTGTCTCTGTGGAATGCACCGTAACATGAAAGTTAGTTTGTGCACGTCTTGAATGCCGTTCACACTAGTTCGTTCTAGAGAAATTAGAGCATCTTCACAAACAACTAGCTCCCTATTTTTATATTTTAGAAAAAAGAAAAAAATGTCCTCTAACAGTCTGGTAAAAGAGCTCCGATCCTTAAAAATAAAAGTTACCAAATATCATCTCATCTCGTAAGTTTCCGCAATCGAAAGGAACTTCGTATCCACTCCCCACCATGTGTTTTTCTCAGGGGATCGGAATAAATTGGACATCTGCGTAAATTAAGAAAATAACGGATTCCAGATGAGGAAATAGTAAGAGACAAAAGGTATTAAAAAAAGATTTGGTCGGTTAGAAATAGTTTGGTTCCTAATGCAAATAGTTTAGGAAGCTATTATAGGAGACCGTTCGTGAAAGACAAAATTTAAGATTACTATTTCTTCTCTTAACTTGCTACGTCTATTTAGTTTAGCAAGTAAATCACACCAAACCCGTAAGGATTCTCTTAGAGCAGGGTATTAGTGGGGGCAGAATTAGGCTATAAGTACAGCGACGACATCTCTCACTATCACTGATCGAGAGCAGTCAATCGAAACTCGCGTGGTCGGTGGTGCTACCACCAGCCAAAAGAAGTCTCGGCTTGTCCTTGTCCGGACAAGCATAAGCCACAAGCCAATACAATATACAGTCCCAAGAAAGACAAGGTACTAGCATTCATGCGCCACTCCGTCCTGTACTCTACTCACCGTATGTACGTACGTCCAGAGCCCGTCCGCCCGTGTGGGACGGGGTCATCGGTCGATCAAGGAGCCATGCAGGCCGTTGCAGCTGCATGCTGCTGTCTCTGGACTTGGTCCTGACCCACCAGCAGAGTTCCGGCCGTCAAATGCATTGACCACGCAAGTCACTATCTTCTTCCCAGCAACAGGGCAGCTGTTCGCTTAGTCGTGTTTAACTTATAAAGCATGACTAAAAGTATTGTTGACTAATTTAATATGAGAGAAAAATACTATTTATTGACTGAAAACAAGTTAGAACCTGCCAAATAAGCTCGAATGAACGTGGCGCCGGGTCTGGACGCCGCGTGCCTTCGTTTAGCTGCACGCTGCGACCGACCTGCTCAAGGCATGCACCTGGGGTACGCTGCCAGTCACACCACGCACTATATCGTGACACATGGTAATAGTCATTGAACATTCCACGCGACCATGTACTTACCCACACCATTCCCTTTTCACTATTATTAAATAACGCGTTTGAATATACAACCGGGCAATCTATCTATCACCCGATAGAACCGGCTGCCGTTCTCCGAGGGTGTTTGTTTGTTTAGTTGTTTTTATAAAATTCATGTCACATCGAATATTTAAATACTAATAAAAAGTATTAAATATATATTAATTATAAAACTAATTATATAGGCGGAGGCTAATTTACGAGACGATTTTTAAGCCTAATTAATCTATCATTAGCACATGTTTACTGTAGCACCACGCTGTCAAATCATTGATAAATTAGGCTTAAAAGATTCATCTCGCAAATTAGTCGCAAGTTAGGTAATTAGTTTCGTAATTAGTCTATATTTAATACTCCAAGTATATATCTAAATATTTAATGTGACAAAAAATTTTAGGAGCACGCATAGAAACCAAACGAGACCGGATCTCGGATGTAAGCATGGCCGGCTGGTTGGGATACCCAGAGGTATCGCAGCACACGCACACCTGGATCCATCGTCCGTCTGCAATCCTAGAGCTGCCGCCCAAACACCAGTAAATGCTGGATAGGGCCCACTACTCAGGAAAGGGAGTCTTCGACACTATTCAAACATTCGGACGCGTGCCTGTTCATTTCTTCTCATCCTCCTCTCTCTAGGTTTTCTGGCGATTCAGAGCACCAGCGAATCCATTCCAATCCAAGGTGGAAAGGCGGATGGCAGCACATGAAGGTGAGCAATCCGACGAGAGATTCGATGATTTTTTGCCCCAGGGCGCTCCATGCTCGGTTTTAATGGCGATTTTCGTCGGATGTTTTCGATTTGCAGAGTGAAGAGGAGCTGATTAGGCGTCTAGGGGGCGAGCAGGAAGGTGAGCCTCAGTTCCTCACCCAGGTCGCGCCGGATCCGCCTCCCAGCACCGCTCACGGCCGCGCGGCGACGCGCCACCTCCACTCCCGCCGCGTACACAGCCGGTGCCGCCTCCACTCCTGCAGTGCGCACGCAGCCCGCCCCGCAGCGACGCGCGCCACTCCGCCTGGCGCATCCTGCTCCTCCTTTCTCCGTGCCACCACCACTCTGCCGCGCCGCCATCACTCCCTCCGCGTTATCTCCCCACCAAGTGCCCCACCTGGTCCTGGTGCACGGGCGATCCGAGCAAGTGGAAGCCTTATCTCCCCGTCGACAAGCAGTTCCTCATCTCCCGTAGTGGTATGCTCGCTTGATCGTTTACGTGGCTTATAAGCCGGCTGATGCTGTTTTGTTGCGAGAGAAAAACACTGTATCATGGCTGCATGTCTGATACGATCAAGCGAACAGGGTGTCAGTTTTTACTGTTTGTTAGTCCGAGTTGAGTTTTTAATTTGTGAATCCTGCATTATTGGTGGGAGTAGGTAGGATTAGTTGGAAAATCTGTAGGTTTCTTTTCCCCAAACCTGATGTGGTGGATGGGATCAAACATGCTAGCTAGCCTAGGCAAAATCTTCGAGTAATTTGAAGCATAAACACTGAGAAACAGACATTAATGTAACATGGCTTTGTAGAAAATTAGTTTTGATATAACCACCTTAGCTCTTTCTTTAGATACAGTTGTTTTTTATTTTTAGCACACCACACCTTGGCTCTGCTTGAACACATTACCAGAGCCCAAGCGGCAGAGACTGTGTCAAGGAAGAAAGGGAGATGTGTCCATGAGTTTTCGAAAAAAAATACTGAAGGTTTAGGGACAGAGGTGGAGCGTGAGTGTTTTCAGGAGTTTGTTTATAGAAGTTGCACTTGCAGGTGAAGCGCGAGTGTTTTCAGGAGTTTATTTATCATCCTTACTAGATAAGAAACATGGTAGTCTGTCGTTGTATGACGAAAACACTGCTGCTACCACAGAAAATAAATGGCACAGTAGCTAACAGCTAATCTCTGGTAACAGCTGAAAACACTGGAAATTCACATCATTCTGTCCATGATTGCTCCCATATATTTTATGCATAGGACTAGTTGAATTATGATTTTTTTGTGGGACAGGTATTTTGAATTAAATAGTTTTGACATGGATAGTTGCCTAGTTGTTTCCTTCAATAAATTGTTTTATTGGCTTCCTCGAAGAAGTACTACAATCTCAGATTCAGTTTTGACTTGGAAGTTGGGCAAAAGCACATAATCTGATAATGTCATGTCAGACAACTAACTGATATGGCTGCCTATTGTGCATGCTGTTTTTAATACTCCTTGCAATGTGCTATCCAGTATGCTAGGTTTTCACATAATCCTGTCGTGACCCTTGGATGATTATATCCTCCCAGTTTAGTTTCAGAACTAGAGCATACTCCATTCAGACTTTCCTCACCTGTTCCCATTCAATGTGCTGTACAGTTGGATAGGTGTGTTTATAAACCTGTACTTATCCTTGGACCTTTATGGCCGCTCAGTTTAGCTGTATATCTGGATCATACATTTGACATGTAATCAGCGTGGTCTGATTTTCTTTTCCAGTGGGGCTATGTATGTGATTTACTACTCTGAATGGTGTTTTGGATCATGAGAAAGCAGTCAGGCAGAACGTGGATGGGCAGGTCCTTGATTATTTCCATTGATTGACAAGGCGCACCGTTCTCTAGTCCTGAATGAGGCAACAGGCTGTGCCCATCTGGTATTATTACACTGTTGTTATTACTGAATTCTGTTTTGCATTTTGGGAGCTGTTTTGCTTTTCGTTCATGGCCATGCAAGAAATGAAATAACATGTTAAAAGTACGGCTCACAACACTAGGAAAATTGTTAAACAGAAACACTAAGTTTCTTTTGAACTGATTTCTAGTAAATCTGTTCTGCATCACATTATTCAGAGATACAAGGGTGTTGCTAAATTGATATTCTATGATCCTGCTACGAAGCATAGCTCAGTTCTTGTCAAGTTGTCATGATAGCTTTTCTGAGACCTTTCCTGCAGGGAGGGTCAAGAGCACACATTGGTAGTTTGGTCAGTGTCTGAGTTGTGTTTCAGATCTTATCTACAGCACTGTTTGTAGCCTCTTTTGTTTAAGAAAACAATGTTGATGGGTCGGTTTGATGAATGGCTAATGGTGAGCTACTGAGCTTGTGTTAACTGATAAGTGATGAGTATATTAGGCATGTTCAGATTTGGTTAATTTGTGACTGACAATTTTTCAATCCTGTGATAATTGATAACCTGCCTTACTTAGCTTACTGTGTTTTTTGTTCTTGAGTTTTCGCACAAATTGATAACCTGTCTTAATTAGCTTACTTATCACAGTTCAGTTTTTATTCAGCGTGTTTTTGTTAATGAAAATACGGAGCAAGCTGCATTATCCCATATTAAATTATGGCATGCTATTCCATATAGGTTTCATGTTTTTCACAATAAATGAAATTCACTGCACGCTTAACTGGATGCTCTATGTGGTCAGCTCAAATCAACACGACATTTAGCTGCACAGGAATCACTATATTCCAGATGGATGATATTCAAAGATTTGTATCATCGAATACACCCAAGTCATGTCAAATGAGGTTAGTACACCCAACTTAATATGTTATGTTTAAGCAACAATATAGCACTGCATAGGCTATAATAAGGGTTCAAACCGGCAATAACATAACATTGGATAGGCAACAATACATCATTTAGGCAGCACTATCAGCTTTTTTTCTTTTAGCTGCCCCCCCCCCCCCCCCCCCCCCCCCCCCCCCCCCCCCCCCAAATGTCACCATAAATGGCAGTAATATTTTTTGATTCCCTTTTTTGTGCTGCAGAGAAAAAGAAAGTTGTCCTCTGCTGTCAGTCAAGTTTATGTTAGGTTCACTTCAGGTTTGAGCAGCGGCTTGCCATGTTCTCCTAGCTTCTTTGTAGCTGCTTGGTGTTTGCATTGATTTATTTATCCTTTGCTTGACCTACTAGTTCTTTTTGAGTGCTTGGTAATTTTGTAGCAGCAGCAGTAGCATTTCTGCAGAAACATCAGCTGTCCAACAACAGTTCAGGACTTGTTTCTCGGTGCAGTTTTTAGTTTACAGATGATCTCATCCGTCCAAGCAAGCAGTTAGGATTAGAGATTAGATTAGCAGTTAACTTTCCCGAATAGACATGTCCGTACGACGTCCGTACATCGTGACCCTTCATTTGTATATATATCTAAAAGATACAAATACAAATCACTTTATATATCAATCAAATCCAAATATGAACTAACCTAGACTCCATTTTATTAGCCTATTCTTATTCTACACACTTTAAACAAATTTCCTTAATATTAAAAAGTAGTAGTGGATGATATGTGAAATTAACTAAAAATCCCTATGAAACAAACCAGGATATATACATATGTCAAAAAGCAGTAAGCAGGCACTTATGACAGGTCGACATCGCGGCGATGGGTCTGTCATCCTCCATAAACGAGCGCCGCACTGGTGAGCTGGGCCTGAGGATGACTCTCAGAAAGAATATTGGAGCATAAAGGTCCATCGACCTGAAGGAGAAAGCTCGCATCCTTCTGCTCCGCTGGGTAGCGCATCCCGTGGAAACAGAGAATCAGGGTTTGCTCCACCATGAACTTCTCCGCTACTGCTGATGAGGAACGCACTGCATTTGTGTGGAGACCAGTCATCAGAGTCTCCGGCCCTCTTTTTTCTTCACTTGTTGCATTCCAAAAAAGGAACAAACAAAAGAAGATCTGACGATTAGTTTATTCTTATTCTACACCCTTTAAATGAATCTCCTTAACTTGAAAAAGCGGAGGAGAATCTACGAAATCAGGTAAAAAATCCCTATGAAAAAACAAGGATATAATGATATATACATATCTCAAAGCAGCAAGCACTAACCAGACACTTACGGTAGCGTGGCGATGGTTTCGTCGTTCTCCATCGATGAGCGCTGCACCAGTGAGCTGGACATGGGGGCGGCTCTCAGAAGGGGCACTGGACATGAGCTGGACATGGGTTCGCCGTCCCTCGACGTGAAGAAAAATGCTCGCATCCTGCTGCCCCGCTGCGTCTGATTGTAAAGATGTCGGTAACGTCAGGAAATCTTCGCTGAGCCCACCAGGAGGTTTTCACATAAAGTATAGCTCAACTGTACCTGTCACCTGCAACAGGGTAGAATAAATCCTGAGTACTCAATTATACTCCGCAAGACTTACCCGTCAGGAGGAAAGAAAAGACTCCAAGGATATGCAAAGCTTTCTGGCGTGTGGCCCATACATCTTTACAAAAGTGAGGCCATACACTTCTATCCCACTTATCATTAATCCATTTATTGCGTAAATCTGACATTTCCTTTATTTGATTCGACAATGCCCCTTAGATTAGCGACAAGCGGGGACAGAACAGACATGACGTCCGAGTCCATACGGTACCTAGGCAACGCAGAGTCACGGACACGAACCACCCAGGGTCCCTACCCACCAAATCATCAAAGATTCGGTGGACCACTTTGGCTTAATCTCCAGGGACGTGCCGGGCCCAAATGTTCCTGTTGTCCAGACTACTAGATAACAACGTGCTAATTTTGATGACGTGGCTTTACATAATTACAGAGAAATCTGTTGGCGAGGTCTATACAGTAGACTATGATTCGCCGGAACAAATGAAATCTGGTGCCAAGCCAACCAAGAAATGCTCGGCTGGCCAGCATAGCATTCATTGGCTAGCGTCGCGCCTGCAGCTGAGAGACCTGCTGACACCTGAGTTGAGAGCGGCTCAGGCCAGCAGTCAGCAGCGCAGCGTGCGCGGACTGACGACAAGGCATGCTCGCCGGCTCTCCCTCTGCTCGCCGTTCACCCCAATTGATTTGATTCGATGCCCGCTCTTGGCAACGTGCATGCCGGCATGGCCACACACACGCAGGGTTTCGCCATGCCATGCGATGAATGGTGCCGTGCTGCAGTCACGGCGCGTGCATCTATCCGCGCAGTCCACTCCTCAGTCCTCACACGAGTATGCTTCTCTCGCTTCGCCAGCAAGCCCGCGGTAGCTACGTCCAGCTTGGTAGGCTCCGTTCGTTTCGCTGAAATTTTATTTATGCTGATTTGTCGTGAGAGAAAATATGCCGTTCATATGTTGAAAAATACTGCTGAAGTAGTGCTGACGAACAGAGCTCCGCGTGGTGGTCCAAACTTGTTCTTGGCACCTCTGACGGACTGCAAATTAAAGATGTGGACGGACACTTGATTCCGAGGTAACACTTTACTAATCCAGATATAGCCAAGAAGACGACGGCAATGCTCCCTAACTGCGGCATCATTCACCTGTCCGAGGGCCATGCTCCCAGCTGCTGATGACGCTCCGAAGCTCACAATACGCAGCAGCTTTGTTTCTGCCGTTTCTTGTGTGTGCCTCTCCTTTCTTCCTCTCGTTCTGATCGCCCCCTGCTTCCTTTGCCAACGGGCAATGGAGTAAAGGAAGGGAGAGAGCGGAGGGGAGAGGAGAGGACAAAAAGTCTCTCTGCAGCTTTTCATGTCTGGTCTGTCTCTCTGCGTACCGCTGTTGTCCACGGAGTAGCAAAAGTACAAAGGTATTTATTCAGATCTTTTTTTTTCCTAAACAAATAAAGCAAGGGTCTATTTTATACTCTGATCCGACCGTTACAAGTCTCGTAACTCAAAATGCAAGCATCCTTACAACCTTTTAGGCTATTCGGAAGGACTTATCGTGGCTACGGCTGATTTGTTAGGAGAGAAAAATACTATTTCATAGCTGAAAAGTATGATTGGTTCTAGTTGATAAGGTCAAGCGAATGGATCATTTATTTACAAGTCTCGTTAATTACTGAAAGTCGTCTTCAATATGCAATGTTCCACCGGCGCCACGCCGTCTCCTGTGCACATTGCTGTCGAGGAGGAGTACGTTTTTTTTGAACGAAAATGTACAGGACTACTACTCCTATGTAGTTGAGTGACGGGTGGCGCAGTGGCGCAGACCACGAGTTTGAGTCCCGTCCCGTTGGTCTCATGTGCTGTGGCCACTTTTTTACGTGTCCGGCCTCTTTTCCTCTTGGACAAAGCAAGCACACACAATGCAGTGCAGCGCCCCCGGCCTTCTCGTTCGTCATCCGTGCTTGTGCGCTGTGCCTGCGTCGCGTGCATGCATCCGTCTTGGTGCTGGTGCATGCAGCTACAGACCTGCATTGCAGCCTTTGAATTTGAAACAGCTCAACCAAGCGGGTTGGCCCGGCCTGGCCGCGACATGCATGCACTAAATCTACGCGTACGACAGGAGTTTGGACCGAGCAGTGTGGTGTGCCCGTGGTATCCATGTCCGTACGTGTTCCACCCGCCGGACATGCACGGACGAGGCGGCAGCAGCGCACGGGGCACAAACTGTAGGTTCAAAGTGACGCTTGTATTATACGTATTACTTAAAATGTGGATTTAGATACCAGCTTGGGGTTACGAGACTCCAAGCGTCACAGGTTCAAAGGACGCTTGTATTGATACTTACTTGTGCATTTGGATACCAGCTGGTCGTAATGCATTATTTAAAATGTTTTTTGTTTAATTAATAAAATGGTTCGTAGCTTGGGGTTGAATCGGAGCTCAAATGCTGTGCCAGTGGGACCCCATGAAATAAAGCAAACGAACGATTTGAATACCACGGAGGGGGGCAACATCTACAAACATGCCCGGCTGGCGTGTGTTGCTGCTCCTCGTTTGCCAACAGAGCGAGACAAGGCCTGGGCCTCGGATCGGGACCGCGGACCGGCAGGGGACAGACAGGTTCACAGTTGGTCAGGTCCCATCCCAACTGCTAGTGAGAGAAACAACCCTGTTCATTTTGAACTACTTTTCAGCTAACGAACAGTATTTTTCTCTCACAACAAATCAGCATAAACCAAATTTCAACATAAACGAACAGGGTGATACCTAGTAGGATTTTTTTTGTCTTTTTTGCTAATAGATAGAAAATCTCTACCCCTCGTGTTAAAATTATTCCATGCGTAGTCCTAGCTTTATTAATATGACTTATTAATAGAACAAAGTGGACCAGCACCATAAACGTCTAAAATTTGCTTTGTTATATTTTTACTCCTTGGAATAAACGCCGTAGAAATTCTTGATCAGCTTTGGGTAGGCTCTAGTACATCAATTCTCGGGATTTCTCAAGCTAAGCTGGGGTCCTGGCTTTGGGCGGCGGTGGTCAGTTGGTGGGTTTAAAACTTTATATTTGCATCCTTCCCCGTTTTGGGAAAACGATACGTACTATAGACAGTCCACCAATAAAATGACTGAAAGTTTGAGGATGGTGGTTTGGATTAGTAGTATGAATCAAATCATCAAAGTTTAAACCAGCAGATAAAATACATAGCGTGCAGCAGCAATTACTGTTCGCCCTATCACTCTTGTTTGACTCGGCCTGCTCCAGTAGCAAACGACAACTAGGCCCCACAACAATTAGGTGACCCAACACGCCGACAGCAATTAGCATGTGGTGGGCAGCCCGTGTGCTCGAACCAACGGTTGTTTTTCTATTATATAGAATCTTATATACAAAAATCACATGTATATATGTCATTCTTAATTAGGACCACCCACCATAATGGCTGATATCGTTAATTAGGTCATGGCCTTGTTTAGATCACCTCTAAATTCTAAGTTTTTTCACTCTCTCACCATCACATCAATTTTTGGACACATGCATGGAGCATTAAATGTAGATAAAAAAAATAACTAATTGCACAGTTTGGTTGTAAATCACGAGACGAATCTTTTGAGCCTAGTTAGTCCATGATCAGACAAAGTTTGTCAAATACAAACGAAACGTGCTACAGTGTTCAGATTGCAAAAATTTGCAATCTAAACAAGGCCCATGTAGATATCGGTGTCGCAATCAAGGAGGCGGTTCAAACTGTCAGGATGAATGAGAGAGAATACAAGACAATTGAGAGAAACTGCTAGGATGAATGAGAGAGAATACGAGACAATTGAGAGAGTGGCAGACCGGGTGTCACTACTGGAATCGCGGGATTTGCCTAGTGCCGCAGGCACTAGGCAAAGGCTTAGAAACACTAGACAAACAGTTTGCCTAGTGTCACACTAGGCAAACAAGGGTCGGCAGAGACGGACTAGACAAAGAGCACTTTGCCGAGTGTCAAACCTCGAACACTCGGCAAAGTGTTTGCCTAGTGTCAAGGACACCACTCGGCAAAAATATTCCACTGACGGTGAAAATAGTAACGGACGTTTTGCCTAGTGTCGGAGGTCTGACACTCGGCAAAGTATGCAAGGTTTGCCTAGTGCCAGGCGTCCGACACTAGGCAAATATGTCAAGCTTTGCCTAGTGTCAGGCCGCCTACACTAGGCAAATATGCCAAGCTTTGCCTAGTGTCAGGCCTCCGACACTAGGCAAACTGCCTACTTTGCCTAGTGTTAGTTTCCTGACACTAGGCAAAGCATGTTCCCAGGTGTGCCACATGTGGCCCCTTTGCCTAGTGTCAGACCCCTGACACTAGGCAAAGTAACCAGAAGCTAAATTTTTTTTATTATTCTATTTGCGACACAAATATAAATCATATTCAAACACCGCAAATATATCACATGAATCATAAATAAGAACCACATGTTCACATATATCACATGTTCATACCAAAAGTCCAAATGTGCCACAAGTTCACAAGTTCATAAGTGCACAACCAAATTTCTTAACAAAGTTCACAACAAGCTGATCACGACGATTGTCAAGGGTGAAGAGGCCCGTGGTTTGATGCTCCAGGCGACCCTTCCACTTGATTCGGCTCAAGCTGTGGTGCCGGCGACGCTCCAATCTGTGAAGCCGGCGACCCTTCCACTTGATTCAGCTCAAGCTGTGGTGCCGGCGACGCTCCAATCTGTGAAGCCGGCGACCCTCCAATTTGATTCGATGCCACGCCCGATTGATGCTGAAAAAAATGAAAAGGATACCGTCAATAAAAAATTTCGACAGAACCTCCCCTGCACGGAGAGGTTTCCAAACCCTGCAAGAAGACAAATGGCACGATGACCGTCAAGAACATACATATCAATACACCGCCACCAACACCACCACCACCCGAACACCACAACTGCCACCACCACACCACAACAACAACCGCCGTCACCACCAACACCATATTGTATGTGTTGAGATTGCATATTTTTTCTAGTGTGCCCTATGTCAGGTTAGAACATAATAAGTAATATATTGGTACTCACAGGAGTAGCTGCTTGAGGAAGTGGCAAGACTAGGCTAGCTGGCATGGTCCGCCCCATAGCGGCGCCAAGAGTGGACACGAACCCCACCAGCTCCTCTATCCTCTGTCGTTGGGCCTCCCGCTCTTCCACCGCCCTCGCTTCCATCTCCTCGCGAAGCCTCCTTTCTTCTAGCAGTTGGGCCTACAACATTTGACCCCCAATGTTAAACACTATAAGACATATGTGGTTTTTTGACATTCTATTTATGTCAAAATATATGGAATTAATGTCACAACTTAAGATTTATGACATCCAGTTGACGAAAATTCGAACATCAAAAAACCAGCGTCACAAATTGTGCAGCAATAAACATCAACCTCCAGGGCACTAACATATGGGAAAACAACGTAAAGGATACACCATTTGTAGTTTCATATCACATAAAATAATGGACAAGATCTATTACATTCTAGGGTAATAATGTGGCCATCATATTAAAGAAACAAATCCAGACTCAAATATTTTTCAGAACTAATATATGGTAAAGAAAATTTAGATTATCTCAGAAACATTCACGGCTGATAGTGCAACCATATGCAGAGTTAGTAAACAAAATCGATTAACCAAAACTGTCTTTAATCAGAAAACTTGTGAACTAAGAGGGCTGCTACATCTCACACAGTATGAATGAACATTCAAAAAACTTGTGAACTGCATTCAAGACGGCTGCTACATCTCACACAGGAATGAATGAACAATTTTAATTAGCATAGACTTATGAATGATTGCTAAAGTTTTTTTTAAATAATAGCACACAGAAAAGTTAGCTATTCGGTAACACAGTTATTCTATTAGAGAAGCTAGCTATTCACATGCCAATCAAAGTTGCATTCAGGCTTATGCCCCGGTGCCAAATAAATAACTTCAGCAAACATAATATTTTATAGCTGTACTGTTGTATACGGCAAGATGGACTTATAGCACATACTGCAATTTAGTACCATATTATTTAAGAAAGCAAGATGACCAATCAACATTACAAAAGGATATTCCAACAAAAATGTGCCATGCCGTCACGGAGATTGGGGAAATCAGGAGCACCTGCTTACTTGGCTGCTTCTCCCGTTTGGCAGCTTGAAAGAGCAGCGTCAGGCACAGGAACAGCACGCTGCCACGGCCCACGGCTCAGCCTTGAGGCGTTTTCACCGGTCTGGACCCCAATCCAAGAGGCAGCGGTAGCCGAAGCCTGCAGCATCTGGTGTTAACACAAAAAATAGACAGGCAGACGGATCGACGGACAACAGGAAGCGAGGCGGCGGACCTTCAGTGAGATGGCGCACTAGACGGCGAGTCAGGGGAGGAGCATGGTTGCTTGCATGCTTCCGTGAACTCCATCCCCTTTTCCCCCTCTCAGATCTGAGCACGAGCTTCGCCACTGTGGATTTCCACAGGTCACGCCAGGCTGCGCATGGGACCACGCGAGAACGGCTACACCAAGCCTTCACTGGTAGAGAACCGAGCTTTACTCCCGGTGGAGAACCCCCTCTAGTCCCGGTTCCCCACCCGGGAGCAAGCATCCGGGACTAAAGGGGGGTCCTTTAGTCCCGAGTCAGGAACCAGGACTAAAGGAGGACCTTTAGTCCCGGTGGGTAACACCAACCGGGACTAAAGGTGCCTCCTGACATGCCACGATGGCCGGCACCTTTAGTCCCGGTTGGTAATACGAACCGGGACTAAAGGTTTTTTTCTTTTTTCTTTTCTTTTCATTTTTTTGTTTTCTTTTCAAAATAGGTTTTCGAAGTCGTATTGTACGTTGCTAATTATACATTTATACGCGCATATAGTATGTTTCAGTTCAAGCACAATGAACGTATTAAATCACACAATTCAAGCATAGAAATATATATATATATATATATATATATATATATATATATATATATATATATATATATATATATATATATATATATGCGCATGCATGCATCATATATATATTTACATGCATGCATGCATATGTGTATTTTACATTATATTATTTCATGTGCATATATTACAAAAGATTGCATTATAGTTGTTGTGACATAACAAGTTTCCTCTCATCCTCTAGCTTGGCTTCAATGGCAGTGTTGGGTCGAAGTAGAACTCGCCCTTGGAATCGATGACATGCTCATTAAAAAATCTGGCTATAGACTCTTGAATTGCTTTGATTTGGTCTTACCGTATGACCTTTTCCTCCAACCATCGAGTCTACAGGTTTGAATTAAAGGAAAATAAATTAATATATGTACATATATATATATAAAGACATAGTAACACAATCAATAATAATAATTAAATGAATATATAGTGTATTTTTAACGTACTTTGAGTCTCTCTGTAGGAGTTCTTTGGGAGAGCACCTTGATAAACTTGCAAACATAGTAACCACAGTAGTTGTTCCCCTGTTCCTGCCTCAGACACCACTTTACGAGAAAAAGATTTGTCATCCAATCTGGTGATCCGGTGAAAGCTATATGTTTAATTAATAAAGATGATGCGATTCAGGGGACTTACTTTCAAAGGGATTACATTCAGTGGCGCTTTGCATTTTTCCATGTGTTGCTTCTCAATAAAGGTTTTCCAAACACTGCCCAATAAAAAATTTGCCACGTCATCAGATATAGTTAATCATCATGTTTGTGTGTATATATAGTTGCTAGAGATCCCGAAATTACCTCTGGATAATATCTATCATATCTTGGTAGTCTTGTTGTGGTTTTCTCATCGAGTCATAGATTATCAAGTGACTTTTCACCAGATCGATGTCCATCAATATCCAGTGATTGCTGCATGTGTTTATAGGATATAACGCATAACACTCATTAATTAACTAGAATCAACATATGAGCCATTAAGGCTATGATCGACATGATTAACACTCACTTGAAGTTATAGGGAAAGAGTATATCCTTCTTGTGGCGTTGGTTCACTAAGAAGTTTATGAGGTTACTCTCTGACTCAGACTTCCAATTAGTCTTTGGAGTAATTGGGTCTTTGAATACTATATGGGGATCAACAAAACCAATTTCATTGCAGCCTTCCTTTCTGAGCTCTGTCATTGTAAATCTGCATATATATAGTACTTGTTAGGATAATTTATATGCATATACACACATATGATGAGTTTAATAATAGATCGAAAGAATTATTACTTACAGGCAATAGCAGCTAATGATAACTTTGTCCAGAGAGGTCAGGTGGCATAGTTGATGAAATTATGCAAAGTCAACATACATAACATCATCGCCACGGAACCAATGTTCGTCTCTAATTCTGACACCAACGCAGAAGTCTCCACTGGTAGACGCCTGCATGTACCACTTGTTTAGCAGGTACATTTGCGTCCCCAGATCAGATAAGGCTTGAGGGTTGTATAGACTCTGGCCTAGTACAAATTTTTTCTTCCAAATATCAACCTCCACCGCACTCTCAATGTTTCCATCACCAAACATCTGGTAAAGGTCGAGACCAGTCTCATCAAGAAATTCACCAAGGTGATCCAAATCGACATCCGGAGGTATGTTTGCCTGATGCATTAATCCTAAATTCGAACCATATTCATTACCAACAACTAGCGGGGGGATTGATTGGTGCGCATGTTGTCCGAGTTGGGCAACTCCTTTCCCTGCCCGCTTCTTTTTCTGTGCCGCCTCAATTGACTTGGTGAGAGTGCGGTCATAGTCTGATAACGTTGATTTGGACGGCTTACGAGATTCCCGCTATTATTGCTGGTAAGAAGTCACCTTTTTTCTTAGAATATTCGGAGCTACGAAGAAGTACGGTTTCTCCGGGTTTCTCCTTGCTTCTTGATTCATTTTAAGTTTGTCATAGAATCTAGACATGTCTTTTTTATATGCATCAGTTCCTTCTTCCTTCTCTTCAGATATTATTTTGGGAATAGCCCTTGGTTTCACGGTGGCTTTCTTTGCAGGCGGGGACTGGTTCTTCGTTTGAGGGGCTGGCCTCTTGCTAGGCTTCTTGGTAGGCGGGGGCGGGGGAGGCGTTGGAGAC
Source organism: Miscanthus floridulus (assembly GCF_019320115.1). NCBI lineage: Eukaryota > Viridiplantae > Streptophyta > Magnoliopsida > Poales > Poaceae > Miscanthus > Miscanthus floridulus. The sequence continues at coordinate 119,856,717 of NC_089588.1, read as the reverse complement.
CTCCTTGGAGGTGTTGGCAGCGGCGTTGGAGACCTCCTTGGAGGTGGCGGCTGCGGCGTTGGAGACCTCCTTGGAGATGGTGTGGATGCAGCCTCGTCTTCCAACACAATGTCATCGTACAGAGCACTATGATGATCTGGCGATTGAACAATTGGATTTAGATTGGGGGAGGATCTGCTACAAAAAAAGGAATGACATATTATTATGAGCAGATTGTTAATTATTTAAGCCAATACAAATTAATGATGTAGTGTTTTCATCCGCACGTACCTATGGTGAGGTAGTTCAGGAGGAGGTGGAGCCGACATCCCTGGAATGATGATGTAGCGCTTGCGCCATAGAATGAATGTCTTCTCCGCTTCTCCTAGAGTCTTCTCGCCATCACCTTCAGGAATGTCAAGAGGCAAATCACTAAAACCTTTTTCAGCTTTATCTACCGAGATGGTAGCATATCCTTCTTGGATTATATTCCCATGAATCCTTGGTGTCTTGGTTCGGTCGATAGGATTAACAAGACCGATAGCCACCTTGATTGTGTAATTCTCCTTCGGAATGTGTAGCTCACACGTTGTACAAGGTTCAGTGACGTCATCCACAGGGAAGCGCAGTCCTGTGTCCTCTTGATTTGGTATCTCCGTGGAAGCGCAGCTGCTTTTCAACTGAACAGATTGGCTAATGTTGATTCCTGGCTCTGATGCCTGCTTGCTTGCACTCACTGCTATTTGCACTTGCCTTTTGATTTCCTCCTGCATTCTCGCTTCAAGGTTTTTTTCCCGCTCCTGTGCTTCACGCACCGCTTCCTCCAACCTCTGGAGCCGCTGTGCCTCTTCTTCCTTCTTTCTCTGGCGACTTCTGTAGGAAGGTCTGTCCTGAGGGAATCCATGCTCCCACGAGACACTTCCTTTGCCTCTAGTTCGGCCACCATGTTCAATAGTCCCGATGGCGTATGTCAGCTCATCCTTCTCTCTGTTGGGCCTGAATGCACCACTAGCAGTAGCTCTCTGAGCATAAAACAATCTTTCTGCTGCTTCTTGCAGTCTTGCGCCATAAACGCACTTCCCTGTCTCCTGGTCTAGTGTTCCCCCATGACCGAAAAACCAATTCTTTGCACGTTCTCCCCACTCGAGTGATTCTGGTCTGATACCCTTGGCAAGAAGGTCTGCTTCCATTTTGTTCCACTTCTTAATGGCAGTCGGGTAGCCACCTGATCCCAAGGTATGGTGGTATGTCTTCTGTTGGGTATTACGTTGGTTCTTTATCACCCGACTCACACCCTCTTCTGAAGTCTTGTACTGTACAAACTCATCCCAATAGGGCCTCTGCTTTGAGATCGGGCCTAGGACAGTAAAATCTGGTGCTATGTTCTTCTTGACATACGTCGTGTATAGGTGTTTCTTCTAAGTCTGAAACTGGGTGGCCATCTTCTTCATTGCCCAATCCCTAACTCGCTCCTTCAATTCATCACCATCTATTATATCATCATAACCATCTGTTTGGAGCGTGAAATGTGCCAAGACATCATTCCAAATTAACGCCTTGTCACGATCGGAGACAAAACTGATATGAGGAGCATTAGTCTTCTTCTTCCATTCACGGGTACTAATCGGGAGCCGGTCCCGTACAAGGTAACCACAGTGGTGCATAAATTTCATTTTATTCGGCCCCCCCCGGTTCTCCTGTATCCACATTGAACTCCGAGATGATGAAGCGACCCTCCAATGGCTTTTTGGGACCTCAAACATTTTTACTCTTCGTTGTATTTGTTGATGTCGATCTAGAGGGCTACAAAACATAAACATTATTTTTAATGTCATGAGCACACATAAGACATATGATAATATATATAGCTAATAATACAAAATATATACTTGGCCAATATGTTGTTGCTCATTTTGTTCAAGAGCTAAGTACTGACTCCCGTCATCTGCATCCTCTTGCACGTTATTTTTAGCACCATCATCGCCGGCAACTTGAGTGCCAGTGTTGATCAAATTCATCATCAACTCCTCCTCATCCATATTTCTCGGGTCAGCCATCTAGCTTCAAAAAACAAAACCAATATATAGTACGTCAAATCTTTGCTTATTACATGCGTAAAATCTACAAACAATATGCATTATTAAATCTTGCCCCTCGGTCACGGACGCAATTCGCCACACTAGGACGAACTACGTCGGTACTAGGGTGAATTAGGGCACGAGAAAGGGCGGTGTGACAAGAGTGGCGGTGCTCCACTCCGCCGTATATATGTCTGTACACATGGGTGAACGAGGGCGGCGGTGCTCCGCCGTATACATAGAAACGCATGGACGAAATGCATATGAATACAAATGACGTATATATACGTGTCGGCGCGGTGGCCGATGTGCTGACGACGATGACGTGAGGCGGGCCGGCGTGCTGACGACGACGACGACGTGAGGCGGGCCGGGGCGGTGTCGGTGCGTGATGTTGTGATCCTATGTACCATGTGAACCATGTAGTCATTCATCATATGAGAAAATTCTATGTTAATAATGTAAGTATAAGTCATTATGAAATGTAAGTATATGTGTCTTATTGCTCATATAACCATTACTATTTCCGAAATGATAAGAATTTATTTTCTTCTTCTACAGGCGATCTCTGATGCTATGATATAAAGTTTGAAGATAGTCTTCCCGGAAAAAAATATGTAATGCTCATATTACTTTAGCAACATTAATATATTATATCTGTATATTCAAAGTTCACAAATGAAGAAACATTGAAGTTTTCCTTCATTTGTCTGTAGCCATGCATGCAAGTCCAACCAAAACTGCTATCATCACATGTGATATTTTTGATAAACTAAAAAACGCTTAGTTTACAAACTAGGTATCAAAATTGAGTTCCTATTTGACCATTATATATCCTACAACAAATCCTTCAAAAAAAAAGACCCTACATGAATATATTTGGATAAAATTTCGTTAACAAACATTGATCTATGAAGATAGAAAAAATTCTTCTATTGAAACTGCATCTTGGAATAATGGCATATCATATAGTGATGAATATATGGCGGTTGATGGGCTGGATCATTTTCAGCTTTAGTGACAACGACAATGGTTGCCATCCTGAGGAGTTTGTAACGAAAGTTCATTAGCGGATGGTTCGTAGCATTGTTTCCAAATAATATATAGCGTGTTTATTATACAAGCCATGGATTTACATCGATCTAATTAATTTCTAAAGTAATTTCATTGGTGGTCCTTAATTATACTTGTCATGAGTTCAGGTCCCAGTGATCTTAAAATGTATTTTTGTACCATAAAATGCAGTTTTTGACACTCTAATTAAACTTGCTAATTTATCCATATAATATCCAAATATTCAAAACTTGCCTTAAGATATGTTTTTATTTAAAATCATTTAGAGTTCCAAATATTCATTTTTAGTTCCTAGATTTTGTGATTCAAAATTTGGAATTTTCAATCGACCTCGAGCGTTGACATGGCTTACACCAAAGTTGTAGTTTTCGACGTGATCTATAACTCGGCAGTGGAGGGCTCGGATGAATGTACAAAGAGATCGACGAATATATCACCTCGATCAAGCTCGACAGTGTGGGCCTCGGGCGTGGTGGGGCAACGCGCGGTGGAGGGCCTCGGGCGCGGAGGAGCGCGCGGTGGAGGGCCACAGGCGCGCGCGGAGGAGGGGCACGGGCGCGCGCGGTGGAGGCCGCACGAGGAAGAAGACGGTGGCACCGGTGTCACGGAAGGCGAACGGACGCGGCGCGAGGAAGAAGAGGGCGGCAGTGTTCGACGAGGAAGAAGACGAGCGGATCGATCTGCGCCAGGCGCTGGAGGTTATATATCAGAGAGAATTACTCCCGGTGCCAGCCACCAACCGGGAGTAAAAACCCTTTACTCCCGGTGCGTATTACCAACCGGGAGTAAAGGTATACCTTTACTCCCGGTTGGTAACACGCACCGGGAGTAAAGGGTTTTTTTTGGCGGGCCACGAAACTGCAGGCCACCTTTACTCCCGGGTGGGCTTCCCACCCGGGAGTAAAGGTGGCATGCAGTTTCGTTTCCCGCCTGTTTTAAGCAATAGTCTTGTTAAATACAATAGAAATGCAATAGTTTTTGTTAAATACATAGTAAATTAAATAAAAGGCATAAAATTATTTTGTTAAAAATATGAATTTTCTTTTTGTTTATTGCACATAGGAAAAATCGATAACCTAACTTTTTTTATTTTTTGTTAGAATTATAAAACATAATGTAACTAATATTTATTATTTCGTTAATGCAAAAATGTAGTGTTTAATTAAAATTATTAAAACTATTGGTTTTGGACAGGAAATTTGTTTTCACATCATTTTAACGTTAATATTTTAATTTTTCATCACTCAGTATCCTAATTTACCTTTTTGAGAGAGAAATCCCACCAAATCAAACATTGATTTAATTTGAAACATGACATAATAAACATCTGAATTCACAATTATTACATAATATCTCAAACACACACTATATTAAATCACTATATCATAAAGTGGGCACAGCAGTGAACTTCTTCTTTACGTATGTCCCTTGGTTATGATCGCTTCGTAACCATGGAGTGTCCTCATCATTTACCAAGATGCTAGGGTCTTTGTTCACTTTGAAGGGCGGAATTTGGTCATCCTTTTCATATTCTTCTGACATGTCCGACTTGTCCTCAATTCCCACGATGACTCTTTTCCCTGAAAGAACTATGTGGCGCTTTGGCTCTTTGGTTGAGTCATTATCGTTTTCCCCTCTTTTTGGTTTGGTAGACATATCATTGACATAGAACACCTGATTCACATCCTTGGCAAGGACGAATGGTTCGTCTTTGTACCCAATATTACTAAGGTCTACTGTTGTCATTCCATACTCATTGTCTACTGTTACCCCGCCTCCGGTCACCTTGACCCATTGGCACTTGAACAATGGGATCTTCAAAGTAGGTGCATATTCTAGTTCCCATATTTCATCTATGCGTCCATAATATGTCTGCTTATTCCCATTCGGGTCTGTGGCATCTATGCGGACACCACTGTTTTGGTTGGTACTCCTTTTATCTTGGGCTACTGTGTAGAATATGTTCCCATTTATCTCGTACCCTTTGTATGTGACGATATGCCATGATGGTTGCATAGCCAATAAATACAGTTGCTCATGGATGCTCTCATCACCTTGACATTTTTTTCGCAACCAACCGCCGAAAGTTTCCATGTGCTTATGCGTAATCCAAGCTTCAGTCTTCCCTGAAAACTCAGATCGTAAGAGATCCTTGTGTGTCTCAATATACGGATCTACCAAAGAGGAGTTCTGTAGAACTGTGTAGTGCGCTTTATTGAAATAATCATCATCCGTACCAATATATGTTTTCCTCCCAAGTGTCCCCTTTCCGCTTAGTCTCCCCTCATGTCTCGATTCAGGAACACCAATCGAGTCAAGGTCGGGAATAAAGTCAACACAGAACTCAATGACCTCTTCTGTTCCATAGCCCTTGGCGATGCTTCCTTCTGGGCGAGCACGGTTGTGAACATATTTCTTCAGGACTCCCATGAATCTCTCTAAGGGGAACATGTTGTGTAGGAACACAGGACCGAGAGTGAAAATCTCCTTGACTAGGTGAACTAGGAGGTGTGTCATAATATCAAAGAAGGAAGGAGGGAACACTAACTCAAAGCTGACGAGACATTGAACCACATCATTCTGTAGTTTAGCTAGATCAGTTGGATCAATTGCCTTCTGAGAAATTGCATTGAGGAATGCACATAGCTTCACGGTGGCTAGACGTACATTTGGAGGTAGAATTCCTCTTAATGCAACTGGAAGTAATTGCATCATGAGAACGTGACAGTCATGGGACTTTAAGTTACAGAATTTCTTCTCTGGCACATTTATAATACCCTTTATATTCGAGGAGAATCCAGATGGTACCTTGATGTTGTTTAAGCATTCAAACATAATTTCCTTCTCCTCTTTGCTTAGAGTGTAGCTAGCAGGACGTAAGTAATGGCGTCCATCATCTGTCTTCTCTGGATGCAGGTTGTCTCTTTCTCTCAAACAACGCAGGTCCTGTCGTGCTTCAAATGTGTCCTTAGGCTTTCCATACACACCCATAAAGCCTAGCAGGTTCACACAAAGATTCTTCGTTAGGTGCATCACGTCGATCGAGCTACGGACCTCCAGGACTTGCCAATAGGGTAGGTCCCAAAATATGGACTTTTTCTTCCACATGGGTGCGTGACCGTTAGCGTCTTTCGGAATAGGTTGGCTTCCATGTCCTTTTCCAAAGACAACTTTCACATCGTTGACCATATCGAGTACATCCTCACCGGTTCGGTTGCGAGGCTTGGTCAGGTGGTCTGCCTTCCCTTTAAAATGCTTGCCTTTCTTTCTTACGGGGTGATTTGTAGGAAGAAATCGACGATGGCCAAGGTACACGACCTTTCGACATTTTTTCAAGAATACACCTCTAATATCACCGAAGCAGTGTGTGCATGCATTATATCCCTTGTTTGACTGTCCTAAAAGATTACTTAGAGCAGGCCAATCATTGATTGTTACGAACAACAATGCTCGCAGATCAAAGTGTTCCTGTTTGTACTCATCCCACACACGTACACCTTCTTTATTCCACAAAATGAGAAGTTCATCAATAAGTGGTCTCAGGTACACATCGATATCATTGCCAGGTTGCTTCGGGCCTTGGATGAGCACAGGCATCAAAATGAACTTCCGCTTCATGCATAACCAAGGAGGAATGTTGTAGATACTTAGAGTAACAGGCCAAGTGCTATGACTACTGTTCTGCTCTCCAAAAGGATTGATACCATCTGTACTTAAAGCAAACCTTAAGTTTCTTGCGTCATTTGCAAACTCCGGGAATTCTCTGTCGATTGCTCTCCACTGGGACCCATCAGCAGGGTGTCTCAACATATTGTCTACCTTACGGTCTTCTTTGTGCCATCGTAACAATTTTGCATGTTCTTTGTTTCTGAACAGACGTTTCAAGCGTGGTATTATAGGAGCATACCACATAACCTTGGCAGGGATTTTCTTACGCGGACGTTCGCCCTCAACATCACCAGGGTCATCTCGCCTGATCTTATACCGCGACGCATGGCATACCGGGCATGCATCCAATTTCTCGTACTCTTTGCCACGGTATAGGATGCAGTCATTAGGACATGCATGTATCTTCTCTATTTCTAGCCCCATAGGACAGACAACTTGTTTTGCTTCGTAGATAGTGGCGGGCAATTCATTGTACTTCGGAAGCATCTTCTTTTGGATTTTTAGTAACTCTCCAAATCCCTTGTCAGATACACCATTCTTTGCCTTCCATTGCAGCAATTCTAGTGTGGTTCCCAACTTTTTCTGCCCTGCATCACAAGTTGGGTACAACAATTTCTTGTGATCTTCTAGCATCCGCTCGAACTTGATCTTCTCCTTTTCACTTTCACATTCTCTTTGTGCATCACGAATGACCTGACAAAGATCATCAGCCGGCTCATCTTCTGCGGCTACCTCTTCTTCAGCTTCTCCCATTGCAGTATCATTAAAGCACGCACCATCAGGAATAATATCATTGTCGTCCCATTGTTCTTCTTCACCTTCTTCCATTACAACACCGGTTTCTCCGTGCTTTGTCCAACAAATATAGTTTGGCATGAAACCCGACTTGAACAAGTGTGAATGAAGAGTCCTTGAGCCAGGACATTCCACCGTATTCTTACATATGGCACATGGGCAGCACATGAAACCGTCGCGTTTGTTTGCCTCGGCCGCACGTAACAAAGAATGCACGCCGTCAATGAACTCTTGGGAGCGGCGATCAGCATTATACATCCAATAACGGCTCATCTGCATTACATGACATAAATATCATATTAAAACCTAGATCATAATTAATTATTTATACAACATGCGTGCCACCATAAAAGATACAAATTTATGAAAGCATCGCTACAATGTAGACAATCCCAACTACCACTAAAAGAACTAAAGCTAAAATACATTTCAGGAGCACAAGGATTTCGCGACCAATCTCAACTAAAACAGATAGATCCCCCGATTGTGCAACATCTTTGGGCTTCTTTGGCTGGATCACTGCCTCATTAGCCGCCGTATCTGTCTGTTGTGCAAGATATTTTTGCACGAGTTCAACATACTCTTCCTCCCAGTAGAAGCCTGAACATCGTCCACTGCCATCCCACTGAAATTAAAACAAAAAATTAGAACTTTAATCACAACCATCATGAAAATAGGTATAAACTAACCATAATCATTAAATACGATAAAATAACTCACATTGCGATCCGGACACTTGTAGAAGATACGATCCTTGTTGGGACCCTCCTTCTTCACTCGGTACTCCATCACAATCTTCGTCTCATCACGACACTTGCCGCATGGAATGAGAGGAAGGCCCGGCCTAAGTCGCTTTGGAAACCCATGAGAGGCCGAGGACCCGGAAGCAGTTGCCATCTACTCTCTATACTTATTTTTTAATACACTATAAATTTCTCCTTTTATAAACAAATAAAATTAACAAACTATAAAATTATCTAGATCTCTAAACAATGATATTTTTAATTGTCATTGTGTTCTCGTCTTTTACTGCGGCAGGTAAGTAATTCATATGATATTTCCGCAAATTAACAGAAGAATGGGAATGTACACACATAACAGACTACTACGTTTAGGTACGGTGATTGACAGACTACTGTGACGATATCGGGACATGTGAATAAATAACCATCCGTACTAGTTGACCTTGCTTACGTGATCAGCTCGGCGAGCATGTCTCCACCGGACGGCACCGTACTTGGTCAAGGAAGAGCTCCGATTCTACGAGGAAGGGAACACGGTCTTCCACGACCGTTGTCGCTCTCCCTCGTAGAATCAAAGCTCCTCCTTGACGTCCGTTACCGCTCGGCAGAGAACATCCTCACCAACCTGAACACGGTCCGCAAGTTCAACTAGTAAGGATTTGCTAGAATTTTCTAACTATTTTCTAACTTTATATTTATATATACTATGTTTAGGTACGGTGATTGACAGACTACTGCGACGATATCGGGACATGTGAATAAATAACCATCCGTACTAGTTGACCTTGCTTACGTGATCAGCTCGGCGAGCATTTCTCCACCGGACGGCACCGTACTTGGTCAAGGAAAAGCTCCGATTCTACGAGGAAGGGAACACGGTCTTCCACGACCGTTGTCGCTCTCCCTCGTAGAATCAAAGCTCCTCCTTGACGTCCGTTACCGCTCGGCAGAGAACATCCTCGCCGACCTGAACACGGTCCGCAAGTTCAACTAGTAAGGATTTGCTATAATTTTCTAACTATTTTCTAACTTTATATTTATATATACTTTAACCTTCTTTCATGTAAATATGCAAGCTTGAAGTGATTTTGAGCTCAAATTGCTTACAAATGAAAAAAACCACAATAAAGAACCATAAATATATATAGCGAACAAAATGGCATAAGAAAATGGTAAAAAATGAGAGTATGAGATTGGTAACCTTTACAACTGAAGAATCGACGGAGGAATCGAAGAAATCGACGGAGGAATCGAAGAATGGATGGAGGAACAATGGAGGGAGGGAGGAAGTAAGAACACTACTGCAGTGAGCTTCAAAATGTGCTGAGCTCGGGCTCGGGGAGGAAGGAGGAGACGGCCGATTTATAAAGGGAGAACATTTAGTCCCGGTTGATGGATCCAACCGGGACTAAAGGTAACTTTCCAACCCCGGGCGCAGCCACGGCCCGGGAGTAGACCTTTACTCCCGGTTAGAGCCACCAACCGGGAGTAAAAGTATACCTTTAGTCCCGGTTGGTGGCTCCAACCGGGACTAAAGGTCCCTGCCACCTCTGTCTGGCGCAGTAGCCGTTGGGCAGGGACCTTTAGTCCCGGTTGGAGCCACCAACCGGGACTAAAGGTATCTCTAGTCCCGGGCGCAAAAAATTCCGGGACTAGAGCCCATTTTGGTCGAGGATCAAAGGTCTGTTCTCTACTAGTGCTTGCGACGGACTGCCGGGTAAGAACAGGACGGGCCTGGCGCGTACCACGGTGGTGATCTCACGTACTCCTCTGAGGATGGTGGCCGCAACACCGCGCTGCCCTGAGCTTGACGAGGAGCGGAGAGGAGGCTGGCCCCGGCAACGGGACTTGGCCGGAGACGACCGAAGGCCGGCCATGGTGCCTTGCAGTCTCCCCAAGCCGGAGGCGATTGGAGAAGGCCCGATCTACGACCTCCATGGCCGGATCTATGTCGGCGCAATGCAGATCGCCGGCGGCGGCGGCATGCTACGGCGGCTGCTCGAGACACTGGGAGACTGGTGAGTGGTGGTTAGGGTTGGGTTCTCAGACTCCTGAAATGTGGGGTGGAGGAGGAGCGTCTGAGGAAGTACGGCGGCTGTGGGGAATAGAGAAATGAGAGGGAACGGTTAGGGTTCTCGACTTTTATTCCTATCCTAATGCATCTTGACCATCGGTTTTCATTCAATGGCATAGGAGCGCGAGTGACATCGGGCTAAGTGAGAAAGGCCCACTTACAGCATGATTTGCTGGAACAAAAAGGCCCAAGAGCCGCAGCAGTACACCTATGAATTTTTTTTAAATAAAAAAACACTCAAACAATATAAACTGAAAATTAACTTTGCCGAGTGTCGATAACCCAACACTAGGCAAACACTATAAAAAATAAGTTTGCCTAGTGTCTTCCATGAGACACTAGGCAAAGAGGCCAGTTTGCCTAGTGTCTAGCTGGCACACTAGGCAAACTTATTTATTTTTTTTCAATTTTGGTCTTCAAACTTTTTAGCGAGCCTCCCTACATAAAATGAGACTACATGTTGAAAGTTGGCACAATTTTATGAAATTTTTCTATATTTCTTTAGTTTATTTAATTTCTTTGAATTTTTTCGACAAATGCAAATTTGAACTACAAGTGTGTCGAATTATGGCAATTCATGAATGCAAAAATGATATTAATGTTAGTAAGTGTTAGTTGAGGCCGTATCCAGAAACAGACCAAAAATTTCACACATCTTCACGTCGAGACATGACCACGAACTTGCGAGCAAATAGTTTTTAAATTCTATTAAATGAAAACGGAGTCTGAAATTCATGAAACTTGTCGACAAGTCAAGATATCGCATGCGGGTGCCATGATAAAAATTTAAAAAGATTTCGAGCGCATCGTCACGTATGATGCTTAGAAACCCTAACATCTCCACATACGTGACGATGTGATCATGTGGAGATGTTAGGGTTTCTAAGCATCATACGTGACGATGTGCTCGAAATCTTTTTAAATTTTTATCATGGCACCCGCATGCGATATCTTGACTTGTCGACAAGTTTCATGAATTTCAGACTCTGTTTTCATTTAATAGAATTTAAAAACTATTTGCTCGCAAGTTCGTGGTCATGTCTCGATGTGAAGATGTGTGAAATTTTTGGTCTGTTTCTGGATACGGCCTCAACTAACACTTACTAACATGAATATCATTTTTGCATTCATGAATTGCCATTATTCGACACACTTGCAGTTCAAATTTGCATTTGTCGAAAAAATTCAAAGAAATTAAATAAACTAAAGAAATATAGCAAAATTTCATAAAATTGTGCCAACTTTCAACATGTTGGTCAAGGAATAGTAGGAAAGCTACAGAAAAAAATTGAAAGATAAAATCAAAAAAAGAAAAAATATTTTGCCTAGTGTCTCTGTAAGACACTAGACAAACTGGCCAGTTTGCTTAGTGTCGTCCGGAGACACTAGGCAAAGTTCTAATTTTGCCGAGTGTTAACGGAAGACACTCGGCAAAATGGTAACGGCGGTTGCCCTTCGGCAGCCTTTGCCGAGTGTGATGGTATGCCTAGTATTGACACTGGGCAAAATGGTCATTTACCGAGTGGATTACTCTGCCTAGTGTCGACACTCGGTAAATCGTTATTTTTCCTAGTGCCTTTATTTTGCCGAGTGCTCCGGGGTCTAACACTCGGCAAACAAGCTCTTTGCCTAGTGTCCGACGATTGGCACTAGGCAAACCATTAAATAATAGGCAAATCTCGGTTTTCCAGTAGTGTGTGTGGTTTGGTCCACACACGCTCACTGAGATCGTAGAACCAATGCTGCATCAGCCTATCGTTGCAAGGACCCTTGATGATGTCTTTGGATAGCTTAACAAAGCTTCCATGGCTGAAACTTCTAGGGGGTTGAGGGGGCTTTGATGGGTTTGGCAATAGTAAAGGAGGGGAGGGGATGCGGGGGCTCGCCACACACTGCTAGATCCGCCCATGGTATACGTTGTAGTTGTTTTGTTCACACAACCGACGTCTGCATCATACGTAGTCCTCCTATCATCATCACCGGTTGCTCGGCACCAGAGGTAAGCACTGACAGGTTGGGTCAAGTCTTCTCGAGAGCACCGTGGGTCGGGTTTGAGCACCGTGGTGGGCCAAGATCTACGGCGCCGAGCTTGGCGCCAGGGTGACTGGCACTGAGCTTCCTGTCATGTCACGCCACGTTGGCTTCACTACGGGGTACAGGCGTTTCGCCGAGTGCCAGGGGCACTCGGCAATGGCCCAAAAACACTCGGCAACTGCTTTGCCGAGTGTAACACTTTGGCATACAACACACGTCATCTTTTTGTCGGCAAACAGCTATTTGCCGAGTGCTTTTTGTCGGGCACTCGCAAAGCCTTTGCCGAGTGCCAAAAAAGCACTTGGCAAAATGAAAATGCAAAAAAAACCTAAAAATAATAGCAAAATTTTTCAAAAAAAAAAAATCGGGGGAGGCCGCCTCCAGGCAGCGCCCGCCCGTCTTCATCGAAGTCGGTGCATTTTCTACGCTAAAATTCGCGGCTAACGCGGCCGGCGGGATTCGGAACTCACGACCTATCCCTCGTGTGTCTGCTGCTCTACCACTACACTAAACTGTCACTTGTGTCTAGATTCCGTTATCTATCCTCATAAATTATACTAAACCGAGAGTAAATTGCTTGTTTGAGGCCCTAAACGAATTCAAATCAAAAAGTGGTCAACTACAAAGTTTCATAACTTTTCGAGATCTACAATTTTCATTTAGGAAGTTTTTCCATTCGAGGTCATTTGAAAAATTCAAATTTCAAATTTGAGAGATTTAAACGTAGTTTTGCATGATAAGATGATTTCAAATCAAAAAGTGGTCAACTACAAAGTTTCATAACTTTTCGAGATCTACAATTTTCATTTAGGAAGTTTTTCCATCTAAGGTCGTTTGGAAAATTCAAATTTCAAATTTGAGAGATTCAAACGTAGTTTTGCATGATAAGATGATTTCAAATCAAAAAGTTGTCAACTACATAGTTTCATAACTTTTGAAGATCTACAATTTTCATTTAGGAAGTTTTTCCATCCGAGGTCTTTTGAAAAATTCAAATTTTAAAATTTTCAAATTCAAACGTCGTTTTTGCATGACAAGATGATTTCAAATCAAAATGTTGCACACTACAAAATTTCATAACTTCTCAAGATCTACAAAGTTTATTTTGGTCATTTGTTCATCCGACATAGTGGCAGTAATATTGTTCACAAATCTTATATATCTCTCTTCTACTTTCATGAAACTAATATGAGAGATATGAGAGATGGAGATTTTATGAACAACGTTATTGTCGCTTTGTCAAATGAAGAAATGACCAAAATAAACTTGGTAGATCTTGAGAAGTTATACAACTTTGTAGTTGAAAAGTTTTTCATTTGAATTCATTTAGGGCCTCAAAAATTGCTTTGAAAAACTGATTTGCCGAGGGCCAAAAAGAATGCACACGGCAAAATGCCTCTTTAACGAGTGCCAAAACAAAGGCACTCGGCAAAATACATCTTTGCCGTGTGCCAGAAAAAAAGCACCCGGCAAAGACGTATTTTGCCGTGTGCCGAAAAATAGCACTCGGCAAAATATATCTTTGCCGAGTGCCAGAAAAAAGGCACTCGGCAAAGACGCATTTTGTCGAGTGTTTTTTTTTTTGCCGAGTGTATTTTATTTGACACTCGGCAAAGACCGTCTTTGCCGAGTGCCCGATAAAATACACTCGGCAAAGCCTCCGGCACTCGGCAAAGTGCCGGTTTCCGGTAGTGCTTCGAGCCCAAGAGCTCGGCGCCAGAGACGCTGGCGTCTATACGTGTTAGCTCGGCGCCAGCAGCGATGACGCCGAGCTAAGGGTCTAGATTCTGAAATTTTTTCTTCGGAAGCATATTTGTGAAATTTTTTCAAAAAAAAGCTAAAAAATAAAAAATTCGGACGCGCTCCCTGTGACTGCGGCCAACAACTCATGTTGGCTAATCGATCCTGACTGGCTGACTGGACAGCTCCCAGCGAGCGACAAACATAACCGTCGTCATATATGTTATCGGCTACTTGAGCTAATCTAAGCCACATTAGATGGTCATAAAATCCTTCTTAAAAAAAAAGATGATCATGAAATCAAACAGATTTGGCAGAATCGTAGCTAGCCATGGAAGACGCAGGGGGCAGCCCATCTATCATTACGTGAAATAGACGACGTACAAAAGAATTCACTCCTGCTTTTTTTATACCAGATTATTATTATATTATGTATAGATTATGATAGGTTAACTATTGCACATTACGATTATTAATCAATTATTATTATATAACGGATCGAGCTACTACTTTTTTTTTTGCAGTCATGAAGGCCCCCGTTCACCTCAGCTTGCGGCCACCGTTCTGCTTACCATACGATCCTCAATACTGCACGCCATTTCATTGCGGCAAAGTTTGCCAAGAGTACAACTTCCCTGCTAAGAACGGCGGTTACTGCGATAAACATGTTCACCCGTGGCAGTGCTGCTGCCCATATTGAAACGGCCTGAAACAAATGTATCCATGCAGCTACCTAGCTTGCATTGATATGCCAATCACCAATATATATACTGAATAAATAAAAAAGTACTCCATTAATTTGTTGTGCTTTCGTGTGTACCGTTTCCTTTCCCAATTCGTGTGCTTTTTAGGTCCTCCTGTAACGTGAGACAACGTGACAACGCTGCCCTGGTGAGACAACAGTTTTTCATCTCACGGTTTTGAACAACAGTTGTAACATTATGAATTGACATATCGAGAATTCAATTAATATTCCCATTGCATTTGAAATAGTTTTCATAAGCACATGCTTATCGCACGGACATATTTACTAGTTGACGTTAAAAGTAGAAATCTTTTTTATTTTATGTCCCTATTGGCTTAAAGAATTATTTTCTTTACCAAAGGATGTTTGGATGTCCATGTCCAAGAGGTGTGGAACTATGGATAAATGAGCGGGCCCATATTCCAGTCACCTTGTCAGTTGCGTGGTCAACGCGGAACGACGACCGAACTGTAGAGAGGCTCAATTGCCGGTCAACGTTGGGTGGGCATGGACATGGACGGTTGCTCTCGTGTCTCTTTCACCATTACACATCTGGTTCTGGTACTATTCAACCCTTTGATTGTGATCTTGTACTAGCTAGCTTTCCTCCATGCTACATTGTACTTTCTGCACGCAGCAGCTCGAGTGAGTTGCCGACTTGCTTGCGTCTTCTCATGTTCACGGCTCCACTGAAACAGTTTTTTCTTACACCAGTCAACAATGGCTGCCGCCGCAATTTGTTCTCTGCATCAGCAACTCTCTTTCCAATTCGGCCTCTCCATATATACACCTTACTCCAACCGGTTTTCCACACCACCACACACTTTCCTTTTCAGGACGGACGGAGCGAGAAGAAAACTCAGCTGCATGCATGCAATGGCGTCAGCAGTAGTCGTAGCCGCGGCGCTTCTCCCCGTCGCGATCATCAGCCTCCTCGCCAGCCCGGCCACCGCGCAGGGAAAGACAGGGCAGGTGACGGTGTTTTGGGGCCGGCACAAGGACGATGGCTCCCTGCTAGAAGCCTGCGACTCCGGCCTGTTACAGCATGGTCATCATGTCCTTCCTCGACGTCTACGGCGGCAGCTACCACCGGGACCTCTCCGGCCACTCGACCGCTGGCATGGGCTCCACCATCAAGCGGTGCCAGTTCCTGGGCGTGCCGGTCTCCATCTCCATCGGCGGCTTCGGCGGCACCTACTCCATCCCCACCAACGCGTCGGCGCCGGCGCTCTTTGACCACCTCTGGAACACCTACTTCGGCGGCAGCCTCAACGACACCCGCCCCGCCGGCCCTTCGGCGACGCCTGGCTGGACGGCGTCGACATGTTCCTGGAGCACGGCACCCCCGCGGAGCACTACAGCACGCTGGCGCTGGAGCTCGCCAAGCACAACATCCGCGCCGGCGACGGCAAGCTGCTGCACCTGACGGCGACGCCGCGGTGCGGGTTCCCCGACGCCCACGTCAAGGAGGCGCTCAACACGGGCATCTTCGAGCGCATCCACGTCAGGTTCTACGACGACGACGCGGACTGCGCCGCTGGGTTCAGCGCCGTGGAGTGGGCAAAGTGGACGGCGGCATACCCGTTCACCAATCACCACGTTCTACGTCGGCCTGCCGGTGTCGCCACTGGCGGCCAGGAGCGGGTTCACGGACCCTGGGGCGCTCCGGAAGGCGGTGCTCCCCGTCGCGGAGAAGGCGGCCAACTACGGCGGCGTCATGCTCTGGGACATGCCTCCTCTGGTAGCGAGGAAGGGAGTGGCGAGTAGCTGATGAAGACGACCCCGGAAGTGGTTTCGAGATTGGATCTGTAGTCGTAGGTGCGGGGGTGGTCGGCGCAGAACGGATCTGTACCGGCTCGAGGAGCTCTCCGATTCCGTCAGCGTCGATGACCCACGTGATGGATCCGACCGTGAAGATCTGGCCGGGCTGCGGGAGGGACGAAGAGCCTGCGAAAAAAGCCATCTTGTTCGACAAGGAAACAACACGCACACCCCTACCTGGCGCGCCAACTATCGACAGAATATCGTCGGCAGTCCTCCGAGGGGTATCCCACGAAGGTAGATTGATCGGCAGAGGAGCGTGTAATCAAGAATAAGAAGGCAACAGAGACACACGAGTTATACATGTTCATGCCGTCAGTATGACGTAATACCTTACTCCTGTGGACTGTTGGTTTGTATTAGGTATCGTATGATATGCCGTGATTTTGAAGGGGGTCCCTGCCCGCCTTATATAGTCCGGGGGGCAGGGTTACAAGTTGGTTGGATCTGAGAGATAACCGAAAAGTAATAACAGATTACAAGAATCATGGGATCGTACGTATCCTAACAGATCTCGTGACATCTTGAGGATATCTTCCTTATTCCTTGCGGGAGGCGCCGAGCAGAATCGTGCCCCGCAAGGCTTCATCTTGTGGGCTGGACCGCCCCTGAGGTGCAGCCCATGTGGTCTGCCGTGGGTATCCGGGGTCGTACCTCCACACTTGTCATAGTACTTGTCGCCACCTTGTCATGGCATGCATGGATCTAAGGCAGATGATATACATGCATGATGCCAGGGTCCATCGATGCAAAACACGCGAGCACATACAGCTTAGATAAAGTTATGGACTGCGTCTCAACAGCACTGAAATGGCAAAATCGAGGCAAATCGAGGCCCAAACTAGTTCTTTGTGGTACTAATGACAGCTTTCGATCGCCAATGAACGAAACAGAGCAAAGCATGTGATGTGAGAATCAAGCTGGCTGGACTGGGTCCGAGCGCCAGTTGACTGAGCAAAATAAGCTAAACCAAGAAAAGGACGATGGGGCACAATTCAGAAGTAGCTTGTCATTACTTCGAAGTTCAAAAAGAAAAGATCGATTTGCTTTACTGTTCACAAATATATGGTTTTGACTAAGTTCAAAGAAAAGAGAGATATGGTTCTAACCGTACCTTACGAAAAAAAGTTAGGAAAAAAAGCTAACCACTGGACTCCACAGTTCACACAGATAATATTCCTACAGTACCTACAAAACAAACTCAGCAGCATTATTCAGCATCTCGGACAAATCCAGCACACACACACGTACCCACAACACCAGGGGAGCGGCCCATCTGCGTTCGCACAAAGGGGAGCCCAGCCCCAAATTATGATTTTCCTTTTATTTCTTGTGCATGCATCCGAGGGGAGTCCAAGCGCAGCCGAGGCCAATCTGGAAAGGAAAAAGTCCACTTTGCCTCCCTAACTATCACAAAAGTCAGATTTTCCTCCCTCAACTCTAAAAGGCGCCAACGGTTCAGCTGAGGCGGGAAGTCGCGGTGTGCAGGCTAAGCCCGGTGGAGAAGCAAGTAACGGGCCCAAAGAAACCGTCATGCCCAAGAGAGCATCGAAGCCCAACTCCAAGTACGTGGGACCTGATTGGCAGAAGCCGTAGGAAGGAAGGGGAATCACGTTAAGGAGGAGAAGCAGAGCTTCGTGGGGATCACGAAAAAGTAGAACAGAGAAGAGGCCGTGTCAGACCCCTCATTTCGAGAGTCCAAAAGTGCATCTGTACTTGCGCCAGGATCACCCACAAGTACGCACCCGATCACAGAAATGGCACACAAATTTATACAAAACACCGAGCTTTATTGATATCTAGAAATAGGGTGTTACATAATTGTCTTGAAAGGCATAGCCATAGGCCTTTACAAGTCTAACGGGTTTGATTTGCCATGAGGCGATATTTTATTGCAGCGGGGTGGTAACTACTGAGCGGTATTTATTTGTATGGCGACACTCTACTCCACAGGCATGCTTGAGCGCAGTCGAAACCCTAGATCCTAAGACTCCTTTCAACAGTTCGCAACTCCTCGCGTGGTTCCTAATCCTCGTGGTTCGCATCTTCGTCGATGTTGAAGTCTTCCTCGAGGTCAATATCTAGAAAGTCAACAACGGGTGAGTACATACGTACTCAGCAAGCCCTAACCATAGGGTATGTGGATGATATATGCTTGTTGGTGGAGGTGGATGATGGAGGCGTTTGGTGGAGGTGGTCGATGGAGGTGTTTGGTGGAGGTGGTTGATGGGCAAAGTGGACGGCGGCATACCCGTTCACCAATCACCACGTTCTACGTCGGCCTGCCGGCGTCGCCACTGGCGGCCAGGAGCGGGTTCACGGACCCTGGGGCGCTCCGGAAGGCGGTGCTCCCCGTCGCGGAGAAGGCGGCCAACTACGGCGGCGTCATGCTCTGGGACAGGTACTTTGATAAGCGCAGCAACTACAGCGGCAGCATCAAGAGCTGGGTTTGAGACCTTGCGCTATTGGAATTTGTTTTGTGCTCTGCATATTTTTATATCGAATAAATATGCAATAATAAAAGAATAAGATCTATGTCGACAATCTCGTGATCCAGCACTTTTTTTTTTTTCCGTTGATCGACACACTACAGTAGTCATGATTAATTCTTGACATGTGCAACATCTTATCTGGTTCTCTAGAAACAGAGGACTCCCTAGCTGTTGTGTTGACCGAAAGACTGCTAACCAGAAATAGTGTTGACTTGTTGTGCCACATCTTATCCTGTCAGATTCCTGTTCACACTTGAGAGTTGTCATATGCTTTTTCCGTGGATTGAAAAAAAAAGATATCCAGATTCTTGTTCACACTTCATCACTGTGCTTCTGCGAGTTGGACGACCTCATGTACACCAGCAGCAGCAGCAGCCTCGTCGTCCTCCTCCTCCGCCATCGCTGAACAACCACTGGTCCCTGCCGCCGAGGCCCCGTCGTCCGGCTGCTGCAGCGCCTCCAGCTCCACCACAACCTCCGCCATCGTGGGGCGGGCATGAACATCCTCGCGCTGCGCGCATCGCAGCGCGAGTTCCACCAGCTTCCGCGCAGAGTCGAGGTCACAGTGGCCTCGTATGCTGTGGTCGATGACGCTCGAGATATCTCCATGATGCCTTCCTGATCGGTCTTGAGAAAGCACCTCGCGCACCCAGTCAGCAATGTTGACATGCTTGTTGCCGACGACCACAGAAGTTGGCCGGGCAGTGATGAGCACTAGGAGAACGATGCCGAAGCTGTACACGTCGGTTTTGCCTCTCAGCTCACCGGCCTTCAGGTACCTGCCGTGTGCTCAAAAAAAGAAGAAGTATGTAATAATAGCAGGTACTAGGCAGCTGCTATAGAAAGAGTTTATTTTGGGCATACTCAGGATCCACGTATCCAGGAGTACCACTCAGCGTGCCGGTGATGGTGTGTGTTTTTCCTTCACTGCTGATTGCCCTTGCGAGCCCCAAGTCAGAGATCTTGGCTTCAAGTTTTTCGGTTAGTAGGATGTTCCCGGCCTTCACATCTCTATGGATCAGTGGCGTTCTTAAGGCAGAGTGCAAGTAGTGCAGTCCTGCACTAATATAATGGATCCATTATATAGCTACAGTGGTTTTATGAGTGGAGAAACTAAATTAGCTGGCAGCTGGCACGTTGAGTTATCTACTAGAGTATCTATCTCACAAAAGAAAACCTCATTATTTTTCAATCCGGCCTCCACATGCAAGCTAAGCTATCCACATGTCATCCCTACTGAGTACCACACCATCTCCCACTAAGTGTCACAGTATCTTCCAACAAGTGTACAAATTACAATTTTCAATCTATACAAGGTGTATCCACATCATACTATTTAATTTCTTCGGCCATCACATCCTCCTATAATTCCATCTTACATTATTTGCTTTTTATTAGATTCTTTCACTAGCTTGCTCAGCTTTGACAGGCTTATCTCATACATGCAATGATGTGACAACTTTATATTTCTAAAAACATCCCACCCAACGCACAGAATATTCATCTAGCACTACTGGAAACGTGAAATTCCCTGACGGTTTTGAATTTGTTTTACGGTTATTGCATAAACCGTCAGGGTAATACTAATTATCTTGACGGTTTATGAAAACACACCGGGAAATTATATAACCGTCAGGGAAATTCGGAATTAAGAAATTGTGTTCGCATTACGTAAGTATGTACCACGGGCAGAATCCAGTGCGATCTTGAGGCGTTGCGACCAAGTGAGAGGGGCTTCCTGCCCTGTGGTTCCTCCTACATTACCCACAAAGAATTATTTTGCACTCATCATGCAATATTGGGTCTGATGGGTATACGTACGTGTGTGTATGCGGTTACTGGTCAAAATCACCAACCTCTCAGCCGTTGTTCCACGTTTCCCCCAGCCATGTACTCATAAACAAGGCCCAAATGCTCCCCATCCTTGCAATAACCCAATAAGGGCACCAAATTCTCGTGACAAAGCATGGCTAAATGTTTAACCTGTAACTCCAACAGAATCAATCAATTTTGAAAAATGACAATAGTGCCACTCAATTGAAGGGACCAAATCGTTCAAAATTTGCCACCAAATATAAGACCCTGTTTGGATCAAAGGATCCTCAAAAAAGAATTTTGAGGGAATAAATTCTAAAGGAAAAGAATCACATCATATTGTTTAGAATGAAGGAAAATTATTTGGAAAGGAAACCATAGTAATGCAAAACGTACAAAATAAAACCTCCACTCTAACCCAAGTGAAAGAATCTTTGCTCTCTCTTGCTATGCTTGTTCATGTTTCTATGCTTTTTCCCTCTATTCCAAATAGCTCAAAGTATACATTCCTATGTTTTGAAATTCTATATCTTTTCACTATGTTTTGAAATTCTATATCTTTTCACTATTTACTCTACCTTATTCCTACGTTTTTTTTCCATTCCTCTGTTTTGTATTCTTTGTTCCAAATAGTCCCTAAGAGATTTATTGAGGGTAAATTTATGTTCCTTACCACGTTATTCTTCCCCACCTCTATGCCGATCAAAGATTATACATTTGTGCTTTAATGAGAGATATAAGTATGAACTTTCCTATACTCCCTTAAGCCTTAACATATCGTTCTAGAATTTATGTATTCCCATATTGCATAAATTTAAGGATCAACAGAGCTAGTGTGTGTATATGTGTGTCGTTAGAGATAATTGGAGATGGAAACAAACTCTAGAGGTATAGATTGAATCCTAGAGATAGAATATAGGATTAGGCCTAGTATAACTTGGCTTGTACTCCAAATTTCTCCCCTATATATACCTATAAAAAACCCTAAGGGGCTAATACAATCAACATCAGAAGAACAATGAGACCAATAACAAATTATTAGGGTTCCACCATGCACAATATGTTTCAATTTTCATAATACATGTACTTCTCAGCTAGCGTACGTACCTCTGCCCAAAATTCTTTATCCCCCTGTGACGAGTCCTGTGACCTCATCTTCACAGCAACAGGAGTTCCGTTGTCCAGTATCCCAGCGTAGACCGGGCCAAAACCTCCCTCAGCGATTTTGTTTTGAAAGCTCCCCGTTATGTTCCCCAGTTCTTTATACCTGAAGTTCCAAAAATGTAGGCCAGTAGGCATGTCGGCATCAGTTGCATGGTTCTCCCGTAACAACGGTTGTGGGTCCTGGTTGATCCCTGTAGGTCGTGGGCCCTGATCATCGGCCCCCATAGACTGTAGGCCCTGCTCAGCCCACATAGTTTGTGGGCCTTGATCTCCACTCACAAGTTGTGGGCCTTGCACTGAGTATTTAACCAGAGTATCATTTGGCTTATCAATATTTTTAAGAAAAAGCACTCATGAATTTTCAGCCAGCTTAATCAGTTACCTTTTGTACCCTTTCTTTTGTACCAAATGGTAAATGCAACAAATAGAGCCAGAAGGGCTATTCCAATGGTAACTGTAGCAGTGACAATCTTAACTATACTCTTCTTTTTGTTCGGAACTAGGTCACACGAAGCAGTTCGGATTGTTGTCAATCCTAGCAAACACCAAATTGAGTTGTCAAAGATTGTGATTTGTGACATACATATATAGGAGGAGTGTACACACACATATATAGAAATCACCTTTTGGAGGACTCTTGGGAAAACCCCAATTTGAGAGAGGGATTTTGAATTTCCTATTCAAGATTTGATCTTTTTGACTTGATCTCTTGGTGATAGCTTCTAAATTGCTTAGTCAAGGTGTGTGCTAAGTTTCAAAATTTTTGGAGTTCGTTTATTGATTTCAAATTTTTCTTGGAGGGGATTCTGCTAAAAACTGCAGCTCAAGCCAATTTCAAAACTAGCGTAATTGATTTTGAATTTTTCTTGGAGGGGATTCTACTGAAAACTGCAAAAACCAACTTAACCGTTTCAAAACTAGCATAGGCCGGTTTTTGAAGTTTCTCCGATTGAGCTGATTTTTGGTGGAGATGTTCCCTGTTATGCTATAATCTCCTCAAGAAATTTTCAAGACTTTTGGAGTTTGTTTGATTTCTCCTCCGAAGGCTAAAATTTGGAGATTAGCTCATGCTGGTTTTGAAACTAGGCCAGGCCGGTTTCCATCTTTCTCACAGTGTTATAAACCCCTCCTAAATTTCATGCTGTTTGGAGGTCATTTGACTAGGTTTCTGACTTTTCCCTAAAAGCCTCTTTCTCGCTCGTTTTGAGCTCCGATTGCTTTCACATCTTTCTTGCCTAGTTTCTTAGGTCTGTCATGCCACTGTGACTATGTGATCTTGGCTAGCGTTACTCGAGGTGTTCGTGGATTGTTTTTGGGACATAGGTCAAGTTCTTGCAAAGAATTTCAATTGGCTCTCATTCACCACCTTTGGTCACCGTTTTAGTCCTTCAGTTTATATGGGTTCTTATACCCTTATTCTCTTCTCAAATATAATACGTAGCTCTCTCCTTGTTCAAGAATAAAAAAAGGAAGCGAACCTTAGTGTTAGCCATCCATTCTGGGATTTTTGTAGCAGACTTGTCGGAATTCGTCCACTTAGGTTGTTGCTTGACAAATCTCTATGGAGATCAGAAGAATAAACATAAAGATTCTCTGAGTTTGAGCCATACAGATAATAGTTTGAGCCATAAAGATTCTCTATGGGGCTTACAGGAATACAAGTGATGGAAGTTGACCGAAAAAATTAGGTATGGATCCTGATAGATTGTTGTGTGATAGGTCCCTGTAAATAGCAAGAAAATTGAAGCACTAAATGTTATCAATAGCTTAAACTTTTGCAGTCAAGGAAATTGTTAACATAAAGCTTTGCTGCAGTACAAGCAGCACAAAAGTTAAGACTTGCACTCCGATTTTGACTGAAAAGGGCAAACTTTTCAGCAAGCTTCCAGCCTCCCAAGTTTTGAATTGTACTCCCTCCTCTTGAATATATGATGTTTAAGAAAAGATATCAACTATAACTTTTGCCTTCAACTTATTTTGTTCTAATAATTTCATATAAAAATACGGAAGGAGTAGCTATACTCTCATAAGTAGTGCTCGGTAACACATAAAGCGCAACTTCACATAGCTCAACAACACCTCAAGCCCTCAATAGCCAGGCGAGCATCCGGAGAATTGGCTATAACTCACTCCCGAAACATCATATGTTTGAAATTAAAAGAAGGAAGCAGCTGCTTTCTCCTTCTCCATAAAAAAGACAGAATCGCCAGATCAAAAAGAAGAATAAGCACTAACTATTCAGTAAATATGCACTAATGTTATCACGTGACAAATTCTGAAACTATACTGCGCACAACGTACAAGTGCTGGAGGAGAGTCAGCTTCCCAAATGAAGGATCAATTTCACCATTCAATTTACTGGATGACAGATATCTGCAGGAAATCCACAGCATAACACCACATTACATAAACTTAATGCTACACTTATATAATCTATTTTACTTGCAGCATTTACATGCATTGAGAATTTGAGAGATCTTGTTCGTTCAGAACTTACAAGGCGATGATTCTCGATAGACCACCACTAGTAGTGTTGTAAGTGCAGTTGAGGCCATCCCATGCATAAGCTACGGGCAAACATGGATCTCCTGCCCAGAATCTATCAACAGAATACTTTGTCTTGATAGTCATCATTGCACTGGCTGAGAAGATTAAATAAAAAATAAAGATTAAGGAAAAGCATAAGCTTAGTCCAACAATTGTATAAGTGCACAAAACCCCCAAAATCCACAAATCCTAAAACCTGTTCAGTTCAGAATTTATATCAACTACGTGATAAAGGAAAATGTTCATATATATTTGTTTATTAATGTGTGGATGTAATGAAATTGGACTTCTACAAGTTTTTGCACTATATAATGAAAAATTGGAATGTTTACACTAATAGAGAACTCGCAGCCAACTGCATCAAATAAAACAATAATATAGTTGTCTTGCATTTTTAAATGGTCCTTGCCAGTGTTACAATCAAATCTCTCACAAAGTGGACCTACTTGACACATTTTAACAAGTTTGTGGTCGACCATTGTCTACACAGTTTCAAAATTCATAGACTTTGATTGAGTTCCATGAGAAGTTTGACTAGTGCCTATGCATTTCACTCAAAATTGATTCTAGATAAAATTCAGAACGTAGTTCAACTCTCCACAAAGTGATAAATTGAGAATTTGCCTACAGGTGGCTGTCATGTCATTTATGGGGACTTGTTTAAGCTATTATATAAATGAGAATCTTTTAATTATTTAATTAATTTATAAATTCTAAAAATCAACCGATGTGACTTGTTTAAGCTATTATATTATATTACCTCCTTATGTGCCAATGGAAATACCGTAGGAAGGCCCGTCATTTATTCCCTATAATCTATTTTGGTTTACTAATTGACTGACTGACATCATATATATAAGCAATAATTTGTTGGGTTGAAGTGAAAGTAATAGTTGTGCTAGCTACCAAAAAAGACTGGGTGAATTTTAGAATCACGAGCCTAAGAAGGTACTAACAATGGACCAAACTTCTGTACAATATCGGAGTAAAATTTTAGAGCTAAATACGAAATAGCAAATATTTAATTCTAGACTAAGTTCGGAGTTATGCCAAACAGGTATCCGATTCAGTAACATTAGCTGGTTCACTTCTTCGTGATATACTTCATTACAACAAGTATACGTACAGGACACCTAAAGTGTGAAAGTCCCTCCATTCCAAATATTAAGTCGTCCTGCTTTTCATAGATACATAACTTTCACTATGCACCTAGACATAGCGTAAGTTTAGATGCATAACAAAATCAATATCTAGAAAAGCCAAAACGACTAATAATTTGGAACGGAAGTAGTAGTATTTACCGTCTCCTGAGTCAGTGGCAGATCCATCCACTGGTCGTATCCAGTATATCTCCATTGCACTAATCAAAGGTGGCTTGGAGTTTGATGTTGGCTCAAGGTAGACAGAATGAATATTTACACCATTTTCCGTAGGGCCCGACGGTCCCATGGTGCCCGCCACAACAGTAGTTAACATTTGCTCTGGCCTGAATGCACTAACTAACGGGAGATCATCAAGGAGGATATTGAATTCTCGAAATTCATCCTCTTGCAGTATCTCCACCTCAGTAAAATATAGCACATATAGCACAGCGAGGGACTCCATTCCCTCAATACTGGGATAGGATAACCTCCCTACACTCATACCTTCTGAATCGTTTACTGGAGTGGATACGCTACGCATCACTGCAGATGGTGCACCATAGGTGTCGTTGGGATAATTCTTTACCGTCCCATTAATAATATCGGGGACTGTTGTCAAGAAAGGATCATCTTCATACCTCTGCCATATTCGGTCATAGCGGTCATCTGGATACCTTACAAACATAATATGAACACGAGATGTTAAAACTTTTGTACTTAGATTAAGGAAAATTTCTATAGCCAACCCAGATTTACCTAATGTCGTCGCGATAGTAAGTACCAAAGTGATACCGACTGAGCTCTAAGCCAGCTAATAATCCGAAAGAGCCGAACAAAACTAGAGATTGCGTTGCATTGGAATCTGGATAAAAATTTGCCTGGAATTGTCTCAAGTCAAGCCCTGAGATGAAAGGAGTTCCTGACCCTGTGTTGATCAAACAAACTTGCAAGTAGTTGGCAGGGGACTCAACGATTATCTCAAATGTAAAGGCAGCACCTCGACGGCCGAGAATGTCCACCGTCGTCCAGTAGTTGACCCCAAGATAGAGATCAAATGTAACCAGCCCGTCTCGCATATCATAGTTGTCATACCCAAAGACAGCCCTCACCAGGTACTTTCCACCTGGTGTTAGAGACCGCAATGTGTAGCAGTTGCGCGTTCCATTGGGGAAGAAGCGAAGGGCTTGGTACCTCCGGGTCCATTGGGGAAAAAGGTCCGGCTCCATGTTACTCATGTTGACTGTGTGGATCAGGCCAGAGTAGTCGGTAAAACCCTCATCAGATACATATGTTATGCCTGTCTCGGAATCTGTGTAATTCGGGCTTTTGGTATACCCACAGTCGATGCTTATAAAACCTGACAAAAGAAACATGAAGAAAGGCTGCAGTTCGTGGTCAACTGCTATTACGTTATCCCCAAAAGGCTGAGCGTGCTAGTGTCACAAATGTAATAAATAAGCACCAAAATACAGATAAAAGAATTTGCAGCCGTCACATGAAGTTTATGTTAGCGTTTTTTTTTTCTAAGAAGTGGATATCAGGTGTAGTAATTAGTGGGAAATGTATACTTCTGAGAAAAATGAATTAAAAATCTCATAATTCTTCACTTGGAGAATATCATTATATATTTCTACTGAAGAAGCACAACTAGTATAGTAGCATTGTAGCAAGCTAGGTTTTGAGCTTACCAAGGCTATCTAGCTGACCATGAATGCCAAAGAAGCTCAAACTCAACCAGGCAACCAACAATAAGAAGTTCACCTTGGCCGTCCATTTGTTCACAGCAAGATGGTTTCTTGACAACATTTATTTCCTCCGGCGGTGTATCGATCGTCCCTCATCACAGTCAGTGTGCCTTGCATATATATATGTTGGAATTCGCGTCATGGTACTCCTCAACACCGAACAAATAAATCCAAATCCAGAGGGTGCATATGCACGATATGCCTGCAGTAGACCAATAGCACTGCAAGAGGAAGATGGTAGGGTACGATGCCATTTTTATTCTATGTGGACCTGGGCAAATGAAGCCACCGTTTGTAGGAATCCAGCCTTGCTTGTCATAGTACTTGTCGCCACCTTGTCATGGCATGCATGGATCTAAGGCAGATGATATACATGCATGATGCCAGCAGGCCGGGTTCATCGATGCAAAACACGCGAGCACGTACAGCTTAGATAAAGTTATGGACTGCGTCTCAACAGCAATGAAATGGCAAAATCGAGGCAAATCGAGGCCCAAACTAGTTCTTTGTGGTACTAATGACAGCTTTCGATCGCCAATGAACGAAACAGAGCAAAGCATGTGATGTGAGAATCAAGCTGGCTGGACTGGGTCCGAGCGCCAGTTGACTGAGGGCAAAATAAGCTAAACCAAGAAAAGGACGATGGGGCACAATTCAGAAGTAGCTTGTCATTACTTCGAAGTTCAAAAAGAAAAGATCGATTTGCTTTACTGTTCACAAAGATACGGTTTTGACTAAGTTCAAAGAAAAGAGAGATATGGTTCTAACCGTACCACTAGTAGAAAACATACCTTTTGTCTCGGCACCATTTTCGGAGTTACTCCCGGCATTTTTCATCCAAGTCTTCTTATCGGGCCTTTTTTAATGGTTCAATTACTTTCGAGCCTTGGCGACGAGTTTGGAGATCATGGGCTCCAGTGAAATGCAAACTTTTCCTTTGGTTGGCAATAAGGAATAGGTGTTTGACAGCTGACAGACTCGCGAGGAGAGGACTTCCACATCCCAGTCACTGTCGATTTTGTGACTAGGAGGAGGAGAACATCCAACATCTCCTGACCACTTGTGTGTTGGCACGGGATTTTTGGTACCGGATTCTATCCGCGTTGGGACTACAAGATCGAGCACCCAGCTCTCTTGAAATTTCCTTCGCTGATTGGTGGCGCAAAGCTACTAAGAAACTGCCGAAGGAAAAGAAGAAGGGGCTAAACACAGTCATTATCCTGGGGACATGGATCCTTTGGAAACATCGCAATGCTTGTGTCTTTGATGGAGCTCCACCAAGGATTTCTAGTCTTATGCAGGCTTTCAAAGATGAGAAGGAGCTGTGGTGTCCCGTGGGTGCACGAGGCCTATGGACTCTCGGTCTAGGTCACGGCTTGGGTTAGTTATTTCTAGTTTGTGAGGGTTTTTGGTCGGGCCTCATCCTTCAGGTTATTTTTATTAGTGCAACCTATTTTGTTTCATTCAACCCCTCATGGCTTGGCCCGGAGTGAGGTGGTGGTGTTCATGTAAGGAGCCGATCTTTTTTTGCCTTCCTATAATACAAAGATGCGCAGCTCTCCAGCACATTTGAGAGAAAAAATGGAACGTTTTTTTTCTAACTATCAGGTGAAAAGTAATGCGGGGAAGTTTATAGTTTCGTGCTAGTCAGATCTCGTGCATCAGAATTTCAGAGACTAGAAAAGGAGTTTGTTAGTTCCAAAAAAAAGAAAAAGAAAAGGAGTTTGTTACAGTCTGTGAGATTGAGTAAAGGGACAGAGGGAGGCATTGGGGTTGGGGCCAGGCGAGGGATGGACGGGCATGATGGCACGGTGGGCTTCCGCAAACTGATGTGGCGGCCTACAAAGCTAGCACAAGGATTGGGCTCCGGAGTGCGGTGCAGTCAAGGGCCGGATCCTTAGCGGGCTCAGTTGACCTCGTGAGATGCGAACAAGTGTGGTCGCCTCTTTTAATATTGATTAATAGAATATAAACAGTTATTATACCAAATAAATATTATTAGAATAATGAAAGAATATATTTTTACAACAGACCTATAATTTAGAAGCATAAATGTTGATATCGTTTTTAATAAAGTTTAAGTTTGAGTTGTCTCAAACATAGAAATACGTAGCTCCATGGATGTCCCCGGTGATTTTTTTTATTATTTTTAACACTTTTTTAAACTATTTTTAAATCTAACAAACTAACATTTTTGGTCGCGCCTAGTGGCATGGCGCGGTAAAATCACTCTGCCGCGCCTAGCGGCGCGACGAGGCTGGTCAGCGGAGCGCTGATGTGGCAGGCCCTGCCGCGCCACCCAGCATGGCGCGGCAGTGCCGCGCCCTCCCGCCTGGCGCAACAAGGGATGGTACAGATCCGCGCGCTGGCTCCCATCCTCCTTCCTCCCTCAGTCCCTCTGACCTCTCTCCCTCAGTCCCTTTCTTCCTCCACCAGATCTCGCCCACCTCCCCTCCAGATCTCCCTCCACTGCCCCCTCCCTCCCACCTGACCAGATCGGCCTTCGGAGATGCCAAGGCGTGGTAAATCTTCCAAACTAAGGAAAACCCTACTATTGATTTGTAAAGTTTATTGTTCTCGGTTCCTAGAACGAAATGGAAACCCTAGGATCGATTTGTTCAAAATTTGGAATAGGACATTGGTGGGAACTACATTCACTCGTTTGCCACTTCCTAGTGGTGTTCCAGTGCCGATGTGCTACTGCGGTGATCCTTGCAAGGTAGCGATTTATGATGAGGAGGAAACATACAAGCAGATGTACTGGATGTGTGACAATTACGCGTTTGACCCTACACCTCGTCAGATCCGCATTGTGTTGATGGTGAGAAATTGATATTGTGCAATATTTTTTATGTGCCATATGAAATCTTGTATGGTTTATTGGA
The DNA here is from genome assembly GCF_019320115.1 of Miscanthus floridulus. Taxonomy (NCBI): domain Eukaryota; kingdom Viridiplantae; phylum Streptophyta; class Magnoliopsida; order Poales; family Poaceae; genus Miscanthus; species Miscanthus floridulus. The sequence continues at coordinate 119,826,175 of NC_089588.1, read as the reverse complement.
TTGTATGTATAACAGTTGAATGTTTTGCAGACCCCTCCACCGCTTTGTGATTTTGAGCTGTGGATCAACACCGAGATCAAGGAGAAAGATAAGTTGTATCTGGGGAAATTGAAGGAGTGGGAGGCGGAGTGGAGGGAGTTGGTGGAGAAGAGACGCCAAGATGAGGCAGCAGAAAAGAAGCGCGTAGAAGAGGCTGAAATGAGGCATGCTGCTCAGCGCAGGGAGGAGAAGGAGAAGAAGCTTGAGCGTGTTCGTCGTGCGAAAACAGCAATGGAGGAGAATCCCAATGATTTAAGTAATGGAAAGTGGTCCCGTTGCACTCAGTAGTCTGTTAGATTGGGTAGTTTCATGTTTAGTAATGAACAATGTTGTCATGTAGTGGACTTTTTAGTGTGTTGTCATTTATTGCATCTTTCAAACTGATCAAGTGTGTTGTTCCATGTACTGCACTGTTTCGAGGTGTTGTAATGAAATTCCGTTGAATGAATCAGTCCGGGCCATATGGTAGTATAGACTGGAATCTACGGAAGCCTTCTGCTGCCCATTACGTGGGCTATATATGCTGGGCCAAAAGTATTATGCTGGGCCAACACTATTAATTGAATGGAAACTATATATGTCTAAATGGGAAAAGTAAATTGTCCTTAGTTTAAAGTTCCAACTTTTTATTTTTTACCACAAAGCCCCTCTATCTACGCGACTTCTCAAGGAAATTAATAAGATAGTCCAATGTACATAAAAGTGGAACGTCTAAAAAAAAACAGTAGTACTCCGCACCCAACTCGATCGCAAACTTTTGTACTCTCCAGTATGCGTTTGTGGTGGTCGTGGTGAGAGATTAGAAATGCTTGAAGATATGGATTATTATCATTGATTAGCTACAAATTAAAATAAACGTGTAGGAGCACGTAAATGCTATAATCTGAAGGAAAAAGGAAACTAATGATAGAGATGGAGGACAGATATAAATAAAGCATATGAACTGGATATCTAAAGATTAATTAGAGTGTTAAGGTCGGGAATAAAGTCAACACAAAACTCAATGACCTCCTCTGTTCCATAGCCCTTGGCAATGCTTTCTTCTGACCGAGCACGGTTGTGAACATATTTCTTTAGGATTCCCATGAACCTCTCAAAGGGGAACATGTTGTGCAGGAACACAGGACCGAGAATGCTAATCTTCTTGACCAGGTGAACTAGGAGGTGTGTCATGATATTAAAGAAGGAAGGAGGGAACACCAACTCAAAGCTGACAAGACATTGAACCACATCATTCTATAGTTTAGCTAGATCCATTAGATCGATTGCCTTCTGAGAAATTGCATTGAGGAATGCACATAGCTTCACGGCGGCTAGACGTACATTTGGAGGTAGAATTCCTCTTAATGCAACTGGAAGCAATTGCATCATGAGCACGTGGCAGTCATAGGACTTTAAGTTTAGGAATTTCTTCTCTGGCACATTTATTATACGTTTTATATTCGAGGAGAATCTAGATAGTATTTTGATGCTTGCTAGGCATTCAAACATGCTTTCCTTCTCTTCTTTGCTAAGAGTGTAGCTGGCAGGACTTAAGTAATGGCGTCCATCATCTGTTTTCTCTGGATGCAGGTTGTCTCGTTCTTTCAAACACCATAGGTCCTGTCGTGCTTCAAGTGTATCCTTAGGCTTCCCATACACACCCATGAAGCCTAGCAGGTTCACACAAAGATTCTTCGTCAGGTGCATCACGTCGATCGCGCTATGGACCTCTAGGACTTGCCAATAGGGTAGCTCCCAAAATATGGACTTCTTCTTCCACATGGGTGTGTGACCGTCGGCGTCGTTCGGAACAGGTTCGCTGCCATGTGCCTTTCCAAATACTACTTTCACATCCTTGACCATATTGAGTACATCCTCACCAGTTCAGTTGCCCGGCTTGGTCTGGTGGTCTGCCTTACCTTTAAAATGCTCGCCTTTCTTTCTTAGGGGGTGATTCGCAGGAAGAAATCGACGATGGCCAAGGTACACGACCTTTTGACATTTTTTTAAGAATATACCTTTAATGTCATCGAAACAGTGCGTGCATGCATTATATCCCTTGTTTGATTATTCTGAAAGATTACTTAGAGCAGGCCAATCATTGATTATTATAAACAACAATGCTCGTAGGTCAAAGTGCTCCTATTTGTGCTCATCCCACACACGTACACCTGGTCTGGTTCACAAAAGTAGAAGTTCTTCAACTAGTGGCCTCAGGTACACATCGATGTCGTTGCCAGGTTGCCTTGGGCCTTGGATGAGCACTGGCATCCTAATAAACTTACGTTTCATGCATAACCAGGGAGGAAGGTTGTAGATACATAGAGTAACAGGCCAAGTGCTATGACTACTACTCTGCTCCCCGAAAGGATTCATACCATCCGTACTTAATGCAAACCTTAAGTTTCTTGCGTCATTTGTAAACTCCGGGAATTCTCTATCGATTGCTCTCCACTGGGACCCATCAGCTGGGTGTCTCAACATATTGTCTACCTTACGGTCTTCTTTGTGCCATCGCAACAACTTTGCATGGTCTTTGTTTCTAAACAGACGTTTCAAGCGTGGTATTATAGGAGCATACCACATAATCTTCTGGATTTCTAATCCCAAAGGGCAGACTACCTGTTTTGCTTCATACATAGTGGCGGGCAATTCATTATCCTTCGGAAGCATCTTCTTTTGGATTTTCAGTAACTCCCTAAATCTCTTGTCAGATACACCATTATTTGCCTTCCATTGTAGCAATTCTAGTGTGGTACCTAACTTTTTCTGCCCTGCATCACAAGTTGGGTAGAGCAATTTCTTGTGATCCTCTAGTATGCGCTCGAACTTGATCTTCTTCTTTTCACTTTCGCATTCTCTTTGTGCGTCACGAATGGCCTGACCAAGATCATCAGCGGGCTCATCTTCTGCCCCTACCTCTTCTTCAGTTTCCCCAATTGCAGTATCATTGAAGGCACCATATTCAGCAATAATGTCATCATTGTTCCATTGTTCTTCTTCACCTTCTTCCATTACAATCCTGGTTTCTCCGTGCTTCGTCTAACAAATATAGTTTGGCATGAAATCCGACTTCAACAAGTATGAATGAAGACTCCTTGAGCTAGCATATTCCTTCAAATTCTTACATATGGCACATGGGCAGCACATGAAACCATCGCGTTTGTTTGCCTTGGCCACACGTAAGAAAGAATGCATACCCTCAATGAACTCTTGGGAGCGGCCATCAGCATTGTACATTCAATACCGGCTCATCTGCATTACATGATATACATACCATATTAAAACCTAGAACATAATTAGTTAATTATACGACATGCATGCCACCATACAAGGTATTAATTTATGAAAGTCTCGCTACAATATAGACAATCCCAATTACCACTAAAAAAACTAAAGCTAAAATGCACTTCAGTAGCATAAGGATTTCGCGACTAATCCTAACTAAAACAGACAAATCATGCGTTTGTTCAACATCTATGGACTTCTTCCATAGGATCACTGCCTCATCAGCTGTCATAGCCGCCTGTGCAAGAGAGTTTTGCACGTGTTCAACATACTCTTCTTCCTAGTACCGGCCTAAACATCCAGTGCGATCCCACTGAAATTAAAACAAAAAATTAGAACTTTAATCACAATCATCATGAAAATAAGTATAAATGAACCATAATCATCAAATGCGATAAAATAACTCACATTGCGATCCGGACACTTGTAGAAGATACGGCCCTTGTTGGGACACTCCTTCCTCACCCGGTACTCCATCACAATCTTCTCCTCACACTTGTCGCATGCAATGAGAGGGAGGTCCGGCCTCAGTCGCTTTGGAACCCGATGAGAGGCCAAGGACCCGGAAGCAGTTGCCATCTACTCTCTATACTCATTTTTAATATAATATAAATTTTTCATTTTATAAACAAATAAAATTAAAAAAACTCTAAAATTCTTCATATCTCTAAACCATGAAGTGTGCTATGCATGCTAGAAATGAAAGCAGAATACTAGTTTTGATTAACTACTTTAATCTTCCTTCATCCAAATATGCAAACTTTAAAGTGATTTTGAGCTTAAATGGCTTACAAATAAAAAAATATTTACCATAAAAAACCACATATATCTAGTCCACAAAATGAGATATGCTACTGATAAAACATGAGAGTATAAAGTTGGTAACCTTTAGAACCGAAAACCCGATGGAGGAATCAAAGAAATCTTGTGATTACCGACGATGAGGAAGAAGAGAGGCCGGCGATGAAGCAAGAACACTGAGCTCGAAGTGGCTCAGGCTCGTGGAGGAAAAATGGGTATATAGGAGGGGATCTTTAGTCCCGGTTGGAGACAGCAACCGAGACTAAAGGTCCATTTCTAGTCCCAGACGGAGCCTTCAGCCGAGAGTAGACTTTTACTCCCGGTTGGAGGGACCAATCGGGAGTAAAAGTTAACCTTTAGTCCCGGTTGATAGCTCCAACCGGGACTAAAGGTCCCCTGCAGCAAAAGCCTGCCGCAGTAGCCGTTGGGCAAGGACCTTTAGTCCCGGTTGAAGCTACCAACCGGGACTAAAGGTTTCTCTAGTCTCGGACGCGAAAAATACCGGGACTAAAGCCAAATTTCGAAGTGGATCAAAAGTCGTTTCTCTACTAGTGTTGGATAATTCAAATTATAACTGCTAGTCATTCGAATAATGAAAAAATGAATGAGAAAATGATATTCATGTTATTTAGTATAATGTGAGGCTGTATACAGGAACAGACCACCAATTTCGAACATTTTGTTCACGAAACATGACCACGAACTTGCGGTCGAGTTGTTTTTAAATTTTATAAAAAGCAAACGAAGACCGAAAATCTTGAAACTTATCGAGATGTCATGATATCATATGTGGAGGCTGTGATAAAAAATTGAGGAGGTTTCATGCAAGTTTGTCATGTACGATGCTTACCACCTTGTCGGCCTCTTCACGAAATCATTAAACTTCTTCGGAGATTCTTCGGTTTGCAAGCATCGTACGTGACAACTTGCGCGAAACCTTCTCAATTTTTTATCACAGCCTCCACATATGATATCATGACATCTTGACAAGTTTCATGATTTTCGGACTTCGTTTGCTTTTTATAGAATTTAAAAACAACTCGACCGCAAATTTGTGGTCATGTTTCGTGAACAAGATGCTCAAAATTGGTGGTCTGTTCCTGGATACGGCCTCATATTATACTAAATAACATGAATATCATTTTTCCATTCATTTTTTTTATTATTCGAATGACTAGCCGTTATAATTTGAATCATCCAAGAAAATTCAATTAAATAAAATAAATTAAAGAAATATAGAAAAAAGTCCGAGAAATATGCCACATTGGAACATGGAGTACCAGGTATTGTATGAGAACTGTAGAAAAAGTTTGGATGTCAAATATGAAAAAAATATGGTTTGCCAGTGTCAAAAATGACACTCGACAAATCACAGCTTTGCCGAGTGTCAGGAGAAGACACTCGGCAAAGGGTTAACAGCGGCTGCCGGCTGTTAACAGCGGCGGCCCTTTGCCGAGTGTTCTGGTGTGTCGAGTGCCCGACACTCGACAAACCTGGTCTTTGCCGAGTGTTATTGTTTGCCGAATGCTCGGCACTCGGCAAACCACCCCTTTACTGAGTGTCAGTTGTTTGCCGAGTGCTTTTTCTCTGGCACTCGATAAATAACCCCTTTATCGAGCGCCTAATAAAAAACACTCGACAAAGTGTGAGACACTCGTCAAAGAAATCGTCTCCGGTAGTGCATGGCCCGTGGACGGTTCGTTGCTCTCATGTCTCTTTCATTCATCGCAACACATCTGGTGATCTGGATATGGTAGTGGTAGTACTATTCAACTCTTTGATTGTGGACTAGTGTACTGGCTAGCTGTCCTCCATGCTACACTGTACTATTCAGCACGCAGCAGCTGGAGTGAGCTGCCGACCCATCCAAGGAATTCAACGCACGTGCATGCATGCCTTGCTTGCATCTTGTCATGTTCACTGCTCCACTGAAACAGATTTTTCTTACAGCAGTCAACAATGGATGCCGCAATTTGTTCTCTGCATCAGCAATTCTCTTTCCGATTCGGTCTCTCCGTGTATTATATATACACCTTACTCCAACCGGTTTTCCACACCACCACACACTTTCCAGTTCAGGACGGCCGGAGCGAGAAGGAAACTCAGCTGCATGCAATGGCGTCCGATCGAAGTAGTCGTAGCCGCGGCGGCGCATCTTCCCGTCGCGATCATCAGCCTCCTGGCCACCCTAGCCACCGCGCAGGGAAAGACCGGGCAGCACTACGTCAGATTCTCACACTAGGAATGAGGACATTTTTACTGTAGGGGCGGCTAGGGTTGGGGGCGCCCCTACAGTGGGCGTCCTCGGGCCCCAGCAGCCCAGCCGCCCCTACAGATGGCACTGTAGGGGCGGCTGGTAACCTGAGCCGCCCCTACAGTTGGAGCTGATCTGTAGAGGCGGCTCAATCACCAGCCGTCCCTGCAGTGCCCATTTGTAGGGGCGGCTGCCACCAGGCGCCCCTGCTGTTCGACTGTAGGGGCGGTTGAATCACCGGCCACCCCTACTGATGGCGCACGAATAAATAGCAGCCACCCCATTCTTCCACCTCGGATACACTCTTCTACACAAAAAAGGTTGGGAGGCCTTAAGCTCCTCCTAAAAATTGCTCTACTAAGGGGGAGGTTTTGATCTCAAATCCTTTGATGGAGAGGCTCTAAAAGGTAAGGAAATGCTTCTCCAACTATTTATTTGAAGTTTAATTCGTTGGTTAGTGAGTAATTTAATTTTTGATTTTCTTTCTCTTTCATGGAGCTTGAGCTAGTTATGAGTAAAATTAGACCCTAATTTTCACTATACTAGGGTAAATTAGTTAGGGAAGTAAGATTGCACCCTTTGTTAGTACATCTTTGTTGATTTTAGTGTAGTATTAGTGAAGTTTGGTGCATGTGTCATGAAACACTATATCTAGATCTAGATCTAGGATTTTATTTTTTTTTCAAATTTTTCTTTATGTGACTAGGGTTTGCATGTAGGTGAATGTGTAAGATTTTAATTGTTGCTAATGTGTAAAATATCCTCTACCATGGCTACTAATTATCATTTAATATTTATTTTGATTCATTTCTATAATGTGTGTTTTTAATTAGTTATGGATAAATAGGCCATTAATTAATTATCCTCTACCATGAAATTGGAATGGAGTTTGCATGAAAGGTAGTGGATGAAATATTAAATGTTGCTAATTGTTTTCTTTGAAATTGTTTATTTGAACCAATTAATTTATATTTTAAAATATTTATGCATTAATAGTCAATTAATTAACTATCCTCTACTACCATGGTGCATGTCTCAGGTATAAACAATTATTCTCGAGTAATATTCTTTCTTTGGTTGTTTTGTTTTTATAAGATGGACTACAGGAACTCTTGGATGTATGGTTCGTTAAGACACGACGCTCTTTTCCGTGATGAGGTGGACAAATTCATCAAAGCCGCAGAGAAGCATGCAGCGACGTTGAAAGAGAATAGTGACATGATTATTTGTCCCTATAAAGATTGCAAGAACCTTATTGTATTTTGAGATGTGAGTACCATCAAAGAACATCTGATTAGGAGAGGATTTGTTCCGGACTACACAGTGTGGATTCATCATGGTGAAACAGTGGTTGTTGATGACAGTGATGATGATCTAGCTGATGAAGCTGAAACCCAAGCATACTTGTCCCGATTCACAGACGATCTTGAGCAACAAATGGATCATGACTATGGTAATGAACAAGGTGGTGGCTTTGGCAATGAACAAGGTGGTGATGATGCTGGTGGTGCCAGCAATGATGGCGAAGCACGTGAGGGGGATGCAGATGACGGTGACAACTTGGACGAAATGCTTGGGGCCTTTGGACCAGAAATATTAGAAAAGAGCAAGAGAGGTCTAGAAAATCTTGAGAGGGTGACAAAAGCATCGAAGATGACTGTGTATGATGCTGAGAAGGGCTGTCCGACATACTTCACACTGCTACGTTTTGTGCTTGAGCTACTCATCCTGAAGGCTAAGTACGGCTGGTCGGACTACAGTTTCGATGATGTGTTGTGCCTCATGTCACGGTTGCTCCCACAGCCGAACACAGTTCCCGTCAACACATACCAAGCGAAGAAGGTTATAAGTCCACTCATATTGGGGGTTGAAAAAATCCATGCATGCCCCAACCACTGTATCCTTTTTCGGCGTGGCACATCGTTCGAGACTTTAGATACATGTCCTAGGTGTGGGGCTAGTCGGTACAAGAACAATGACCTTCAAAGTGGGGTGGAAGCCTCCACAGGAAAGAGGAAGAAGGGTGGGAAGAAGGTGGTGCAAGAATCTCAGCCCCCATAGGAAACTCCATTAGGCAACGATGCAAATAAGAGAAGAATTCCTGCCCTGGTTATGTGGTACTTGCCAGTGACCGACCGCTTGAGGCGTATGTTCCTAAACCCTAAGGAAGCCGCACTAATGACATGGTGGGATGATGAGCGCAAGGTGGATGATGATACAATCGCACACCCGGCCGATTGTAGCCAGTGGCAAGCGTTCAATGCCAAGTACAAAGCAGAATTTAGTGATGACCCACGGAATGTACGGTTCGGCTTGAGCACCGATGGAATGAATCCCTTCAATGAGAGGATGACCGACCACAACACATGGCCAGTCATCTTGACCATGTACAACCTCCCAATGTATTTGTGTCAGAAGAGGAAGTACCTTCTCCTCACCATCCTTATCTCCGACCCCAAACAACCAGGCATTGATATAGATGTGTTCTTGGAGCCTCTGATGCAAGAAATGGAGAGGCTATGGAGGTATGGGGAGCCGATGTACGATGCGTTCCGGCGGGAGGACTTCATATGCAAAGCAATAATATTTGTTACTACCAATGATTACCCCGCGCTGTTTGCCCTGTCTAGATAGTTCAAAGGCAAGATTGGATGCTTAGTCTATTTGGATGGTACTAAATGGGTGTTCCTAGATGGATCCTAGAAGATAGTTTACATAAGGAACCGACGCTTCTTAAAGATAGGTCACAAGTACCATGGCAAATTGTACCTAAGATACTATGGCAACATCCTGGAGGATGAACCCCCTCCAGAGAGACGTCGTAATGGAGAACATGTGTTCAGAATGGTCTAAAACATACACGTCGTCTATGGAAAGAAGAATCCGAATGAAACGATCAGAGATAGAAGCACACCTCCCATCGAAGGCATACCATTCAAGAAGCAATTGATCTTCTTTCAGTACCTGCCTTATTGGCCAGTCTTGGAGGTCCCCCATGCCATTGATGCGATGCATGTGCAGAAGAATGTCTTTGAGAGTCTCATGGCTACCTTGATGGACATGGGCAAGTCAAAGGATGGTCTCAGATCATGGAAAGACATGGTGCAGCTGAACGTGATGCGGGAGCTTTGGTTGGTATAGTAGGATAATGGCAAGTACAGTCTTCCCGTGGCTAGCTTCAACCTAACCCTAGAGGAGAGGAGAGCTATATGCAATTTCCTTAGGGGCGTCAGAGTGCCGACTGGGTTTTTGGCGAACTCGAAGAAGCTAGTGTCGATGAAGGACCTATCATTAACATACTGCAAGGCTCACAATTGTCATGTGACGCTGACAGTGTTCCTACCAATTGCAATCAGGGCTATAAAGCCAGAGTTCCTAAAGATGGCCATCACCCGCATGTGCTACTTCTTTTCGAAGATCTTCGCAGGCAAGAGCTGAGTGACCTACATGAATTCATGGTGGAGACCCAGAACCAGCTAGAGATGTGTTTACCTCCCGCTTTTTTTGATATAATGGTACATCTCATGATTCACCTGGTTCATCAGATCGAGGTGCTGGGCCCTAGCTTCTTGCATGAAATGTGGTCCTACGAGTGGTTCATGTCGGTTCTAAGCCGATACGTGCATAACCGAACACACCTAGAGGGCTCTATGATAGAGGGTTACAATTCTGAAGAAGTCGTCGAGTGACGCCAAGAGTGGCTAAAAGTGCAGAGAGGGATTGGTAATCCCGATTCTTGTCACAAGGGAAGGCTAGCTGGGACGGGCACAAGTGGTAGGAAAGTGTTCCTCGACCATGATTACAGAGAGGTGAGTCGGGCGCATTATAGTGTCTTGCAGAGTATGGCAGTGATGCAACCATACATTGATGAACACATGGCTATCATTATGGCCGAGAGGAATGACTGTTCAGATGATTGGGTCATGAAACAGCATAACCAATGCCTGACATCATGGTTGATGGACCAGAACATATAGCCTGGAGAAACCATAGATTCTATTACCATCAGTCGGTTGACGGCCGGGCCATCGAAATAGGTGACGTCTTGGAATGCTTATGACATCAATGGGTACACATACTATACCGACACAAAGGACAGGAAATCTGTGAATCAGAACAGCGGCGTCCGAATAGAGGCTCTCGACGGAGTGGGGCGAAAGGTCCTGTACTTTGGCATAATTGAAGATATATGGGAACTTGACTATGGAAGGGATATAAAGGTGGCCATGTTTTGATGCCGCTGGATCAAGCAACATCAATTCAATGAGATCGGACAGAGAGTCGTCGACCTCCAGAATGTAGGCTACCAGGATGACCCTTGGGTGCTCGCTGAACGTGTCGCACAAGTCTTCTATATGTAAATATATCTATAAAAAAATAATTATAAAATTTTGTACTGTATTATTTATTATTTACATGTGAATAATTCATTTTGATTTAGAATTTTGAAAAAAAAAATTCAACTGTAGGGGTGGCTTATAACCTCAGCCGCCCCTATAGTGGCTCTGAGGTATATTACAGTGACCGTCGCTGTGGGCACTAAGTGTTGGGCGAAATCAGGCTGTGGACGCCGTCAGACTGCCCAATTTCACCGTCGGCGCCGCCTGCAACGCCGCACCTGCACCACCATCGCCTGCCCCTCCCTGACCCCTCCACCACCTCCTCCACTGTCTCCCTGACCCCAACCACCGCCCCCGCCCCATCCACCACTGTTCCCCAGGCCGCGACGGCGGCTAGGGTTTGGGAGTGCTCGCCCGTGGCTGGCTGCCCTGTCTCGGACCTCGACCTCCGTCCTTGCCGGGCCGGCTAGGGTTTGGGAGCGCTCCTCGGTGCGGCCCGTCCATCTGCTCCCACGACGTGCGGCTAGGGTTCATTGTGCGGCTGCCCCTGCCCCATCTTCACCATCCTCTCTGACCTCGACGCCCCATGGCGCGTGGCTAGGGTTCGCCGTGTAGCTGCCGGTGCCTCGTCCTTGCCGTCCTCTCTGACCTCGACCTCCTCGAGGACTCCCTCTCTGAACCCCCTTGGTATGCCCCAAACCATCGCCCCTTGGTCCAAATTTGGTGCAGTTACAAAATGATGTTCTTTTTTCCAACTAATTAATACAGGTACAAGGTAAGATTACTATGACTCTTACCAATGTTTCAGCATAAGCGCTATTTCTTGTCGCTTTCTGTGTTAGCCATTAGATTATACATGAGGGCCGAAATTAACCTTTTGTTCTGCAGATCTCTATTGTAAGCTGCTACCTAGCGAGCACCAAATTAAAAGTAGCTAAAGGACATCGACATATAGATGTTTCTATTTATTATTCATGACAATAGCATTTCACATTTTACTTATCAAATTATGTTTCTGGTTTTAGTCAATGCCTGGAGTAGAACAGACTAATAAAGGGCAAGATGTTAGCATTTTCTCCTTAGAAGAATGTTTTAGGGATTAGTGTTCATGGATACCTATAAGAAATTCTAACTGTTGTTTCGGTTGCTGTGACACCCAAAATTCAAAAGGTTTGGACGGTACCACTTGGGTTCTAGAATGCTCATTGTGCAAGGCGTGCTCTGCACTGCCTCTACTCATGTATCTTGTTCCCTTGCATAGGGTGATAACAAAGTTACATTTCACCTTGCTATCCCTCTCTATTTGAACACTTCTTAAATCAGTTCTGCATCATATGATATATCTATGTATATATTTGGGTATCACTTTTACCTAATCTCCACACCATGAACCAAACTTTTGTCTGTATATACTTGGCTACAACTTTTATCCAATTTCCAGTCTATGAACTAAACAATAATTTCCTAAGGCTCTGTATATTTTGTTTATGCATAGTTTTTGGGCATGTTATTGTATCATATAATATGGTATTATGATACAAGCTTTAGTAATACATTATGAAGCTTCTGTTATTATGATGTGGCATGTCACCTTCATATTGCTGTTTGAAAGATGGATTTAACTTGAGATACTCAAATACATTATGATGCTTCTGTTATTATGATGTGGCATGTCGTCACTTCTATTTTCTAAAATAGTGGGATGCTTCTGTTATTATGGCATGTCATCACTTCTAAATGGCATGTCAACACTCTACTATATAGTGCAGGGGTCTTGCAAACACATGGCAGCAGTCTGTTCAGCATATGATGAAATTCTCCTATACATGACATGGATTATGAGCTGATGATCAACACTTGTGAGGAACTTGGCATCATCCCCTCAGCTCTTCGTGATGAAATTCTCCTCTCCTCTGTTATGATGCCATAGAAGCTCCAAGTGTATGATCAAAGTACCTAAACATAGGACTGTTGTGTGTCTAAAAAAGTAGTTTAAATTAGTTATGATGTATCTTCTATTATAGATAAGTGGAATTTAAAGGGCTGTGGGTGTCATGTTCTACATTTTCATCTCTAGCAAAAATGATGAACTGTACCATCTTGTAGTAGGCATATATTTGTCTATGTCCATCCTTGTAGTCCATCTTGTTTGAGTCATATAGCATATGCAGTGGTTGGCCTAACTGTGAATTTTTTGCTTATCTTTTCTTCTGTCCATCTTGTTTGAGTCATACAGCGTATGCAGTGGGCTAGTCCTGCTTTCTCTTTGTTTGACTACTACTGGAGTGACCCGTCGAGGATGGGGAGGTATACTCACCGGCCCATGACCATGACCATGACCACCACACGCTAGAGACTTCTCCACCTCGTACCGAGCAAGGGCATAATGACATGCCACATCCTTCTCCACCTCGTACCGAGCATGGGCATGATGACAAGCCACATCCTTCTCCAGCTCGTACCGAGCAAAGGCATGATGAGATGCAACATCCTTCTCAACAAGCGCAGCCGATACATGAACAACAAGTGTCTCATGAACAACAATTGCCTCGTGAATAGCCGATACGTGAAGAACAAGTGGCCCCTGGAGCAGGTGATGCACAAGTTGACAAGGATGTGCCCGAATGGGAAGCTCGAAACAAAATCCCAATCAAGATAAGGCCATCGTATGTGGGCATTAATGACGTCTCGTCGGTGCACAAGTGGATGGTCCATGACCAGTTCAAGCCTAAGAACCAAGTAAAAGAATTCAGAGCACCAGCTTCTGAGGAGGGAACCACTAGCAAACTGCACAAAAGGTTTAACAAGTATCTAGCTGTTGATAACCTCAAATGGTCAAATGATTGCCCGGATAAATATGAAAAAGGCAAGAACTTCCTACCAAACCGAGTTATACAGTGCTTGCCACGTGGAATGAGAAAGTTCCACGATTGGTACTTGCATGCTCAGATAACAAAACTAGAAATCTTACAAGCATGGATCCCTACCGGCACATTTGGAGCCCCAGGTGGGCAAATTGCCGTTGAGTTTAAGGATATCCAGGCATGCTTCCACCTCGGACGAATGGAAACGAATCTAATTCGCATGTGGTGCCTGCAAGTCCTTGCCCTCTCGATATGATATGAATGTAATCTTTTGATTTTATTGTAACTAACCCGCGCCGTGATTTGTAGAATGCAAGCAGACTTTGTGAGAAAGAGGCCAGCTCTGAAACACGGGTATATAGACCCTTCACCTATAGCATCAATAAATTTTAATTACCCTAAAGAGTGGAAACTAGATTGCAAAGAACTAGGAGCTGTAAAGACACTTAAGGAGAAAGAGGACATCAGGAACAAGAAAATATTGGAAGAGTTCCTCAAGGTTGCGGCATACATTGCCCTATATTTTAAAAATCTCCAACAACATGATACTATATGGATAGCATACCACTTCAAGTATGTTCGACTATATACTTAGCTTTGTTCAATATACTTTGTTCGATGCAAAAGAGCTTATGTGTTCCTTCTATGACTAAATTTATGCAGCGATCACTGGATTTGTATAGGCGTCTGGCTCTCACATAGCATGGTATGGGTCTTTGATTCAGCGGATTTCCCAGTCGAGACATACAAAGACTTCATAGCGATTGTCAAGACGTATACATATCGACAATCCTCATTTTAGTTACTATTTTTATATACATACTTGTAAGGTTCAATGTGGGATACTAATAAGTTGCATTTGCTAAAACCATTGGAACAGGGCATTCAGACACTATGTCCAGGAACATAAGGGGAGGCATCATCCAAATAGGAAGGAAAAGTTGTATGTCAAAACTCTATGTGCGGTAAGTGTCATTTACTTTGATACTCCATATATTACGTGTCTGTCAATAGCATTACTTAACATCTCCATACGCAAAACACACAGTGCCCCAAGCAGAAGCCTGAGAGTCTACATTGTAGAGACTACACATGTATTATGATGAGTACCATCGGTGGCTACAACAGAAACCCCAATCTGGTAAGTTTGAACCTCTTCGCTCGTAGTATGAAAAGTTCGCATATGTTGTGATATAGTAAACCTAAACTTGTTCTCTTATAGTTGGAGAAAGATAAAGACACGAGAAGGAACCCATACAAGGATGACGAGCTTTTAGAGATGGTCGGCGACCTTTGCAACTTCATAATGGACCAGATTGTGTACCATAAAGGCACTTACCATCATCTTCTTTCCGACTTAGGTAGTAATTCTCTATACCAACACCTTCGTGAGACTGATAGGCTAGCCCTAGGCTGTTGATGACAATGTAGACTTGTGGTATGGTTTGGATCAGACTTTAGAACGGTTTGGACTTTGTTTTGCATGTTGACTTGTGGATTTCTTAATGGACTATGTTATAATGATGGACTTCATAATGGACTATGTTGTAATGATGAACTTTTGTGAATTACGACTTGTGATGATGTTCTAAATAATGGTCTTGTGTTTGTGGATGTATATATGTATATTTGTGGCGGTCAGATTCGAATTTGAATTATATATATATGTGGTCAGATTTGAATTTGAATTATTTATTTTTTTCCTGGAAAATCCACTATAGGGGCGGTTCTTGATTGAACCGCCCTTACAAATACACATAGCAGGGGCGGCTAGTGATACAGCCGCCCTTACAGAAGTCCACTACATGGGCGGTTGATATTACCAGCCACCCCTACAAATGGCACTATAGGGGCGGCTGAAAACACTAGCCGCCCCTACAGAGGGCACTGCAAGGGCAGTCAGGAAACTGCCCCTACAGAGGCACCCTCTGTAGGAACACCCTGGGAAGGGCGGCTGGCACAGACACCCCTACAGAGACTCTAGAGCCGCCCCTACAGTTAACTTCTGTAGTAGTGCAGGTGACGGTGTTCTAGGGCCGGCACAAGGACGAGGGCTCCCTACGACTCCGGCATGTATAACATGGTGATCATGTCCTTCCTCGACGTCTACGGCAACAACGGCGACATCTACCACGTGGACCTATCGGGCCACTCGACCGCCGGCATGGGCGCGGCCATCAAGCGGTGCCAGTTCCTGGGCGTGCCGGTCTCCATCTCCATCGGCGGCTTCGGCAACGCGTACTCCCTCCCCACCAACCAATCAGCGCTGGCCCTCTTCGACCACCTCTGGAACACCTACTTCGGCGGCAGTCTGAACGACACCCGCCGGCCGTTCGGCGACGCGTGGCTGGACGACGTCAACATGTTCCTGGAGCATGGCACCCCCGCGGAGCACTACAGCACGCTGGCTCGCCAAGCACAACATCCACTATGTAGAAAAAGTTTTTTAGGGGCGGCTGGTAACCCTCTATAGGGGCGGTTTTGCCAGCCGCCCCTATGAAAGGGTGGCTAAAAATCACTGATTTGTAGGGGCGGTTCCCAGGCCGCTCCTACAAATCAATTTGTAGGGGCGGCTGGTGTTATCAGCCGTCCCTACAAATTGATTTATAGGAGCGGTTGGTGTTATCAGCCGCCTCTACAAATCTAATTTGTAGGGGCGGCTGAATATTGAGCCGCCCCTACAAATCAATTTCCAGAAACCACGAAAAAAGGGGAAAATAGCAAAAATTTTTTAACCGAGGAGGTCTCCACCGGCAGCCACACACACCCTCACTCTATGGTTGCAGCATTTTTTTATGATTTTTGCACACTTTGCGTCGGTCGGGATTCGAACCGGCGACCTCTCTCTCGCGCGCCATATCCTGTACCACTACACCTCACATTCACTTGTGTCCACAATCTATTTTGATTCCCCATGTATTATACAAAACTGAGCATAAATTGATTGTTTGAGGCCCTAAACTAATTCAAATGAAAAAGTTGTCAACTACAAAGTTTTATAACTTTTCGAGATCTACAACTTTCATTTTGGTAGTTTCTCCATCCGAGGTCACTTATAAAATTTGAATTTCAAATAATAGAAATTCGAACGTAGTTCTCCATGACAAGATGGCTTCAAATGAGAAAGTTATCAAGTACAAAGTTTCATAACTTTTCAAGATCTATAACTTTCATTTTTACTGTTTGTCCATCCGAGGTCGTTTAAAAAATTCAAATTTCAAATTTTTGGAAATTCAAACGTAGTTTTTCTTGACAAAATGATTTCAAATCAAAAAGTTGTCAACTAGAAAGTTTCATAACTTATCGAGATCTATAACTTTTATTTTGGTTGTTTCTCCATCCGAGGTCGTTTATAAAATTTAAATTTCAAATTTTAGAAATTCAAACGTAATTTTCCTGACAAAATGGTTTCAAATTAAAAAGTTGTCAACTATATAGTTTCATAACTTTCCGAGATCTACAACTTCTATTTTGATCATTTATTCATCCGACATAGTGGTAGTAATATTGTTCACAAATGTTACATATCCCTCTTATTGTTTATGAAATTATAAGAGAGATGTAAATTTTGTGAACAATGTTATTACCACTTTATCGGATGAAGAAATGACCAAAATAAAACTTGTAGATCTTGATAAGTTCTGCAACTTCTATGTTCATGATTTTTTCATCTGAAATCAATTAGTGTTCCAAAATAACGTTTGGCCTTCTCTATGTGCTCCTCTAGATATTGTTCCTCTTTTGCCCCTCTCTTTTTTTTTATTTTTTTGGGTTGTCGTTGTTTTTTTGGGGAATTTTGACTTTTTCTTTTTATTTTTTTTGATATTTTTCCTTCACTTAGGAGCACAAAATAAGTAACCACAGAAAATATGAGCTCAAACAGGTGAAAGACGTGGCCTGTGGAAATTTCAGAAGATGTGCTCAAAATCAACAAAAAGCTTGTGACCACGAAAAGATGATCTTGTGACCAGTTTTTGACCAATTTAAAATTCTCCGACCCCGTTAAAGCCAGGGATGGACGGATCCGAAATTTTTTTCTGATCAATTTTGATATATGGAATGTCAATCGGAGTTCGTATGCGAAAACTAGACCAGTTTTAAGAATTGACTCCGAATTAGAAGACAAAACGGGAACAATAATTTCAAACAATATTTTTAAGTAGTAAATGATCTCAACTGAAAAGGTTGTCAACTACAAAGTTTCATAACTTTTCGAGATCTACAACTTTTATTTTTATTGTTTCTTCATCCGAGGTAGTTTACAAAATTTGAATTTTAGTGCTTACTTTTTAATATTCGACGTCCATTTGTAGAGGCACTTCATTGTTGAGCCGCCCCTACAAATCAATTTGTAGGGGCGGATGGATATTGAGCCGATCCAGCCGCCCCTACAAATCGGGCCATTTGTAGGGGCGGCTGATAACACCGGCCGCCCCTACAAATTTATTTGTAAGGGCGGCTCATTTGGCAACCATTTGTAGGGGCGGCTCTATCACCAGCCGCCCCTAAAAAAAATCGTCCCGTTGCTAAAAAAAACATTTTTTACGTAGTGATCCACGACGGCGATGGCAAGCTGCTGCACCTCACGGGGACGCCGCGGTGCGGGTTCCCCGACGCCCGCGTCAAGGAGACGCTCAACACGTCCTTGTGCCGAGTGTCCGTGTTTGCCGAGAGTTTTCTTGTATTTTGCCGAGTGCTTTATATTAGGCACTCGGCAAAGTTGGTTTTTGTCGAGTGCTATATGTTTGTCGAGTGTTTCGTTAAATACACTCGGTAACTTGATGTTTGCCCAGTGTCCGGTAGAATGCACTCGGTAATTATACTGTTTCCGGTAGTGAATGGCTTCCGATCGAAGTAGTCGTAGCCGCGGCGGCGCTTCTTCCCGTTGCGATCATCAGCCTCCTGGCCGCCCCAGCCACCGCTCAGGGAAAGACCGGGCAGGTGACGGTGTTCTGGGGCCGGCACAAGGACGAGGGCTCCCTGCGACTCCGGCATGTACAGCATGGTGATCATGTCCTTCCTCGACGTCTACGGCAACAGCGGCGGCGTCTACCACGTGGACCTGTCGGGCCACTCGACCGCCGACATGGGCGCGGCCATCAAGCGGTGCCAGTTCCTGGGCGTGCCGGTCTCCATCTCCATCGGCGGCTTCGGCAACGCGTACTCCCTCCCCACCAACCAATCAGCGCTGGCCCTCTTCGACCACCTCTGGAACACCTACTTCGGCGGCAGTCTGAACGACACCCGCCGGCCGTTCGGCGACGCGTGGCTGGACGGCGTCGACATGTTCCTGGAGCACGGCACCCCCGCGGAGCACTACAGCACGCTGGCTCGCCAAGCACAACATCCGCGACGGCGATGGCAAGCTGCTGCACCTCACGGCGACGCCGCGGTGCGGGTTCCACGACGCCCGCGTCAAGGAGGCGCTCAACACGGGCATCTTCGAACGCATCCATGTCCGGTTCTACGACGACGACACGGACTGCGGCGCCGGGTTCAGCGCCGCGGAGTGGCGCAAGTGGACGGCGGCGTACCCGTTCACCAAGTTCTTCGTCGGCTTGCCGGCGTCGCCGCTGGCGGCCAGGAGCGGGTTCACGGACCCTGGGGCGCTCCGGAAGATGGTGCTCCCCGTGGCGCAGAAGGCGGCCAACTACGGCGGCGTCATGCTCTGGGATAGGTACTTCGACGAGCGAAGCAACTACAGCGGCAGCATCAAGAGCTGGGTTTGAGACGTGCTGCGTTACTGGAATTTGTTTTCTGTTCTACTTCTGCATGTTTTTACTTTTTACTTGGAATAAATAATATAATAAAAATGCCATAACTTATAAAAAAATGAGGTCTACCGTCTACGTCGACATTTTCATGATCCATCATTATTTTTTCTGTTGACCGACGCAGTACAGTTTCATGATTCATGACATGAGCTGAGTGTTGACCAAAAGACGGCTAACTAGAAATAGTGTCAAATTCCTGTTCACACTGCTGCAGAGGTGTCATATGCTTTTTCCGTGGACACAAAAAGATATCCAAATTCATGTCCACCCTTCATCACTGTGCTTCTGCGAGTGGAACCTCGTCGTCCTCGGCCATCGCTGACGAACCACTGGTCCCTGTCGCCGAGGAGGCCCCGTCGTCCCGCTGCCGCTGCTGCTGCTGCAGTGCCTCCAGCTCCGCCACGACCTCCGTCATCGTGGGGCGGGCATGAACATCCTCGCGCTCCGCGCATCGCAGCGCGAGTTCGGCCACCTTCCGCACAGAGACGAGGTCGCAGTGGCCTCTAATGCTGTGGTCGATGACGCTCGAGATATCTCCATGGACCTCTTTAGAAAGCGTCTCGCGCACCCAGTCGGCAATGTTGATACGTCTGTTATCGCCGACGACGGCAGAAGTTGGCCGGGCAGTGATGAGTTGCAGGAGAACGATGCCGAAGCTGTACACGTCGGTTTTGCCTCTCAGCTCACCGGCCTTCAGGTACCTGCATTGCATGCATGCTCACAACTGTGGGTATATGCATCGACGATAGTATTATTCATAAACACTAAAGTATACGGCAGCAGGGGGCATGCATTCAGGGCGTACTCAGGGTCCACGTAACCAGGAGTACCACTCAGCGTGTCGGTGATCGTGTGTGTTTTTGCTTCACTGCTGATAGCCCTCGCTAGCCCAAAGTCAGAGATCTTGGCAACAAGCTTTTCCGTTAGGAGGATGTTTGCAGCCTTCACATCTCTATGTATCCGCGGCGTGTTAAAGGCAGAGTGCAAGTAGTGCAGTCCTGCACGCATGCATTGTTCAGAAATTAAATTAAACAAGATAGATCACAAAGCTAAGCCACTCTGCATTAGTACTTGTTACTTCCTTCGATTCAAAATGTAGCTCATTTTTAGGATTCTATCCGATCGATTCTTTTTTTTAAGGGAAACTACCGAGGAGAGAGATTCCCTGTCTTGTAATTTTATTGATTTTTAAAGGGGTCGAGTACAACACACTCTATCCAGATACATGTTGATAATAGGAGCGCAAGAAGATGCACCATTGACGCAAGCCACAAACCATGGAGGATGAGGCGCACCTCCCATCCCAAACAGCTAGATCATCACATACATTGTTTCTAAAGATTGTACCATTTCTGGAATCCCACAGCCGCCACAGCACAGTAAGCAGAACAGATGGCCATATATGCCATCAATATATGAAAATTTGCTTAGAGTAGATCACACTAGCTAGCTAGTCCATGGAGCCGTACATGCTGCCGCATTGGGCAGTAATTTTGTCATAGATAAGTATTAGAAAAGTTTCTCTCATTTGTTTATTGATATCTTCATATTACTAACTGAAGGCTTTCAACAGAGCCTCCACCTTAATTGTCATGACAACTACTAGAAAAAATATAATTCCTAAAAATTCTCACAAAATCATAAAAAGATATAGCCTTTCATTTGGTAGGCTCTAATCATCATCGCTTGTAATAGAAATTGGATTTATTATGTTTTCTAAATAAATTATCCACATATAACGTTATAAAAGATACATAAAGTAAACCCACCCCCATAAATTCAATTCTAAATGACCCACCTCTTCCAAGACGGTTTAAAATAACCACTAAATTTGCATCTAAATTACACCTATGCAATTACAATAGATGATCCAATGTAACCGCTAAATTTGACTTTTAAACTACCCACACCGCCACTCACCTAAGCCCCTTTGCATCTGCCTCCCTCTTGTGCGCTTGTCACCTGTGCCCAGCCCCTCTACCTCAGATGTGGTTCTCACCCGAGCTATCCATCTCCCTCCACCTCCTCCATGGACGGCAGCAACTCATGGCCGGTATCCCTTACCGGCTATACCATGAGTTTCTCTTGTGTGGGTGGCGGTGGATCCAGCTAATGCTGAGATCAATGATGGTTCGAGCCGGTGGTGGTGGTTGTGGATCCGGCTCATGTGAGCCACCATGACAGTAGTGGCCCTTGGTGGCTCAGTGAAGGGTCGGTCATGGTGGATTAGGTGGATACTAAGAGGGGTGGTGTGGGAGAAGGCATCGCATGGTGGATAGTTTGGTCGTGCATGGCAGCGGCGAGCTACCTTTGTTCCAGTTTGGTACACGTCTAAACTCCAAATCTCGACTTCGCCCTTCATTGTCTTCATTCACTTCTTCTTCCTCTCCCTGTGCAGGGTGGCAAGATCCACTGGAGGCTCCACAACGCCAGCATGACGGTCTCGGTGGCAAGCTTGCGGCTATTTTTAATGCTTTTACCGAGGCAGGTGTTATGATGGCCTCCACAAAGTATGTTCAAAAGAGAACAACATCCAGATGCAGGTGCGCCACCCGCCTTTGGAAAAGCCAATTATGACCATCTCTAAAAAGCCATTATGTTGTAGTGAGGGATTACTTTAGTTTAGTTTACACAATGGTAGTGATGCCTAATTTAAATTGAGATTTAAGGTTTATTTTTTTACCATGACATATGTGGATAATTTCTTAGAATACTGAACAGATATGATAGCTATTATTGTCAATGATTATTGGAACGACCTACCTAATAGATGGTCCAATCTTTTTTATTCTTTGTGAGAATTTTTAGGATTTATCTCTTTTTTTCTAGCGTGTTTCATAAAGATCAATGGAGAGGCTTGTTGAGATGGTTGGTATTTAATCATAATAGATATTGTTAACTATTCAAAATAGAATATTTTTTATCACAAGAAAAATGCTATGTACTTAACAAAAATGTAAAGTCAAATTGTCACGTTAAAGACCATGTTGATGCCCTAAAGTGCCTACATTGGAATTAATGGTAGTAATACTAAAAGGTTACTCTCGCAAGAGAGATCAGAAAATAAAATTAGGGAAGAAACTGAAAGGTTGTGACATATATGTACGTAGGTACCACTGGCAGAATGCAGCGCGATCTTTAGGCGTTGTGACCATGTCAGAGGAACTTCCTCGCCTAAGGCTCCTGTCAGCAATAGTTATTTCGAACTCATTATGGCTTGATGAAATATGGGGACACAAGGTTGCTGGGCAAAATTTTACAAACCTTTTTTCAGCTGGTCTTCTAGGTTTCCTCCCTTCATGTATTCATAGACCAGGCCTAAATGCTCTTCATCCTCACAATAGCCCAACAATGACACCACATTCCTGTGGCGACTACCGCCTAAGTGCTCAACCTGTACGTAATTCCAAAAACCCTATAAACTTTGAGGAACAATCATGCATAATACAGTGCTTACTCTTTTTTTCACCCATGCCAAGTCGTCCCTACCCCCAGGTGGGCAGGTTCTACCACAAGGAAACCAACTGAGCTATGGTTAGTTCCTATGATATAGTGCCTTACTTACTGGAATAAGTATATTTGTGAGGAATTATGTGAGTTTTGCAACAATCAATATCGTTTAGTGGAGAATTTTGGAGAACAGAAAATTAGCCCGAGCATATATATTTATGCAAGCTCACCTCTGCTGAAAATTGATTATCCCCATGCGACGACGACGACGACGCCCACGCCCCTGGTGGTCTCATTCTCATCTTCACAGCAACAGGTGTTCCATCTGACAACTTCCCAAAGAAGACGGCGCCGAACCCTCCCTCACCAATTCTTTTCTTGAAGTCATCCGTGATTCGCTTTAAATCCTCGTAACTGAAACGCTGAGGAACAGTAGGCAAGTGAGTTGCATGGTCATCCTCCACGGGTTCTGGGCCATGACGGCTGCTGTCCCCTAGAGGATCTTGTTGTTGACCATCAGGCATATCTGCATGGTCTTCCCATACAGTTTGTGGCGGGTCCTGATCGTTCTCCATAGCTTGTGCGGCCTGACCGCCTCCGACAGCCTCCTGTGGTGCCTCACCACTAGGACCAAACTGGGGAATTGGCGCTGGGTTTCAAATAGATCCAACAATATATGATTAAACTCTGTTGTCGATAAGTAGAGTATTAAAAACTGCTGTAAATGTAGTGTACAATGATTTTATTGCAATTCGAATGATTGTGCATCTTGCTGAAAAGCATGATTACATCAAATAAGAGAACTACTCTGCTGGTAATCGTTTAGTAGTACAGTTTGTATATGTATGTAGTGCTATGAAAAGGACGAAACAACTTGTTTGTCATGCCACACAGTCTATGGCTCTAGGTGGTCCGTTAGGCGGTGTGAAGGGGGGCATATGTCAAGCAAGCATGAAAATAAAGTTAAATTTTGCACATGTATATGGTCCTACAAGTTAAAAATTTGCATTTAGCGCCTACATCTCTATCGTCCCCTTTGCAATCTCACAGTCCGAGAATTATTTGATTTGATGAAACAAATTGACACGAATTTCAGCCAGCATATTTCGTTACCTTTTGAATCTGTTCTTTTGATGAGGAACCAAACGGCAACTGCTGCTACAAGTATGACCACAGGTACTCCAAGTCCAAGTCCAAGTCCAAGTGCTAGTTTGGTCTTCTTGCGGTTTGGACTAGAGTTACAAGTATCATTTACACAAAGGTACGGATTGTTGTCGACCCTAGCCAACATAAAATTGCCAGCACATTTCAGTATATGCATGTGCTCACCAGCTGATCCAATATGAGAGACGTGCCTCTCTTCCAAAATAACTTTACATATTTAATGTTCAGTTATGTTAAAAAACAATAGAACTTAAGTAAATACATGCAATAGATGTGGTTCTGTGTGCAAGACAACCAATTATATGAACGTAGTTCCTAGAGCCAGACATAACTAGTACGTCTGTAAT
This sequence comes from Miscanthus floridulus, assembly GCF_019320115.1. Taxonomy (NCBI): domain Eukaryota; kingdom Viridiplantae; phylum Streptophyta; class Magnoliopsida; order Poales; family Poaceae; genus Miscanthus; species Miscanthus floridulus. The sequence continues at coordinate 119,801,872 of NC_089588.1, read as the reverse complement.
GATCACTACTACAGAATCTATAGAGGCGGTTGGGATGCCTTTGTAGAGGTGGCTGTCCTAGCCCCCGCTAGTTTTCCGCCTTTACAAATCAGCCATATGTAGAGGCTATTCTCCAGCAGCCTCTACAAATCAAGGCGGTTGTATCTCGAGCCGTATCTACAAATTGTTATCTAGAAATCACGAATTCGGGCAAAAAAATTATCAAAACTTTTTTTTAATCCAGGAAGACCCCACCAGGCAGCCACACGCAAATGCCTTCACAAGTCATAGGCTACCCAATTTTGCGCGCTTTGCGGCCGCTCAAACCTGCGACCTCTGGCCTCGCGCGTATCTCCCCTAACCACTCCACCTCAGTTGACAACATTTCATTTGAAGCAATACAGAGGGAGTATTATGTTTTAATGAGCTATCGTTTGACTCCAAACATGAAATTAGAAGTGGGACCATATATATGGGAACCTTAGGGTCAGCAATCCTTCCTGAGATTTTTGTAGCAAACTGTTAGGAATTGATCCACTGAGGTTGTTGCTTGACAAATCTCTAAAAAGAAGTTAAAAAATATAAAACATTAAAGGTGGTTCTGAACTTTATACTTTTATATAATATGTAGGTCCAGGAAGGCTTACAGCAATATAAGGGATGGCACTCGACCCAGGAAGTCGGGTATTGGCCCCGAGAGATTATTGTGGGATAGATTCCTGGAAACAGCAAGCAAAATTGAAGCAATTATAGATCAGTGATATGGTTAATTCTTAGAAGCTCACCTGCAGCCCAAGGACGACAAAACTCAAGAATAGCATTTCCAAGTTATTATTGGACAGGACAAAGCTTACATCATACGTTGTATAATTTTGTTGTGTGTAAAAGTAATTGATGGCTTAAAACACAACACAAGTAGGCACGACGACTCAAAGCTTTCCATAGCCTTCGGGGTATTAATCTGTTATCTTTCACTTTAGCTATTGGAAAATATATAAAAACAAAAGATTTGAGTAATACGTTGGCATATATATATGTTGAAGGCTTGAAGCCAACGCAATTATTGGCCTTCTATTTATTATTTAGTCAGTAAGTACCAATGCAGTGATTTTTTTTTCCGAAGACAATGCAATGAAATATTAATTAATTGTTAAAATGTGAAAATTTCTGAAACTATATTGTGAAGAACGTACAAGTTTTGGAGCAATGTTAGCTGACCAAAAGAAGGATCAATCTCACCAATCAATCCGCTGGATGGCAAATATCTGCAGGAAGGTGAAAACTGGCTATTAATCATCATCACATAAACTTTAACCCCACACTTATTTTCATTCTTCTATTTAATTACATTGCAGTGCTACTCTACAAAAATTTGGACGGAATATGTACATGAGTGAGTTCATTTGAAACTCACAAGGCAATTATTCTCTGGGGACCAGGGGGACTGTAACTGCAGTTGAGGCCATCCCATGCAAATGCTGCGGGGGAACACGGATCTCCTTCCCAGTTTTTCTTCACAGAATACTTTTTCTGCACGCTCATCACTGCAGTGGCTGAGAAAAACACACGTTTAATCAAACACACTCCTCGATCAAAATGTACGAATACTCCATGCATGATACAACAGTTGAGTTGAACTCTGGTCATGCAATCGTAGATATGGCACTAGTACATAACAGACGATAGAAATGGAATGTAAAAGATTAAATCATCATGCATGAGAAATAGCTGTACCAGAAGTTGTGTTCCCATGAATTGGTCCAGTTTTTTGGGTAGCTATGTTATACATGTCAAATAAGGAACGCCCCATGTGTGTATATATGATAGTACAACGTATTGCTTTCGTGTACACTACATACCGTCGGCAGAGCTGGTGGCAGATTCATTCCGTGGCCGCACCAAGTATATCTCCATGGCGCTGATCACAGGCGGAAGCTTGGAGCTGGATGTTGGCACAAGCGAGATGCTATGAGGGCCCGGTCCTCGCGCACTGCCCGTGACAACCGTGGTGAGCAAGTATGATGGGCTGAACGCCGCAGCTAGCGTGACATTACTGTCCAGAAGGACGTCGAACTGCCGTGACGCATTGGCCACGACCTCGGCGAAGTAGAGAAGAAGAAGGAGGTTGGTGTCGGCGTCCACGTCCATAGACAAGTCCGAGCTCCACACAATCTCCATTGTCGCTGAGGCATTCAGCGGAGTGGATGCGCTCAGCATCACAGCGGATGGGACATCGTAGGTGTCGTAGGGAGGGTTCTTGACTACTACTCCACTGGCTGATCCGGGAACTGTCCAGGTGGAGACATTTTGGTACCTCTGCCAAATCCGGTCGTAAGGATCATCCGGGTACCTTGTAAAAAACAAAATTGGAAATGGACTCGATCAGTTCCAAACAAGTTTTAATTTGCTCTCTCTATATATACTTATATAGTATAATAATTAGTATACCTGAAGTGTTGATACTCTATTCCAAAATGGTAGCGATTGAAGCCAAAACCGACGGTATCGTCACGGAAAAAGCTGAGCACAACCAGAGACTGCGCCTCACTGGAGTCTGGGTAGAGCTCGGGGTGGAGCGGTCTCAGGTCAAGCCCTGAGATGAAAGGGTTTCCTGACCCTTTGTTCACCAGGCAAACTTGCAAGTAGTCGGCGCCAGAGGACGACGACAACACAGCGATGGTATCAAACACGTACGCCCTACTGCCATTGACGATGCGCACCGTTGTCCAGTAGTTGGCCCCGACGTAGAGATCGAAGGTAGGAGGGCTATTCAGCCTGTCATAGTTGCCGTAGCCAAAGACGGCCCTCACGTAGTACTTGCCGCCGGGCTTCAATGACCGCAGCGTGTAGCAGTTCCGGGCCCCGTTGCCGTTGGGGAAGTAGCGGACATTGGTGTAGCGCAGCGCCAGATCCGGCTGCAGGTTGCCCATGTTCACTGGGTGGATGAGCCCCGCGTCCGTGAAGCCCTCGTCGGCCACGTACCATAGGCCTGTCTTGCTATCTTGGTAAGTCGGGCTGTCCGTGTATCCACAGTCGATGCTGATGAAGCCTCCTCGTGACAAATTTAATCAATTTTCGTAATTAGTACGCACTTTTTTAATTTGTCCAATAATTAATATATTTTCACAAATAAAACATGTGTTCTCCCCGGCCAGATGTTTCTGATTATTATGAGAATTTCTACTATTTATCTTTTTTCCTAGCATGTCTGGTGGGAAATAACGTGTTGCCTTCGTTGGAGCCTCTAATTAGTAATAGTAAGATACTAAGACAATTTTAAAACCGAAATAACATCGGTTGACCGAAATAATGTAAACTTTGCTTACATCGCGGGTTCACTTTATATTTTGGCATTCATCAGTTTTCAGATTTTTAGCGCACGCTTAGCGATAATGCTTCAATTCTTTTGCACAACATCATTTATTTCTACTGAAGAAGCGCAAGAACTAGTATCTGTAGTAGCAAGGTAGGTTATGAGCTTACCAAGACTATCGAGCTGACCATGAATGCCCAAGAAGCTCAAACTCAACGACGCAACCAACAATAACATGTTCACCTTGGCCGTCCATTTGTTCACAGCAAGATGGTTTCTCGACAACATTTATTTCCTCCAGCGTATTGATCGTCCCCCATCATAGTAAGTGTACCTATATATATAGGAATTCGCGTCATGGTACTCCTGCCACCGAACAAATAAATCCAAATCAATGCATGGTATGCTTGCATAGACCAATAGCACTGCAAGAGGGTAGGGTTATCGATGCCAGCCTTGTCATAGTACTTGTAGGAATCTGCCTTGGGCGCGTTTGGTTCGGCAAAGTTTACACCTGCAAACTTTGTATAGTGCACGATTCTCCACTGTAGTATTTCGTTTATATTTGTGAATTATTGTTCAAACTAATTAGGCTCAAAAGATTCGTCTCGCAAAGTTAAAGCAAACTGTGCAATTACTTTTTGATTTCGTCTACATTTAGTACTCCATGCATGTACTACAAATTTGATGTGACGAAGAATCTTCTTTTTGCACAGTGCACCTTTGGAGAACTAAACAAAGGCTTATCATAGTACTTGTCGCCACCTTGTCATAGTACTTGTCGCAATCCGCCTTGTCATAGTACTTGTCGCCACCTTGTCATGGCACGGACGGATCTTGTGTGTGTGTGTATGCTTAGACAAAGTTCTGGACTGCGTCTCGCATATTCTGAAATGGCAAAATCGAGGCAAATCGAGGCGCAAAGTACTTGTTCTTTGCGGTACTAATAACAGCTTTCGATCGCCAATGAACGAAACAGAGCTAAGTATGTGATGTGAATCAAGCTGGCTGGACTGGGTCCGAGCGCCAGTTGAGAGCAAAATAATCAAAACCAAGAAAAGGACGATGGGGCAAAATTCAGAAGTAGCTTGTCATTACTTCGAAGTTCAAAAAGAAAAGATCGATATGGTTTACTGTTCACAAAGGATATGGTTTTGACTAAGTTCAAACAAAAAAGAGATATGGCTCTAACCGTACCTTACAACAACAAAAAAAGTTAAGAAAAAAAGTTGACCCTTCACTGGACTCCACAGTTCACACAGATAATATTCCTACGAAACAGTCCATAGCGTCTTTTCAGATTTCGTTTTCTTCTTTTGAAAGCGTACTTTGTTTCGGTTAGATCTAAAATACGTTTTCACCTATTTACAATTTTGCCACTAATCTTGTTTTAGCCATAAAATTTCCGTTTTAACTCCGATCTCATTCGTTCAAGTTGCGTTAGGTTCATAATTCCATAATCTACATGTTTATACTACTATTAAGTAGGTTTTAAACTTTTAAAATTTGAGGTTAGATTTAATCTATTATTTTACTAAAGTAAATATTGTTTAATCCATAACTTTTTTGTTTTAGCTCTGATTTTTGTGATCTTCGCGTCTGTGTGTTAGTAGCGAGACGTAGATTTGTTTTTCAAACTTTTCATCTTGATTTTATGTTGTTCGTGTATTGTTCTAATCTATAGCTTTTGTTTGCTATGCATTATTGCTTCTAGATGCTTGTTGCTGTGATTATTGAGTATAGACGGTGAGCAATTCGTGGGAGACAAAGAGTATTACTTTGACGAGTCGGATCAGTAGGAGTACTTTGCTCAAGACAAGTATAACATGGGATCATCCTTGTTTCCTATTTACTTTAATACATTAAATTCATGTTGCATGTATCGTCTTGATAGGGATTCCCTAGAATTGAACTTATACCCTGTCACCTACGGGATATGCACTGGGTAGTTTTGCTAGTGCTCAATTAAACTATGATCTTGTAACTTGACTAATGGTATATGCAATAAACATTAAAATATGATTTTTTAGCAACTTGGAAACAGAGGGCTGGAGTATTTAGCTACTTTCTAAATGCTTCTGATTCCTCTCCCTAAGGACTTATCTGTAAGTGATGATCCGGGACTTACAGTACAACTATGAGGGCTATATGGCTCTAGCTTTACCTCAGTATGAGGACCTTTTCTAGCTTGTTAGTGGTTATCTTTATTGGCGTAAGAATGACTTGCTGAATCAGGTATAGTGCGGCTTCTGTCCCCATGTGTATAGGCCGCGTGTCAATGAGCCATCGGGAAGGGAGGCTCTACATCTGTTTGCCGAGTGAATCTAATGACCCTAACTTGTTAGACAAACCTTTAAAAGGCTTCATAGTGACCCCTGCTTGCTCACCTTGGAAGTGTTTTGGGAGTTGCAAACCTGGGCATATGGGTATCACGACTCACAGTGAAAGTGTACAACCTCTACAGAGTATAAAATTGGCATATCAGCCGTGCTCATGCTCACGAGCGGCCTTGGAATATTTACGGAATAGAGGAACACTAAGAATTATCTGTTTATGCTATTCATTACTCATGTTTACATTGATCATGTGTTTTGCATTGGGAATTGAAACAACTTGTTGCTATTCTTAAACTAAAATTGTGACAACTAAAAGCTAAATGTTGTTAAACCTGTGTCAAGCCTTTTGAGCCTCATGAACCCCATGTTACACTTGTTGAGTATGGCATGTACTTACGCTTGTTTATTTTCATTATTTGGATAAAAATTCCGGATGGGTAACAGATGGCTATGGTAATAATGATTTCCCTTAGGATTACTAGACTTATGGTTAACCAGTTGACGTCCCTGTGATATGGAGCTTCCGCGAGAGATCTTTTCTTTATATTTTCGCTACATTTATGTGAAGACTCTGTCTTATTTATGATGTAATAAACACTTGTGATGATACTATTCATATTTTATCGGCTTATGTGTGTGACTGATCTCTGGGCGCACATAAGATATTTCATCCCATTTTATCCTTAAAATCGGGTGTGACAGATTGGTATTAGAGCTGTGTTGACTGTAGGACGTAGCTGTGGAGTACGTCTGCAACGAGCACACGCACCCTCTAGAAGACACCTATTGGAAGACCAGGGTGTGCATCTCCATCAAGGACAAACAGAAGGGTGCATACCAGTTGGACTCGAACTATGCGCATCATGCTTACTGTGCCACCATGGAGGATAGCATAGAAGATGCAGCCGCTACAGCGTGCATGGGTCTCTGTGGTTGTCGATTCGAGGATATGAAGGATGACCAATATCGATTCCATTCTCACCAACACTTGTACCTACGCCTAAGCCAGTCCAGGAGGAACCCAAAGAAGTCGAGGTCGTCTTACTATCCGATGATGATGAGGAAGACGACATTGAAGAGGATAAGCCAATCTCTCCCCTAGGATGGATGACAAATGTATGGTATAAGCTGGGGTGTGAATCCTCTGTTTTGCACCACCGACTTATGAGGATTCTTCAGACCTACTACAGAGATTGGGACGCTTGCTTTACTTTTTAAATCTTTGGAAAAATCCCGGATGGATACCAGATTGCTAGAGTTTGGAGGAATTAGACTTGGAGGAATTAGAAGTGGAGTCTTCACCCGAAGATCGGAGTTGTCTTTTCGTTGTTTGCTATCTAAGGTTATATTCTCTATACTAAGTATGTTATATATTAAGCATTGTCTATTGATATTACCTTTATTTGTAGCTATATGTGAGATTTGACTTTCTGGGCTCACATATGGTGTGTATCAGGTTTTGTTCTTAAAACCGGGTGCTACATTTATTTAAAAGTACAAAGGGTCCCGGTTTCCAAAAGTACCACGTTGCGCTGTGTGGTACTCCTTCCGTTCTAAATTATAAGTCACTTTGATTTTTTTGGTTTATCCATTTAGCTATGTATCTAGACATTTAGGAGTAGTAGTGTGATGACGTAGAGTACTCCCTACGTTCCAAACTATAAGACTTTTTGGCTTTTTTAGATTCATAACTTTTGCTATGCATCTAGATATAAATTATGTCTAGATACATAATAAAAGTCATATATCTAAAAATGTCAAAACGTCTTATAATTTGAAACGGAGGGAGTAGTTATTAATTTCTAGAAAAAACGGACGAGCCAAAAAAGAGGAGAAGGATGTGGGGTGTAATTAGAAACAGAATATGGTTCCAGACTTACGGTTCATAAATAACTAAATAAAAAATTAGAGAAGGTCTGAATGGATTTGAAAATAGTTTAGGATTACTAATACAAAATTGTTTATTAGCTTTTTATTATTTTCTATAAAGATAATCAAATCAACTTAAACTTATAAAATGCACAATAATATATCACACAAGTATGAGTTAAATAAAGTAAAACCAATTTTGATAGGTTTTGATAAAGTAGATATACAAAATATAGGTGATAAAGATCAAGAATCAAACGAGAATTCAAAAAATTGAAACCAATTTTTTTTAGGTTTCTATAAATTAGATCTATAGGACATATGAGATAAAGATCATGAACCAGGCTTTATATTTTCTATAAAATTATATTTTTGGATTTTCTCAATATATTCGTCTAAGCCACAACTCACATGCGTCACCGTAGACGTGGGCAAAAACTCGTGACCTCCGTGCAACGCACGGGGATATATCTAGTTATTATAAAATATGGCCCTTCGTTACTTCACTATACAGTTTGTGAATGGGTAAAATATCAAGGAAAGAAGAAAATGAGATTAAATATCCATATTACCCAAACCCCCAACAAAGTAAGTCAATCTCTGTTGCAAGTATGCTCTGCAAGTTTAGAAGTTTGCGTTTAATGCCCACATCTCTGGTACTCCTATTTTGCAATCTCACAGCCACAAGATTATATTTGACAATGAAACAAACTGACACATATAAATTCAGCCAACATATTTAGTTACCTTTTAAATATTTTATGAACAAATGGCCCCGTTCGCTGGTATGAAACTTGGCTGAAACTGGCTGAAAAACACTGTTCCGGCTGAATTGTTGTGAGAGAAAAACACTATTCCGGCTAAAAAAAAGAAGTCGAACAAGCCGAATATGGGCACTAATGCAGGCACTCCAATTCCAAGTCGTCGTAGTTCAATCTTCTTGCCGTTTGGAGGAAGGACTACTCACTACGGGATACGGGAGCTTTGCCGAGTGCCAGGGGCAACCTCTTTGCCGAGTGTTGCACTCGACAACTGACACCTAGCAAAGATTTTAACGGCAAACGTTCTTTGCCGTGTGCCCAAAAAATACTCGGCAAATATTTTTTGAAAAAAATAAAAAACAAGCACCACCGGCCGCTGCCCACCACCGAGCTGCCTCCTGCCGCCACCATCGAGCTGCCGCCCGCCGCCACGCCACCACCGAGCTGCCTCCCACCGCCACCACCGAGCTGCCTCCTGCCGCCACGCCACCACCGAGCTGCCTCCCACCGCCACCACTCCTGAGCTGCCTCCCGCTGCCACCAAGCCCGCCACACCACCACGCTTGAGCTGCTGGTGCCGAAGCTAGGGCCCGCCTCGACAACGACCACCTCGCGGCTGGCCATCACGCCCACCACCAGATCCGGGGAGGAGGGGCGGTGCGGCGGCCGGATCCGGCCGGATCCGAGGAAGAGGGGTGGGGCGGCGGCCGTAGAAAGGGAGAGGAGGGGTGGGGCGGCGGCTGGAGAGAGGGAGAGGAGGGGCTGGGGCGGCAGCTGGAGAGGGAGGCGGGGCGGTGTGGGAAAGGAGGAGGGGCCGGGTGCGCGGATTTGGAGAGAGGGAGGCGGGGCGGTGCGGGAAAGGAGGACGGCCGGGGAGTTATAGCAAAATTTTTTTGCCGAGTGTTCTGGATCTGAGCACTCGGCAAAGTTTTTTTTTTCATTGTAGATTGAAGTGGATTGACATGTAGCCGAACAAGTCCTTGTTTGGTCTTCCGGTGCTAGTGTCATCTATTATTGCAATTGACCGACTGTGTTTGTGTTCCACAACCAAACTGCTACGGTCGACTACTATAGCATAGCTGAGCTTAAATAAACAATCCTAAAGTTTAGTAATCTCATATGCACCTCAATATTACTACCGAAGAAGCACAACTAGTAGCAGTTGTTTTCCTTTAATTGTGATGTGTATTCATCTCAAAATTTTGAGTTTCACGATGAGTAGGTTCTTGCTTCACTTGATCGATGAGAGCTAGTTTTGTGTAAACGAACAAAGAATCCAACGTTTATTAGTTAGTTATTATGGGAAGAGATATAATAAATATATATATGATCCAATAACATATACTAGTCTAGAAAGAGAAATTAAAGTTTATAAAGCTTACCAAGACTATCTGGTTGGCCATGAATGCCAACGAAGCTCAAACTCATGGCAACCAGCAATATAACAAGGTAACCTCCCCAGAACATGTTCTTCTTTTTTCCTACGTCTTGTCCGATCCTCCACATATGGCCCGGCCTATACGAACACTGTCCTGATATCAGATCGCGGGGTCCATTCTGTGTCATTGTATTCCTCGCCAGATATATACGTCACGCCGCATTCGTCGATTAGTGCAATGCAAACCACGATCACACACCTAGGTTGCGTCATTGAGAGCACCGAAATAGCAAGAGAGCACGCCGCCGTAGAGAGCGAGGCTACAAAACAACAAAACAATGCATATGAAATCAGGCCTAGAGTATATCGATCTAAGCTCGCTCCATATGAAACCTGCCACACCCCCCACGGCATGTTTAGTTGGGGGTAATTTAAAATAGGAAATGGGAGTTGGAGATAGGGGTATATAGACTTTAGGAATCTTTTGTTTATTTCGTGGGAGTTAAAGTTTTGATGAGAAGAGGAATGGTAGTTTAGAGGGTCAACTCTTACTAATCAATTTTTTAGGAGGGTGGGAATCGGATAAAAATTGTGTTTTTAACGAAAAATAAATACATGGCTACTATTTATTATGGCTTGTCATGTAATTTTTCACTTTAAAAACCCCACACCAAAAGCGGTAGTGAAACCAAATAGCATCACCGGCAATTCTAGCCACAAAATGGTGATATAGAAAAAAGAAAAAGAAAAAGAAAAAGAAAAAGAAAAAGAAAAATGTGTTTGCAGGATTTGAATCCACAACTTCAACATTCTCTCGAGCTTCATATTATCTCAGCTACATAACACTGGTCAATATATATTTTATGGATGATATTCTTTTAACTTTAAATTTAAGAATCTTGTATTATATATTTGACACCCTAAACGTTTCAAATAAAAAAGTTGTTGACTGTAGTTGTAGATTTTGTCGAGTGCTGAAACTTTGATGTTGATTTTGTCTCTTTTCAATATCTGGCTTGTTATGAGTAAGTGGTGGCATGTTAAGACCTTTGGCTAATGTTCACCATGGGAAGTTAGAGCTGCCTATCGCTATTGTGGATTGGTGATAAGCTTAGCAACAATAGCATGCGGTGGGCTTTGTTGTTTGTGTGTGTGTAGGTGGGTTGTTTAGGGTTAGTCGTTTGGGTTGTGATCACATGTGGAGATGTCTGGCTTTTTGGCATCCGACATCACAACTTGCTCGAAACCTTCACAATTTTTTACCACAGCCTCCACATGCGATAACACGACGCCTCGACAAGTTTCGTGATTTTCGGACTTCGTTTGCATTTTATATAATTTAAAATCACATTTCCGGCAAGTACCTCAACATGTTACGTCAACGAGATGCTCGAGATTTCATGTGAGTTCCTGGATACGGCCTAAACATACCCCAAATATCATGAGTATCAATTTTTGGATGACCAAAGTCCATTATTCCATGTACCTGCAGTTCAAATTTGAAATATCCCAAAAAATTTGACAAAACGAAATAAACTAATGAAATATATCAAAAAAGTCAAAATTGCCCCAAATTTTAAAATAGAGTTTGAAATACTGTCACAAGGCCACAGAAAAAAATTTGGGCCCAAAATCAAAAAAAAATTTGCCGAGTGCCATGGGGGGCACTCGGCAAAGTGGGCTTTGCTGAGTGCCGGCCCAGGGGGCACTCGGCAAAGTTGATTTTCAAAAATAAAAAAAAATTGCCGAGTGCCGGGCGCTGGCACTTGGCAAAATAAGTTTTAAAAAATTAAAAAAAATTGCCGAGTGCCCAAGGCTTACACTCGGCAAAATATGTTTTTTTAAAAAAAATTTGCCGAGTGCCCCTTTCTGGAGCACTCGGCAAAGTCCCAATAGAAAATGGGCCGCCGCCCAAAAATCCCCACCCCACCACCCCAGAACCCTATCCGCCCGCCCGCTCTGCTCGATCTCGGCGCGCGCATCCCCAGCCCGCCAGCGCCGCCACCCACCCGCTCCGCGCACCGGCGCGCCCACGCCGGCGAGCCCCCACCCCTGCATCGTCCCGCCCCCCGAGCACCCCCAGCCCGGCCGCGCCGCCTGCCCGCTCTGCTTGGTCCCGGCACGCGCATCCCCGGCCCCGCCAGCGCCGCCACCCCCGCTCCGCCGCGCCGGGCGCGCCCCCCGCCACCGCGTCGCCCCCCGCCCCTGCATCGCCCGCCCCCGAGCCCCCCCCAGCCCGGCCGCGCCGCCCGCCCCGCTCTGCTCGGTCCCGAACGTGCGCATCCCCGGCCCGCCAGTGCCGCCCCCCGCCCCTGCATCGCCGCCCCCGAGCACCCCCCATCCCGGCCGTTGCTGCCACGCCTCGTGGCTCCTAGGCGCATGCCGCCGCCGTCCGCGCGTGCTGCCACCCTCCCCTGCACGCGCCGGCCCCGCGCGCCCCCGTGCTCCCCTAGTCTTGCCGTCGGCTTGGAAGAAGGAGGAGGAAGCAGCAGTAAGAAGAAGAAGGGAGGAGAAGAAGGAAGAAAAAAGAGGAGAAAGAAAGAGAAGGAAAAGGAAGAAGAAGGAGAAGGAAAAAAGAGAAGAAAAAGGAAGGAGGAGGAGGAGGAGAGGAAGGAGGAGGAGAAGGGGAGAGGGGGAGAAGGGGAGGAAGCCGAGGTGGAGGGGAGGAGGAGGTGCCTCGGCCGTCTTCTCCACGTGCCCGTCCCGCCGACGCCCCTACCGTCACCGAACCGCCTACGAGCGTGGGCAAGGTATATCCACCCTTTCTCCGCTCGGCCTTCGTGCCGCTGTGCTTATCGGCCTTCGTGCTGTTTGTGATTGTCGGCCTTTGTGCCGTTGTGATGTCTGCCTTCGTGCCGCTATGCTTATTGGCCTTCGTGCCGTTTGTGATTGTCGGCCTTCGTGCCGTTGTTTTTTGCGGGTTTTGGAAACCTCCCCATGCAGGGGAGGTGCTACCAAATTTTGAACTTATAGTGTCGTGTTTCTTCTTTTGCAGAGCAGGACCTGTCGGAGGTCCCCGATCGTCTTCGTTGGCGTCGTGGGTCTGCCTGCACTGTGTTGCCTCACCACTGCTTCGACTCGCCACTGCCTCGCTAGCCTAACTTCACCGACACCCTAGGTATAAATCACCTCTTTTTCCTCTTGTCTATCGTCGTAGATCGGTGTAGCCTAGTTAGGCGTCTCCCGTCCGAAAGAGATATCTTTGGAGGTATGCAGATCTTTGCATATCTGTGAGCATTTCTGTTTCGGATTGTCCATGTTTTTTGGACAGCCCGCGGATGCGTAGATGGGTTAGTTTCCATGGTCCGCTCTGGTCCGAGATGGTGTTTCGGCATCACCCCCCTGTTATTCTCCGGATACACACTCTCCCTTGCAGGACGTGTATCGGGAGAACAGCAGGGAGGTGCTGCCGAAATTCTATCTCGGATAGGAGCGGAGCATGGAAACTAACCTCATCTATGGATCCACGGGTGGGATTAGGACCTATCCTCATCTATTAGAGAGTAGGGACACCACATAGATGCAATTGATGGTGACTCATATGTGCTGATACGTCTGTTAAAGGATGGAGGACCGTGAGTGGATGTACACGCTCTGGAGAGACAAGCATGATTACGATTTGCTATTTATAGTCAAGGTCAAAGAATTCTTACAGCATGCATTTGGCGAGAGTGCTGGAGGCCATTCTCTAGTGGTTTGTCCGTGCATCGGTTGTGACAACAGAAGAAGGAAAGATAGGTTAACCATGGGTAAACATATTGTGAAGTTTGGATTTACTCTGGGCTACCACCGGTGGATCCACCATGGTGAAGCCGATCGTATCAGGGAGGAGGTAGTGAGACCACGGCTCGAGGCTTTCGATGATGATGCCGGGGTAGCAGACATGCTGGATGACACGCACCAAGCTCAGTTCGCTGAAGGACGTGACAAGGAGGAGATGGAGGCTGCCGCAGATGCCTTCTACCTGATGTTGGACTCGGCACAGAGACCCCTTCACGATCATACTAATGTTTCTCAGCTAGATGCCATTGGTCGCGTAATGGGGTTGAAGGCCGAGTTAAACCTAAGTCGAGAAGGCTTCGACAAGATGGTGGCCGTGTGGAGCGATATGCTACCAAAGACACACATTATGCCGAAGAACTTGTATGAGTCAGAGAAGCTCCTTCTTGCACTTAAGATGCCGTATGACAAGATACATGTGTGTCCAAAGGGGTGCGTCCTATTTAGGAAAGAACACGCAGATGCAAAGTACTGCCCGAAGTGTAAATCCTTTAGGTACGTGGAGGTAGACTCAGGCGATGGCCAGAAGAGGCAGCTTAAGATCCCCATGAGAGTCCTACGACACCTTTCGTTCCTACCGAGGCTCCAACGGCTATTCATGACCGAGGAATCCGCGAAACAGATGACATGGCACAAAAACGGCACACGATACAATCCTGAGAAGATGGTACATCCATCCGATGCTGATGCATGGAAGTACTTTAATTCGCGGCATCCTCTCAAAGCAGAGGAGGCTTGTAATGTACGTGTCGCGCTGGCAACAGATGGGTTCAATCCATATGGCATGATGGCTGCACCATACAGATGTTGGCCCATGTTCGTCATCCCCCTAAATCTCCCCCCCCCCCCCGACGTCTCCTTTCAACGGCATACCGTGTTCCTATCGTTGATAATCCCTGGACACCCGGGGAGTAATATGGGTGTCTTCATGGAGCCTATGATAGATGAGTTGATTGATGTTTGGGTCAAAGGGGTGTGGACATACGACCGAGCTATGAAGACTAGCTTCAAAATGCACGTCTGGTACCACTACTCACTGCACGACTTCCTAGCGTACGGGTTAATGTGCGCCTGGTGTGTTCAGGGGAAGTTCTCGTGCCCAATATGCAAGGAAGCTGTGAGGTTCATATGGTTGAAGAAGGGTGGCAAGTATTTGTCGTTCGACAAACATCATCAATTCCTCCCTCTTGACCATCCATTCAGAGAAGACGTCAAGAGCTTTATGAAAGGTGTTAAAGTGACAGACCCTAGACCGCACTTGAGGACTGGGGCGGAGGTTTCGTGCTCAGATAGATGCTCTCATGCCCAACGAAGATGGTGGTTTTGTGGGATATGGTGAGCAACATATGTGGACTCATAAGTCTGGCTTGACAAGGCTCCCCTATTTCGATGACCTCCTACTACCCCATAACATTGATGTCATGCACACTGAAAAGAATATCACTGAGGCACTTTGGGCAACGCCCATAGACACTGACAAGTCTAAGGACAACCCTAAGGCTAGAGTAGACCTGGTGACGTTGTGCGATAGGCCAAACCTAGAGATGCGGCCTCCTGCAACAGGAAAGCAGTGGAGAAGGCCTAGGGCCCCCTATATCTTGAAAATCGATCAAAGGAGGGAAGTACTTCGATGGATCAAGAATTTAATGTACCCTGATGGGTATGCAACGAATCTGAGCAGGGGAGTGAACTTAGAGACTCTACGAGTCAACGGGATGAAGAGTCATGACTACCACATATGGATTGAGCGCATACTTCCGTCGATGGTTCGAGGCTATGTCCCTGAGCATGTCTGGCTAGTGCTGGTAAAGTTGAGCTACTTCTTTCGCCAGCTTTGTGCCAAGGAGCTATCTTCGACCGTCATTACAGAATTGGAAACTATGGCACCTGAGTTGGTCTGTGAGCTTGAGAAGATCTTTCCACCTGGCTTCTTCTTGCTGATGCAGCATCTGATTGTGCACCTCCCGACCGAGGCATAGTTGGGGGGGGCTTGTGCAGGCCCGTTGGTACTATCCAATCGAGCGATGTCTAAAGACTCTTCGCAAGAAATGTACAAATAAAGCTAGAATTGAGGCTTCCATTGCAGAGGCAAGCATTCGGGAGGAGGTTGCAAACTTCACGACATCCTACTACAAGCTGAACCTTCCTAGCAAGCATAATCCACCCTCTCATTACAATGTTGGCGAAGTTGAATCGACCCTCAGCCTTTTTAAATGCCAACTAGGCAGCGCAAGTGGATCGACCCCCAAGAGATTGGATCCAAAAGAGTGGCGCAGAATCACGCTATATGTGTTCACCAACCTTGTCGAGGTTGCGCCATTCATTAAGTAAGTTCTCAACGAACTTGTTTCAATACGACGTCACTATTCTGTATCGAACCCCATTGATTCTCTTTGGTATAGGGAATTTGTTTGTCAAGAGTGGCATCAATCAAGGGATCCTACCCCGCACGAACATGATACCCTTCTTTCAGAGGGTGCGGGAGCTAGGAGGACTGATTTCATTTCTTGGTTCAAACAAAAGGTCGTATGTTCGTCGATATTCCTTAGTAGCTCGTACGTTCCAATAGTATAACGATGTATCATGCTTGAGCTTGCAGGTGCAAACCAATGCGTCCATGAGTGATGAGTTGAGACAGGTTGCAAACGGCTTCAAGTTAAGGGTGAAGTCATATACCGGTTATGACGTGAACGGATATCGCTTCCACACATCAAGACACGAGCAGACTTGGCCCGGTCAGAAAACCACCAACAGCCAAGTTTTTACGCCGGGCACTAATGGCGTTGAATACTACGGAATAATTGAGGAGATCTATGAACTTGAATATGAGGGCCGGGTACCTCTTACTCCTGTCATATTCAAGTGCCACTGGTTTGATCCTGCACGAACAAGACGGACCCCTCATCTTGGGCTAGTCGAGATTAGGCATGATTCCGACTATAAAGGAAAAGATGTCCATATTGTGGCTCAACAGGCCGTGCAGGTGTATCATACGCCATACGCGTGCCAAGACAAAGACCATCTTAAGGGTTGGTCTATTGTGCACTAGGTATCTTCACACGGTAAACTACCTGTTCCAAACGATGAAGATTACACCTTCGATACAAACACATATGATGGAGAGTTCTATCAAGCAGATGGGCTACAAGGGAGCTTTGAGATAGTCTTACCTGGTGTGATGACCACCATGGAAGTAGACAATGAAATGGTTGATGACGAGGACCCTCGAGATGTAGTGCTAAATCCGAAGGACATTCAAATGCTTGAGCGATTCCATTTAGGCAAAGACAATGAAGAAGACACAGAACCTTCGAATAGTGTTGCCCATTTGGACAATTTTGACAGTGATGATGAGACCTATGACCCCAATCATGAAGATTATTCCTAAACCATGTAATACTATGTTTTTTATTAAATTTTGTTATGTTTATTCATTTTGAACTATTTGACATGTATGTACTAACGCTTGTTGTTCATTCTTTGTACATTGCAGGTGACAGAACAAAGATGGTGGACAACCATTCACCGAGGCAGGTGCTCTTGGTGTACCAAAGGCTACACCCTCCTGATGGAGGCGAGGGGACGTCTTCGCCCCCAGTGGCGAGAGCATGCCTGGGTCACCCCCGCATGGGGAGGGGGAGGGGCCGGGGTCACCCCAGGAGGGACCCGCCTCCTCCCTTGGCTCTCGACCAGCCGGAGGACCCGTCTCCTACCCCGGAGGACCACGTGGCGGCCACAGGCACGACCACAGACACTCTGTTGGGGGACGAGGGGACTCAGCAGACGGAGGACAGTTCTGCTCAGTTGTCTCCCTACCTGCGAGGTCCCACAAGCCTTCCTCCGGTTTCGCTTCCTGATCGACGCCCACTGGTTCGTCCTGTGGGAAGAAGGTAAGTAACTATAGATGTTATCACTAGTACTTCATATGATACGTTGAAAATCAAAAGAGAAACTGATAATTTTTCGTAATCGCTTATGCAGGGGCTGGCTAGTTCTAGCGGGTGCTCTTGACCCCCCACGCACCCCCGCTACCGTCCTGGGATGTCTGTGCAGGAAACACTTCCCCGGCCTTGTGGACTTGAAAGAGGGGAGGTGGGAGCCAGCCTGGTCGTGGGATAGGTACAAGCTCGGCTCGGATGACGAGCAGGACAACAAGCAGGAGCGGGTTTTGGTGGACTTTTGGGTAAGTGTCTCACAACATAGCTCAATACATCTCCTCCATTGCTTAAGTCTTTTATTGAAATAATGAACGGATACATCGTGTTTGTATGCAGAGGTACTTCAAGGCTGAAGAAGGTAGAGAGACCCTAGCGGATCAGATGGCACACAGAGCCTGTAAGAAGTACGTTGGCGACATGATTCACGAGGAGCGACTCTAGGCCCACGTCGACTACTACATGTCCATCAAGAAAGAGCTCCTCAACAAAACCGACGCAAGAAAGGTGGCGCTGACCAAGGAGCAGTACCTTCAGGTAGGTGAATAATATTGATTCGTTTTGAGATTTAGTAGGTCCAGAATTGATCTTCTTATATGTCAAACACTTGATGATGTGTAGGTGCCGGCCTCGTGGTGCATGTCGCATAGATCGGCATGGTCGAGGATCATGGATAGGTACCTTGACCCGGCGTACATCGTAAAGCACGAGCAAGGCAAGCGGAAGCGGGCACTGAGGACCGCTCCAACTCACCACCAAGGCAGCCGCAACCTCCCTGCATTCAAGCGGGCACTTGTACGAGATGTCATTTATCTATTCTAACGCTCAATTTTGCCTGATTTCTAATCATCTTGCCATCTTTCTCGTAGGAGGTGGCACACCCAGACGTGCCGGTGTCGGAGTTTGAGGCATGGGCTGTGTCCCACATGGGCCCGATGAAACCCGGTGTCGTCTTCAACCCGGATGCCCCTGCCCAGGCTTACTCTGACCCGAGCGTCCACGCTAAGGTCAGAGACTACACGGAGGCGGTTAGGGCGCTCTGTGGCTCAGATCACAATCTGAGCACTGAGCCCCTTGAGACAGAGGTGATTGTGAGGCTGGGGCAAGGCAGGAAGCATGGGCGGTTGTGGATTGCAGACGTCGCTGACTCCTCAAGCTCTACACCCTCTCTCTCCGACGTGAGGGCACGAAGCACGGCCAGAAGCCTTCCCATACGTGCACGGCCTACTCCAACACTGTCGCAGGTCGATGAACTTCAGGTAATTCCGATTTCACTCGTCGTACATTGAACGTTACACACATTGATCAGATTTGCAATACTGAAACATGTGATTGAAACACTGCAGGCCGAGCTGGCAGAGACAAGGGAGACGCAAGCGCACCTGACCGTAGAGCTAGAGGCCACGAAGAAGCAGATGGCGGACATGTATCAGATCATGCAAACCATCGGGCAAGCATCGGGTGTCCAAGTGCAGCTGCCAGCTCCAGCTCTAGTTCGACACTTCACTCCTGTGAGTATGAAAGTTTAATGCATTCGTGCCGTTGGGATTGTCGGCCTTCGTGCCGTTGTGATTGTCGGCCTTCGTGCCGTTGTGATTGTCGGCCTTCGTGCCGTTGTGATTATCGGCCCCCATTGTTTTTTGCAGGTTGGAAACCTCCCCGTGCAGGGGAGGTGCTGCCGAAATTTTCAATTTTGAGTCTAACACATGCAATCTCTTCTCTTTTGTGCAGCCTCCATCGGCGTGTTCAAACAATCCCGCTAGCGTGTCACCGGCGGCTGATCACGTCAACCATTCGCCGCAGTCCGGTCCTTCACCGCTGTCCAGGGGGCCACACCAGCAGTCTCCGTCGCCGCAGTAGGGATGTTGAACTTTGTGATGTTGAACTTGTAATAATAAACTTGTGATGTTGAACTTTGGTGCATTTGTGACGGATTTTCGATGGATTTATTAAATATGCGTGTGCTTGTGATATATAATGCATGTTGGTGATATAGATGTGATGATTGATGTATATATATATATATATATATATATATATATATATATATATATATATATATATATATTGTTTGTTACAATGGAATGTAAAAAAATTGCAATTCTCGGGGTCTTTGCCGAGTGCCATGGGCAAGGCACTCGGCAAAGTTTTTTCAAAAAAAAAATCTTTGCCGAGTGCCTCGCCGCGGCACTCGGCAAAGTATTTTTTTTAAAAAAATCCAGAAATTATTTGCCGAGTGCCTAAACAGGGACACTCTGCAAAGACATTATTTAAAAAAAAAACTTTGCCGAGTGCCTGGCAGGGGCACTCGGCAAAGTACTTTTAAAAAAAAAAAAAAAAACTTTGCCGAGTGCCTGGGCTGGGGCACTCGGCAAAGTAATTTTAAAAAAAATATAAAAAAAATTGCTGAGTGCTCGGTCAGGCACTCGGCAAAATAACCGTTAACAGCCGACGCGCAACGGCCGAAAATATTTTGCTAAGTGCCGCCCCAAGCACTCGGTAAAATTATTTTTTTATTTTGCCGAGTGCCCCGATAAAAAGCACTCGGCAAAAACCCTTTGCCGAGAAAAATTTTACCGAGTGGACTTTGCCGAGTGCTACACTCGGCAAAGCCTTTGCCGAGTGCAAATGGCTCTTTGCCGAGTGTAAAAACAATCGGCAAAGCCACGGCCTCCAGTAGTGAAACCACGATCACACACCTAGAGGTTGCGTCATTGAGAGCACCGAAATAGCAAGAGAGCACGCCGCCGTACAGAGCGAGGCTACAAAACAACAAAACAATGCATATGAAATCAGGCCTAGAGTATATCTAAGCTCGCTCCATATGAAACCTGCCACACCCCCCACGGCATGTTTAGTTGGGGGTAATTTAAAATAGGAAATGGGAGTTGGAGATAGGGGTATATAGACTTTAGGAATATTTTGTTTATTTCGTGGGAGTTAAAGTTTTGATGAGAAGATGAATGGTAGTTGAGAGGGTCAACTCTCACTAATCAATTTTTTAGGAGGGTGAGAATCGGATAAAAATTGTGCTTTTAACGAAAAATAAATACATGGCTACTGTTTATTATGACTTGTCATGTAATTTTTCACTTAAAAAACCCGACACCAAAAGCGGTAGTGAAACCAAATAGCATCACCAGCAATTCTAGCCACAACTTCAACATTCTCTCAAGCTTCATATTATCTCAGCTACATAACACTGGTCACTATATATATAATGGATGATATTCTTTTAACTTTAAATTTAAGAATTTTGTATTATATATTTGACACCCTAAACGTCTCAAATAAAAAAGTTGTTGACTGTAGTTGTAGATCTCGTCGAGTGCTGAAACTTTGACGTTGATTTTGTCTCTTTTCAATATCTCACTGAGGCTTGTTATGAGTAGGTGGTGGCATGTTAAGACCTTTGGCTAATGTTCACCATGGGATGTTAGAGCTACCTATTGCTATTGTGGACTGGTGATAAGCTTAGCAACAATAGCATGCGGTGGGCTTTGTTGTTTGTGTGTTACCTTTATGTGTAGGTGGGTTGTTTAGGGTTAGTCGTTTGGGTTGTGCATAGCTTTCTCAATGGTAAGTTTGTAAAACTTTGTAAGTTTCTAAAAAAAGGAAAGTTATGGAAATATTTTTTTATGGAAAGTTGCGGGAGCTGTATTATCGTTCGCCCGATTTAAATCGAGTAATCGTTCGTTGTTTAGTGGAGTCCGATCGTACCACATGTCCCGTGTTTAAAAAGTAGAAATGAAAGCCACTGCACATTTGTAGTTGTAGAAAGGTGGTTACATTATAATGAAAGAATTACCATTTTCACATACTTTTGCTTTAGATGTGGCCCATCTACATTCGCCCACTGGGGAGCCCAGCCCAACTTCATGGATTTTCACTTTTATTTTGTATGTCTGAGTGGAGTCCAATTGTTCACGGAAACTAGATTTGTAGGCCCAAACATTCCAAAGCCCAAAGCCCTTATCAAAAAAAAAAAAAAAAATCCAAAGCCGGATTGCACTGCAGTGCTGATTTGTTGGACCAAGTCCCAAATTAGTTTTTTACATCATAATTTATTCGAACTGGTACTACGTCACTTCCTCTAAAAGGCACATTATTTAAGCATTAAAAGACGCAAAAAAAATCTATATATACATAATTGTTTTTTGCACAAAGTTCAATTATTTTTACTTTATTCCAGGAAATAAAATAAATCTTACCTAATCAACAAACTTAGTTCCACATAATTATATAATAGCATTAAGTACGGTTTTTTAGGATATACAAGGTGCATGCGCGCCACCAAAAATAATAGCCTAAAACCTCTAAATTCTAGCATATATATAATTATAATCGTGAGAATCAGGCATCACAACGTACCAAGATTACTTAGATGAGTATGATTAAAAGGCAAGCAGAAGCTCAACGCAACCAACAGTAAGAAGATAACCTTGGCCGTCCACAAGCCAACAAATCTGTAGATAACGTTTCTTCCTAGCTGACTAAAGTACTGCGATCATATTGTGAAGCGCCGGAAAGCATCAGGACGCCAAATTAAGCCATTTGACGTCCTGACGGGTGGGCCGTCCGGACGCCGTGCCTGCAATCCGCTTCGCGCACCATTTCGCACGCCCACACCGCCAGGAGGCACCGTTTGACAGCTGCCTCAAGCTGCCGCTAACCACTACTGGAGGGGCGTGGTCTGCCTGCCGCTACCAACTGCCGTGGAGGCGAGAAACACAGATGAAAATCTGATTCACACCTGAATTCATCCGATCTACTTTTAAAACATCGAGATGCAACACTTGCAACATACAAAAAAAGACAGATAAAACACTTGAAACATGCTTCTAAAACACTTACAAAAACACTTGAAAACAATTACAAACATACGTAATATCCAGATAAAACACTTCAACATATGTGTGAAACGTATGCAATATTCAGATAAACACACTTGCAACAATACGTCCGAAAACATAGATGAAACATTAGGAACAGACTTTTGCAACATACGTGTACAACCATTATAACATATGCAACATACTAAAAAAGGGCAGCCGCTGCCGCCGAGGGACGCAGACGGCTGGGGCCGCCGAGCGCCAGGGTATGGTCACCCAAGGCGCTGCCGCCGGGGGGCACGGCCAGCTGGGGCCATCGATGCCAGAGGGCGCGGCCCGTTGGGGCCACCAACGCCGTAGGGCACATCTGGCAACAGGGCGCCGGAGACACGGTCGCGTGGGGCGTCGGAATCGGGAAGAAAGCTAAGGGGAAGAAGATAGGAAAAGTAGAGAAGGAAAAAGAAGGCTAAGGGTATTATGGTAAATTTTTTATTTTTTCCTAACTCGTGAATGTTTTGAGAAACGGGGTCATAAAAATAGCTCAACTTCACCAATAAAGTTGTTCATGAAACTGAAATGCAAAAAAACGACTTCACTAGTAAAGCCGCTATGCCAAATGGAGCCTTACTATTTAATGGTACAAATATTGGTATTCTTTTATAAACTCGGTAAAATTAACATAATTTGACTTTGGATAACACTATAACGTTAAGTTTTGGCAATGGTGATAGAGCTAGTATTAAATAGAAATTTTGATGTTATATTTTGTATTTTATTAAGACAGACGAAATTAATCTTACCTCATCATCAAACTTAATTCCATATCACAAATTCTCATTAATTACATAGCAATTCTGAGTATTCAGTTTACAGTACCTTTTTTACATCCAACCTACAATTATCATGACGTAAACAGGTCCAAAAACAAGATACCGCTAACCTACATTTATTCCTGAGAACCGAGCATCACACAGCTTACCAAGATTATCTAGCTGATCATGAGTAGTGCCAAGCAAGCTCAAGCTCGACACAACGAACACCAAGACACAAGATGATGCGTCGATAACATCTATTTCTAACTGTCTGCAGCACTGAAAAGGTGAGCAGGGCAAAGCCATTTGTAGGAATCAGTAGTGTGTTACTCCTTGCCATCAGAGAGAGAGATCCAAATCCAGCAGCAGCTATGTATACAATGTGCAGGTCAGCGGAATCATCGATGCAAAATGGCAACATTCGTCACACGCGACGTACAAACCGAGGTAACAAGCTCTGTTCCTTGCAGCATCTATCACCTTTCGGTCGCCAATGAAACAGAGCAATGTGAATCATCAAGCTGGCAGCATCTGAGAGCCAACTGAAAGTGAACAAGCCATAACAGGAATAGGGTGATCGATCACCTAGCCTATCACGAACCTCAAGGCTTAAGAAAATGTTTCATGTCAGGGTCTATCTGGTAGGTAATGGCTGACTCTTGAGCCTGCACCGGACTCCACTGTTCACAAAGACATCGTTCTGACCGTACCTACAAAACAAACTAAGAGAATTCATGTCAAAACTGAGGCCACAAGCCGAACACCATCATGAACTGTTGCCTCGTTGATGGCCCAGCATGTACGTCAACAATGGATAGGGTGCATGAACTGACCTCCACTAAGCCCCATGACAGGACAAGTGTCATCATGAGCTCATCGTGTGCTAACCTCACAGGCCGCAGCAGGCCAAAGTAACCTTAGTTTTCTATCCATCAGCTGCCCAGTGGACGCTGCTTTTGATAGCTCACCTTTTATTTGGCTCCCTGGGGCTCCTCTCCACCTAGTGTTAGTGTGTGGTGAGACCAAATCAAGCAAGATTGGGTGGTGATGTCGCTCATCTGCATTGCCATTGGCGTGTGCTGCCGGGACCAGGATCACCTGTGAAATTCAGTGCTCCTTATCACCATATGCTTTTGGGAGAATCGGTTGGTTCGTCGGCCTGCAGGCATCCACATCATGGCTGAGGTTAGAGCACACTAATAGAGAGTCTAGGGTTCACGCTAGCGGTAAGAAGCACTGATTTTTCTACCATCTTATCGAGAAATTAAAAATTCAGACGTAAAGGATCTGAAGACTTACGGTACTCGTCAACCTATTTGCTGGAGAAAACTGGCTGGTTCATCAGCTTGTGCTGGTCTCCATCACCATACGATGAAAATTATCCTCAGACTGTTGATGGTTAAGGTGATTGACAGCTGGTGATTCTGCACATAAGCATAAAACAAATCCTTTCAGTAAAAAAAATACAGTTTTTGGAAGATTTATTTTCACCATAATTTCAAATTTCAGACATGTCAGAAACCAATAGTGCCATACTTGCACGTGAAAATATGAAATCAAGCATAAATATTATATAGATTTATTGGACTTCTATGTTCATTACGTACGACTTCTATGCTCATTAAGTACTAACTACTACATGATGGAGAGTCAGAAAGAATTCCAAATTCGCGTATCTGAGAAAAGGACCTGACTTAGGTCATACACTTCGTGGGACATGGAAACAGAATAAAAGGTTTCATCATGGTGATGATGACTGATGAGTCCTAAAGTCAGTAGTACATCCTGCCACAGCCAGGGAAGTGAGGAAGATGAGCTCTTGGTACTGGTCAGAGACTACAGCAACCAACATATAGACAGATGAAAGAAGTGCAAAAGACAAACAAACAAACAGAGCAATGGTAGCAGGACTATTCGGCTCTCCATTAGTGGAATATAGAGCAGTGTTCAGTATACAGGGAGCCTTCCAAAAGCAGGATAGATGCCAAGATAACAAGTTGGATAGACCGTCCCCACCACAAAGTGGACTGCAGCACAGGTTGGTGGCATCCACATCAGAGCTCCTTCCATGCCTTTTCTACCCTCCATCCGGGTCAGCCTCATGACCCACAAACATGAAATGGTATTTAACTTTGTGCTAAGGGAACCTTTCAAGATCAAAACAACTAATTCTATGGCAATGGAGAAGTTAGGTCTTGAAGATAAAAAATTTCTCAGGGCCCCACTGTCTAGAAACCTGTCATTTCATATCCATGCACCCATAAATGATATACAAAGGACAGTAATGAGTGATACAATGATAGCCAGGAGCTTAGAAAGATCCATCATTCATCTCACTCACTTATCAATCAACAAGGACGTCAGAAATATAACAAAGATGACAGATGCCATGTGAAAAATCATGCCAATTTCTGATGATGCTGAACCAAGAAAAGGAAGCACAATTTAAGAAGTAAATGATCAAAACTACTTGGCGTCTGCTATATCGGCCAGCATACCTAAACCATATTCTGCCAGTAATATCAGTGTTAGCTTCTACGGAGTACCTTCAATTAAAAAAAATCCGTTAAAAACCATAACATTTTTTATACATCTGAAACACTGCAGATATGCTATCAACAGTATCATCACTAAATCAGGAAAGCTCTGCGTAATGGCACAAGTCATTCTAGTATTCAATACAGGCACACAAAGGGTTACTTTTACGTGGTTCAACTCAACTAATGTCAAAAGAACATTTTTTTACGAGGCACCCTCAGTGGAAGAATATGCATTTTGTGAATTTAAGTGCTGTTTCTATTGAAGGTGTGTTTGTGACTGAGATTTTTTTGCTATGCTTAGGATAATGGCTGACATGAGAAAACGGCTGGAGTTCTCTGTGCCAATGACAACAGCTGACATAAAAGCAAATGCTTTTCACTTCCAGGGGAAAAGAAATAGGCGACAGTTCCTAAAAAGTTTGCTACACTCCATACATGGTTTGTGACTGGATGCACAGTATGTAGCAAGCAAATTAGTGGATTAGCATTAAGAATCTCTAAATGATCAATCAACTGTCATAACTCACTGTGAAAAGGTTCAGATGAAGAGTAGGGGTACAATTTTTTTTCAATTTGTGTAAAACACCTGCAATGATCCATTTATAATACCCATGAAGCATCTAGAAAAGGAAAATAAAAATGATTGGACATTGTTGACATACATGAAGTGCAGGTATAAATCATGTCCTCGTTATGGGTTACCTAAAGCAAGCACCAGTATCCACTTCAGACTTCAGAGTCAGACGTCTATTCGTCTTATCAAAGAATAAGATGCTAAAGGTAATAATGCTAAGAGCATACCAAATCATCATAACAAATATAGCCACAGAAGTTTCTCCCTTTTTTGTATAAAACATAACAAAACATATTGTTACACATATTTCTTCCGTTTAAATGAAGTAACAAAGAAGAGAAACATTTCTATTGTTTTAGGCCAAAATGATTGGAGTCAACCCACAAAGCTAACAGATAAGGGATAAGCATTACACGTATTCTGAATCCATTATAAACGACTTGACCATTCCCTGCTACAATACGTTACTCAAAGCAATAACCAAGGGAAGAAATATTTCTTAGCTAAGTCTGAGCACAACACCAGTGATGATAGGATCTATAAGATCCACTAAATTCTAAAATCACATGCACTACGTCATGTGACCACACAACTGCTTCCTCTTTTTTTATTATTGAGAGTGAAGAGCTTCTCCTGTTGCCTATAAATGAGTGGTAAAGACAGCAATTCAGTACGAAGCATAAGACATAGTGGCTTCTTCTCCCTAATAGCTACCTTCTTCCTATCAGGCTGGAGTTCATCAAGGATCTAAACCTGAAACTGGAGCCCACAAGCACACAGAGGAAGAAGAACACCAAGACTGGTTCCCAGCCTATCCAAGGCAGAAGCGAGCAACGTTAGTGTGGTAGTAGCATGGTGACCGTGAGAGAGGAGATGCGTAAGGGGCCATGGACAGAGCAGGAGGACATGCAACTGGTATGCACGGTCCGCCTGTTTGGTGACCGTCGTTGGGACTTCATTGCCCAAGTCTCAGGTTTGAGGGGTTGGCGAACTGCAACTTAGGTAGCTATTTTGTTATCCTTAGCGCAAAGTCGCAAACATAAATGTCTTCCTGTCTAACCAGCCCTCTTCATACTATACGCTCTCTATGTTCATGCAGGCCTCAACAGGACAGGAAAGAGCTGCCGCCTGCGGTGGGTGAACTACCTTCACCCTGGCCTCAAGCATGGCCGCATGTCACCACAAGAAGAACGCCTTATTATTGAGCTCCATGCTCGGTGGGGGAACAGGTTTGATTAGAGAGTAACTTTTCTTAGTTACTAAATTTAGGTGAAGACAGAACTCAGTCAAATTCTCCATATGTAGGTGGTCTAGGATAGCACGGAGGCTGCCAGGGCGCACAGACAACGAGATCAAGAACTACTGGAGAACACATATGAGGAAGAAAGCACAGGAGAGGAAGATGAGCCTGTCATCACCTTCATCCTCATCCTCCTCACTGACATACCAAGCCTGCCTTCTTGACACCGTTCGAGTCATTGGGATGGGCAGTGGTGACACTCACAATGGTAGCTGCGTCACCAGCGCCCTCGAGAACACACAGAGTGCCATGGATGGATATCCCATGGATCAGATATGGAAGGAGATTGAGGCACCGCAGGCACCTGCCTTGCTGGGTATTGCTGAAGGAAAAGAGAAGACATGCAGCAGTATCCCCTGTCATCTACCATCACCTGCTATGTGGGATTACAAATATCCTGAGGTATTCTGGAAGATGGAAGATCAAGAAATCATGATGTGATAGAAGATGAAGAAACCATGATGTTCGCTCCACTATTTGGTTATGGTAAATAAGGCCTCGCTATTGAAGGCTGAAGGAATACATCTATATAGATCAGGTCACTCAGCTATCTGCCTAGCAGATTTGCAGTACTTGTACTTCCTAGCTATGCTTGCATTAGTATGGGTTTCAGTATTTTAAAATCTACTGTAACACTGGAGGTATGCTTATGGTGTATGTATCTATGTAGTGTGCAAAATAGTTTGTATCAGTTTGTGGAATAGAGTGCAATACAAGGACGCTCCATATGCATGATATATTTATTTATCTCTGTTATTATTGTGCTGAACAAATAACAGCATAATCTGGTTTGCAGTTATTATTCAATAGAATAAGATACAAATTGAATGTTAAATTTAAAGTTATATAATTTCTTAGGATAAGATAAAGGCAGATTTTAACCATGATGAAATATTTCTATTAGACACACAATTTGCTGATTTCTCCAAACTTGAGTTCAGTTCTAAATAAAGCTCGAATCATTTCTTACGTCCTTCATGGACAAGGGATAGCCAGCGCCCCCCCCCCCCCCCCCCCCCCCCTCCCCTCTCCTCCTGCCCAAAAGAACTTTAGTCCTAAATAAAACTTGATAAAACTGTATCCGGATTCAGGAAAAATAGAAAGGAGACTGAGAATAAAAAATATTCGTCCAATAAAATAGAGCCCAAGATAGACAAGAACTTAGTTTACAACATGTCAAACTGAAACTGTAAGCGAGGAATATTGCGTGGGATTAGATTGATGATTGGCAAGTACAGGATACATGTGCCAGAGCTATAGGCAGCAGCAACCCTAAGTGCATGGGCCTAAGCCCAACCACTGCTGAAACCTAGCTAGGCCACTAATAGCCTGTCTAACAGGAACAAATCCACAAGTTATTTGTAATAAAGAGCAGGAATGACAGCATGTTTATTCTTAAGTTCAGTTCCAATAGAGATCTTGGTACACATATGCAGCTTGTCCATAGGTAAGTTCTGAAACAGGCCAGAAACACCAGTGACAAGATAAACCCACTGATTTCTTGCATTGGATGCACTACCATTAGCTTTTTCAGGCCAATATTGGTGAGGACTTTTGGACTACTGTAGATGTGTCAGTACAACTGAACAGAACAGAACTGCCAGGTTCAGTGCAAGAGTTAGTGAGCTATCATTTCATCTCTTGATAATTATAAAGCTGATTAGCATTAGTATTTAATAATAAAGTTAAATCACACTAACCAATAAGACGAGGAAGAAGTTTCAGGTAATGCACGCAACAAATAAGAAATTTAATGTGTGTGATAAGGTAAATAAAAAGTGTTGATAAGTGCTCTGCACTTGAGACCTCTTTAGCCAGCTACTTGTTGAAACTGCTCCTGCAAATAATTAAGCTAAGATTTTTGTTCTAATTGAGCAATAAGGTAGTGCATGGACCACAAAGACCCAGCCATCACTGCTCTCTTTTACTCCACAGCATACAACTTGGAGAAAAGCTTTGATATGGATAAGAATTAAAAATTTCTTTCCTTTTTCTTCTGTTAAATTAAATAATGCAAGTTGTAAAAAGGAAAAGGACACATGTTGGGGCTACCTACATCTACATATATAGTGAATTCACAAATGGAAAACAATTCAGCAAAAGGCAGCACGTCAGGTGGGCCTAATAGCAAAGCAGAGTAGCAGATTATGGCCATGGTGTTTTACTTATCTAACAATAACCATTATAAACAAGAAAACTTCCACTGTGTCATGCAACTATGATTCTTTTAGATCAGGGAGGAAATCGAAGTACCAGAAGATCACAAGACTATGATACAAAAAAATGTGTATTGTATCTATATGCCCATTTGGAAACTAAGAATTTATGAGGCAGCATGTTATATTTTGAAAAGCACTATTAACTTGCCATTCATTCAGGCGTATTAACAGAATTTAAAAAAAAAACAATGAGGAAACTAAGACGAGGCAAACTATTATCCATAAATGATCCAAAATCAGATACATTGTGCATGGCAATGATCCTAAATCAAACACAGGAAGCATCCATGAATATCAAGGGTACAGCAACCAGAAGGCACCTCACTATTGAAATTGTCCAAAGGAACTTCAGTCCTGCCACAGTATAGGGCTGAACATGTCAAATAGATGCTATAGAGTAGAGCAGTAGATACACCAGATACTTCAACAGCCCAATGTCAGCACACACTATCTGAAACAAAAATCAAATGGAGCATAACAGAACTGTAGTTGATTAATCTTGTAATCAATCTCTGAACCTTTGAGTCATCAAGAAAAAGTTATCATGTTCCCTAATACCTAAAATAGTTCGGTAAGCATTTGCAGATACTAATAGCTTAATGATCCAAAGGAAGTACTGTGACGTCAAAAAAAAAAATATCTGGAAGGCGAAGGAGTGGGTAATGCGAAACTTATATGATCAAGAATGCGCTCGCTTTCTCTCTACACACCATTTATTAAAAAATAGGAAAATCACACGTGCCCTCCGAAATAAATTCACTAGATTTCTAAAGTTAACCCACTGCGCACTAAATAGATTCGCCGTTTTCTGTAATTGTTCAGAAAGAAAGCCAAAAGTCAATGGATAATTCGCCATGGTACCACATGTTTGGCGCTCTATACCTAATCACCTCTCCACTTGTAAGCACCTTGGGAGGGAATTCATACTACATTAGGTATGACCAGTGTTTGAAAGGCGTCGCCTAGACGTCCAGGCGTACCCAGCTCGCCTTGGGAAACAGTGGCGCCTTTGTCCCCTAGGCGCCGCCTAAGGCGTCCAGGCGTACCAAGCACTCGCCTGGACGCCTAACCACCTTTAAAACTATGGGTATGACCAAACAGCCTAACATCCAGCAAAAAATATTGGCAAGGCATTTGAATACTAGTCACTACTCCCGTAGCAGAACCTAAACAGAAACACCATCGCCCATTTGGTTTGTTAGGTAAACCTCCTACCACCCTCCACTTCATATCACACCCTCACATTGTCTGCCGCTGAAAATTAGTCTACCTCATAGCCCTAGTGCAGTGCAGGGCAAAGAAACGCACCAGATTCTAGATCTGCAGCAGGACTGGGGATTAATGACCGCGATTGCAAAGGAGAATCCAATCAAGCACTAAAGCGCGAGAAAAGAAATGTATCCCGGGATGCAAAGGGAGGTCGGGTACCATTGCAACGAACCTTAGCTTCTCACATTGTCGGTGCCCTGCATTGCCGGCGGAGGCAGCGGCGGCGCGAGGACGACTGGTAAGCAGGACTGGGCTTTTTTTCTCGAGAAAAGGGGTGACTTTATTCAATGTCGCAACGAGATAATCTGGAAACCTGGTAGAGTAATCGACACCCTAGGCTTCTCCGCTTGCCCGCGCCGTGCTGGTCGAAGGCGTGGAGAAGGCGCCGACGAAATCGACGCCGGAAGCCGGCCGAATCGCCGTTCGGTCGCCCTGTTCTACTGTAGCGAACGGGAAAGAAGAGTCGACATGATGGGTCGGGGCACTGGGCTAGGGGAACGAGAGGGCGACAAATCGGCCCAAGTAACAAAATATGTGACTAATAAGAGGAAGCCCAAGGCCCATTTTAGGTAGGACGAGTGCATTTTTCTTTTGAAAAAATCAATCTCTAGACTATTGAATGAGTCCAATCTACCTCTCAACAGTTGAAATCATCTGATTTAACTTATTATTAAGCGGGTTTTCGCTGACATGGCTACATTATTCATTTTATGTGGCGCCACACCAGTCACCAGGAAAGTAAATCGTACTTTCACGATATCTCAAGAGGTCAATTAGGCTTTAAAAGATATAGAGATAATTTTTCAAAAAATATATCCATTTGTTTTATATAATGTATATGAGTTTAAAATATAAATTTTATTTAACAGTAAACTCTTGGAAAAAGCTCCGGTAGAGAGAGAGAGGGAAATGTAAATACAAGTTAAAATACCAAAATGGAAAAATAAAATAAATAAATGAACTAAATAAATTAGAAATAAATTATATGTCATCAGCCGAAGTAGGATGTCCCTAATCTAATGGCCTTCGGCCTGCTTAACTATGGGCCGTCTGGCCCACTCGGCATCGAAACCCCTAAAATTCGCACAGGTGATATGTAGTCTCACGGCCCATGGCCCATAGGCCCGGAGAGTTTGAGGCCTGCCAATGTGAACATGTTTTCTACTGCTGCATCCCCTTATTTCTCTTGCTGTTCCTCCCAAACGTGTACAAAAAATGCATCATATCCAAAAAAAATTTCCAAAAAAGCCTTCATATCCTGTCCCAGTAAATCGTTTCTCTTGGCATGAATTAAACTTCACTTGCTAATTCACTGCTAAGGCCCAATTAAAGTTGTAGTTCTCAATACAATCTACAATTTTGTAGTTGAAAAGTTTTTGATTTGAAATCATTTAGAGTCCAAAAATACTTTCTTAGTTCATAGATTTTAGAATTCAAACACAAGAGTTAGCAAAGGAAGAGACAGAATATGTTGTATATACTTGTATACGTCTTCAGGATTTATGTCTCTTCGTTAACGGCGCATGATGAAATCCCACACCGATAGCGTTGCATTGACCGGTCAAACATTCGTCGATGATTTGGCTTAACCAAGTTCAGCCACCCATGAACCGATGAACGCAGTTTTCATCTCTTGCACTGCACCAACAGTTTATTTATGCGTGGGCACACCAAAGCCCTTTTGTATGTGCCGGGCAATTCGTCAGGTCTGGGCGTTATTTCTTGCGGCCTTGCAGCGCCGTCCGGATATGATGGAATTGACGAATCCGGTTGGGCCTGCAGGCCCTAAATAATTTGAATCGTGAAATGTATATGCAATTACTAGGGATGAAAATGGATCGGATACGGACGGATATCACCGATATTACATTTGTTTTCATATTTCTGGGATGAAAACGGATCGGATACGGACGGATATCACCGATATTACATTTGTTTTCATATTTCTGTCCGGATTCGGATTCAAATACGGATAATGTCAACTATGTCGGATAGGATACGATTGGATATCGACATCATAAATATGCGATTTGAGTATTCGGATACGGATACGGTATCGGATGTTGGATATCCGGACTCGGATACGGACAGATCTCCAGTCTGTTCGTTTGGCTGTGGCTTGTCGTAAACGATCGTAAATTTTCAGCCGGAACAGTATTTTTCTCTCACATAAATCAGCCAGCAGTACTTCTTCATGAACTAGCCAACCGAACAGGCTGCTCAACCCCTCTAAACGGATTCGGTTTCGAATACGGTCGGAAAATATCCATACCGTTACAATCCCTTCAATGGGCTTCAGGGCTTTGAAGGTGGTGCTTCGTGGGCCAGTAATGGTATTAAATGGGCTGCTGCGTTCAGCCATTTCCATGCATGCACGTACATACACTACTACATAAACGTTTTCTGCGGTGGGCGAATTTGCTTTTGCGCAGCGGGCAAACGCGTCCGCCAGCGTGAAAAGGTCACGGTAAATCGTGGCCTTCCCGCGGCGGGCCGCTTTGGCCGCTGCTGTTAATCGATTTCCCGCGGCGGGCACGTTAGGATGCCCGCCGCGGTTAAACGTTTCAAAAAAAACAAAAAAAAAACCTAGGAACCCGTCGGCGAGCCCATTCTCGAGCCCATCGACAAGCCCATTCACAACCCAATACTGGATCTGCCGCCGGGGAGATCATCCTCGTAGGATCTGCGCCATTGCGCGCGACCTTGCTCGATGCTGCGCTGCGGAGACCCCGGTGGAGCCCGCTGCCGCTGAATCCACCCGCGTCGGGGCCGAATCCGCCGTGCCGGAGCTCGCCGCCGCCGGAGCTCGTCGCCACAGACCCGCTCCGAACGGAACCACCAATAACATCGCGATTTTGCCAGATCTGGAAACCGAAGCAAAACAACGCGTCAGATCAGCAACAACACCGCAGATCAGCGCACGTGATGCTCGACCACCAACACAACAACAAGAATCTTGCGGTCAAGGACTAACCGGTGCCGGATCCAAGGCTTCATGCACGCGGGTTTGTTGTATCCCCCGTGCTCAGATCCACGTGCTCCCAGCTCGATTCAAGCCGTAAGACGCCGAATCCAGCAATCAGATCTGAGCCTGCGCAACATTAAGCAAACGGGATTTTCTGGTAAATCGAAACAAACGTAGCTCACCGAGGGCGCGCGAGGTAACGAGTCAGGGAGCACGGCGATCCTGGATATGGACGAGAGGAGAGGTTGAGTGCAGGAGAGGTTGCATGCCGGAGCTCCGCCCGGGCCGCCGCGTCGCCTCCTCGAGGGCAAGAGAGCGGGGAGCTCCGCCCGGGCCTGCGCCACCGATGTGGATCTGTGCCGCTGCGTGGGTGGGGGCTGTCCCAGCCATGAGAGAGGGGAGGCGAGTGGAGAGAGGGGAGGCGCGGACGATTGAGTGAGGGAGCTGAGTGTTGTGAGGCTCAAACCCTAACTCCTCTCCTTTTATATAAACCCGGTAATGGGCTTCGAGCTGGGCCAGGCCTTTTTCCGTGGCGGGCTTTTAACGTTGCCCGCTGCGGAAAATCGATTTACCATGGCGGGCAAAAGTGCCCGCCACGGTAAATAAAAAATGTCCGCCGCGGTAAATCGTGGGATTTACCGCGGCGGATACAAATAGGAGCCCGCCACGGAGTGCAAAAGTGCAATGCTGCGCAAAATCGTTTCTGTAGTAGTGATAAATTCACCTTTTCGCCTGTCCATTTATTGCACGAACATATCACTCTATGCAACGAGAGAAACATGGTGTATGTTTGCGACCATCACACACACACATAACAGAACCCTAAATATTTTTTTCGTGAACGGGTATATACCCGTATTTTATTAAGCCGAAAGGAATTATTTTACAACATCGATGAATTCCGGCTGTTCTATGCCCACTGGCAAGACGCTAGTGTGCATGATCAGCTAGGATTTGTCGATCAGGTAGAGCAGAAGCCTAGCAGCTACAACAGAAGCAAAGGACTATACGGCTGTGGATACAGAAGGCAAAAACGTTAGGACCGCTTAGCCTACTCGACGTCCATCACCGGATCACGATGCCGGCCACTCCCCGGAACGAGGACCTTCACGGCTTCCCGCCTTCTAGAGGGCAGCGGCGTGGTATTAACATGGACAGCTTGTCGTTTCAAACAAATTTAATACCCACTTTTGTTATGAGCACTCGTGTTGCAAACTTGTTTAACTTCGGCGGAAGAACGAACTAGTTAGCCGTCGACCCAACGAAAGTAGAGACACCAGAGCTAGCCAAAAGGAAAAGAGAAGCCAATCGACGTCCCTGAGTATAGCGGGCCTGATTTACAAGCCACTGGGCGGACGGCTCTTGAGATATAGAGCCCATACAGTAATGGAGGAGTTGGGCCATGCAATGCGGAAGGTCTATTTCCCGCTTGAGCGCGCTGACATGTGCATCAGTGGCCTGAGGGGTGTACGTGTAAGGTCTTGGGCACCTGAGGGGTGTTTGCATCCAAAGTTCGGGTGTTGATGCTAATTAGAAAGACTAAATATGAACTAATTATAAAATTAATTATAGAAGCCGTGATGAATTCGTGAGACGAAATTATTAAGTCTAACTAATCAATCATTCGAAAAAACATGACCTCAATTAGCACTCATTGAATTTCCCATATGCTGAACATGCACATGCAAATCAAAGCTTGTTCATGTATGTTATAAACTTTTGAGTCAATTTATACTATTATAAAAAAATGATTTTAAGAGAAAGTGACTTTTGTTTTTAGAGGACACACTTTTATCTTATCGCTTCTATAAATAATTTTGGAGCTCGAGAGCTCAAAGACAACAATAGTATCAGAGAATAGATTTTTAGAGATGGGCTACTTAGAGCATCTGTATCAGTCTCCGGTACATCTCTCCTAATAAAGTCCTAAATATAATGGGTCTGTCCCAAATATCATTTATAGGAGTATTGGATAGATGTGTCGGTGTTATGGACATAGATACTTCACCGCCTGGAGAAGACCCCAATACAGACGGGGTGGACCGAAGCTTTCAAAGGGAGAGTCCAACCCGGACGGGTAATATTGCAGACTTCGAAAGTAAGTTACTGTTCAAAGAAGACATGGAAGCCAAGGTGTGCATGTTAACTCGATAGGATCTGATAAATTTCCTTATAACCTATTAGGAAAACCCTGTGTAAACGGATCGGAATTCTATCTATAACCCTGCCTCCTAGACTATCTAAGTCGTGACAGGGAGTCCTCGGTAACTTATTAGTGTAAGAAAAATGGACCCTTGGCTCATTTAGTTTGGATTTTGGTGTTTGATGATCAACATGACTAAGTTAGACTAATATGGTTCCAAATGTTTTTGTTGTAGTTCAATAGGATGCACGTGCGGACTTGGATCGGTTTGGGACGAAAACAAGTTGATCAACACCGAAAAGAAGACCTCAAAAGATGTGTTGGCAACCAAAAAAGAAGAGAAGAATCCAAGACGCAAGAAAGAAGAAGCCCGCACTATCAACTGATGAAGAAATGAAGAAAGGGCGGTTGCATTAGCAGCACAGGTCATGACCCGTGTTGCACCGGTTGCCTCATTGGACTCGGTGTCCAAAGTGGCTGTAGCGCCATTACCACAGATCTTAACATCACTGTCGGCTCAAAAACCTCCATCACTGTCGGATTTTGAACCGATAGTGATATACCGACAGTGATGAGGGTTGACATCACAGCCAGTTCTTATAAACTGATACTGATGTGAAACTGACAGTGACGTAGAAAGCCAAAAAATACACTGAAAAAATAGGATTTTTTTAATACCAAGAGAGATCCCACCGGGCAGTCACAAGTTACGTGTTTTTTCGCGCTTCTTGGCCACTGGTGCTCAAACTCCTGACCTCCTGCTTCGCGTCTTCAGCCCCTAACCACTCCACCTACATGCTGTTTGTGTCCAAATGAGATTTTCGTCTTAGCCATTTTATGTTTATCTGATTTTAAAAGGAGTATTTGGGACCATAAACGAATTCAAATGAAAACGTTGTCAACTACAAAGTTTTATAACTTTTTGAGATCTACAACTTTTATTTTGGTAGTTTCTCCATTCGAGGTCGTTTACAAAATTTGAATTTCAAATTTGAGAAATTCAAACGTAGTTTTCTATGACAAGATGATTTCAAATGAAGAAGTTGTCAACTACAAAGTTTCATAACTTTTCGAGATCTACAACTTTTGTTTTTGCTATTTGTCCACCCGAGGTCGTTTAAAAAAATTCAAATTTCAAATTTTTAGAAATTCAAACATAGTTTTTCTTGACAAAATGATTTCAATTCAAAAAGTTGTCAACTACAATGTTTCATAACTTTTTAGGATCTACAACTTTTATTTTGGTAGTTTCTCCATCCGAGGCCATTTGCAAAATTTGAATTTCAAATTTTAGAAATTCAAACGTAGTTTTCCTTAACAAGATGGTTTCAAATCAAAAAGTTGTCAACTATAAAGTTGCATAACTTTTTGAGATTTACAAATTTTGTTTTGGGCGTTTCTCCATCCGAGGTCGTTTGAAAAATTCAAATTTTAAATTTTAGAAATCAAACGTAATTTTCGTTAGATAAATGATTTTAAATAAAAATATTTGGACATCCAAACGATCTCAAATTCAAAAAGTTTGAACTACAAAGTTGTAGATCGCATCGAGTACTGCAACTTTTATATAAAGTTCTTCTTCATCGGACATCATATAAGAAACTTATGAAGTTTTCTTGCAGCATATCATTGTCGGTTCTAAGCCACAAACCCACAGTGATAGTATCAGTGTCGATTTTTGACTAAAACCAGCAGTGATAACCCAATATCACTGCCGGTTCTTGGCTAAATCCGACAGTGAAGACCCGAATATCAGTATCGGTTGGGCTATTAGTGTCCTATAACTGTCGGTTTTAGCCAAAAACCGACAGTGATAGACTATCACTATCGGTTTGTCAAAATCCGGCAGTGATAAGATCGGCAGTGATGTCCAATTCTGTAGTAGTGCGCGAAGAAACAGCAACCAGTGGCACCGGTCTTACCAGTGTGCACCGGTTATGGTGCCCCGGTCACGAGATCTAGAGAGGGTCGCCGCAGTTGGAGAAGGCTCAAAGGGCACTGGTCATCACCGGTGCTACACCGGTCATGTGCACCGGTTATGGGTTCCAGAGAGGGTTGCAACGAGTTGGAGAAGGCTCAAAAGGCACCGGTCATCACCGGTGTAGCACCGGTCATGTGCACTGGTTGTACAGTGCTCAACGGTCAGTTCTGACAGTAGCCAACCAAACAAAAAAAAACTAGAGAGTGAGATGATGATGGACCATATCATTCCACCAACCAAACAACCTATAAGTGATCAAGCTCTACAAACAGTTGCATGCCTTCGAAGGGATATCTGTAATTAATGGCCATCAACCATTTGGATCATCTGGCAAATTTTCAGACCGTGGAGGCCATGGTGGACAAGGACGTACGTGTTGTTCATGATTGCCGTAGAGATAGCGATAATCACGACAATAGCGCCACCACCAACAGCCAGCGGCGCCAGAGCAGAAACATAATGGTCGGGGCATGTCAACAGCAACAATCATTAGTGCCCTAGTGGAAATATTAATCTAAACAATGATGTACATGTTTGTCAAGCAAAAAAAGAAGTCCCATTATAGTCCAATGCCTCGCTATTGATACTAATGTTTTTTTATAGAGTTTCACCTTGACTTATTTGTTATAGAGGATGACACAAGGAGAACACTTCCTAGAGGAAAATATGTCAAAATGGATTGTACCCTCTCTCTTCTACATGCCACCTACAAAGCAAAGCTTCAGGGCAACGATAAACTTCAGGGCAAGACTGACGAGGAAATTGTGAGTAATAAATCGAAGATGCAAACAAGACATGGACCTTGAAGTGGCCACCTACATAGGAAACAGATTTCTTGAATTTCAAGACAGGGAATGCGTTGTGGCCTCATACAACTTCCAGTATGTTGACCCTTGACTCCCTAGATTACCCGAACAACACGTATAAAAATTTCTTGACACTTATACAACAATAAGTAAAGATATGCGTGCAGAGTTTTCAACATTTCTATATTATCGGGGAGAGTTTGAAAATGACTTGGTAACTTTAAACAAGCTCCGCAGGGGATACAACTGGTATACGTTCATGGGTGGAAAATATGATATAAAGCGAAAATCAAAACTGATGTCCGATGGATCAACTATCCGGTAAATTTTAAATAAATATCATACATGTTTAGTATATATGTATATGCACCAACTAAATAACCACTTGCCAATTGTTATATAGTGCCACAAGCAACCATTTGGAACGGTTCTCTGTGGGTACTACGTGTGCGAGTTTCTCAGACAAAACAGGCGATACACCACGAACCCTAGCAATGTAAGTAGTAGTCATATGAAGTTTTATCATTAGTTTTACAAATGCATTGGTCACTTGTAAATATATGATGACTATAAACTTTCTTTGCAGGTATATCATTGCAATCCAACAGATAGACACCCCAAAGATAAAGACATCATGAACATATGCGAGGACGTGTGCTAGTTCATCATGAAAGTAATAATTCACTTCCAATGGAAATATCATAATGATACCTCTGAGTTAGTACAACCAAAGTATCGAGATCTTATAGATTTTGATAGGCTAGAACTAAACAGAGATGATTATTAGATAATTCATGGAACTTATGAGTTGAAAACTTTGATGTATATACTTGAGTTGATGACTATGGTAGAATAAAGTAAATATTGTTTTTGTCATGCATGGAAATATGGTTGCATGTGATGTACATTTGGGTTCATTTGAAATTTTAAATATAATTACCTCCGGCAGGAAATTTTAAAAACACTTCACTGGTGGTTTATGCTACTAATCCACCTATGGAAATCCATTTTCAGAAGCGGTTGTTTTACGTAAACTGCCTATGGAAATGTATTTACATAGGCAGTTGCTTAAGCTAACTGCCGCTGTAAATGCATTTACACTGGCAGTTTACTTAAGTGAACCGTCAGTGTAAATCTATTTTACACTGGCAGTTGGCTTAAGTGAACCGCCAATGTAAATAGATTTACACTGGCGAATCTCAAGAAGATGACTATGAAATTCGTGGTTTTCAGTGGTCTTTCACACTAGCAGTTGCTAGAAATGCCAGTAAAAATAGGTCTGGAACTGCCAGTAGTAATGTTCTGTGTACTAGTGACATCTGAAAGAGACAACCCAAAAGTCGCTTCAAGTTAGCCAAGACCTCATCAAGGGTAAGTGTTGTCATTGTTTGACACTATACCACAGTGTCACACCCAATTTTAAGGATAAAATGGGATGCAAAATCTTATGTGCGCCCAGAGATCAGTCACACACATAAGCTGACAAATTATAAATAGTATCATCACAAGTGTTTATTACATCATGAATAAGACAGAGTTATCACATAAATGTAGCGAAAGTATAACGAAAAGATCTCTCGCAGAAGTTCCATTTCACAGGGACGTCGACTGGTTGACCACAAGTCTAGTAGTCCTAAGAAAAATCATCATACCCATAGCCATCTGTTACCCATCCGGGATTTTTATCCAAATAATAAAAATAAACAAGCGTAAGTACATGTCGTACTCAACAAGTGTAACATGGGGTTCATGAGGCTCAAAAGGCTCGACACAGGTTTAATAGCATTCAGCTTTTAGTTGTCAAAATTTTAGCTTAAGAGTAGCAACAAATTGTTTCAATTCCCAATGCAAAGCACATGATCAATATAAACATGAATAATAAATAGCATAAACAGATAATTCTTAGTGTTCATCTATTCCGTAAATGTTCCAAGGCCGCTCGTGCCCGTGAGCATGGCTGATATACCAATTTTACAATCTGCAGAGGTTGTACACTTTCACTGTGAGTCGTGATACCCATATGCTCGGGTTAATTACTCCTAAAACACTTCTAAGGTGAGCAGACAGGGGTAACTATGAAGCCTTTCAAAGGTTTGTCTAACAAGTTAGGGCCATTAGATTCACTCGGCAAACAGATGTAGAGCCCCCCTTCCCGATGGCACATTGACACACAACCTATACACATGGGGACAGAGGCCGCACTATACCCGATTCGGCAAGCCATTCTTACGCCAATAAAGGTAACCACTAACAAGCTAGAAAAGGTCCTCATACTAAGCTAAAGCCAGAGCCATGTAGCCCTCATAGCTGTACTGTAAGTCCCGGATGATCACTTACAGATAAGTCCTTAGGGAGAGGAATCTGAAGCATTTAGAAAGTAGCTAAATACTCCAGCCCCCTGTTTCTAAGTTGCTAAAAAGTCATATTTTAATGTTTATTGCATATACCATTAGTCAAGTTACAAGATCATGGTTTAATTGAGCACTAGCAAAGCTACCCAATGCATAACCCGTAGGTACAAGGTAAAAGCTCAATTCTAGGGAATCCCTATCAAGGTGACACATGCAACATGAATTTAATGAATTAAAGTGAATAGGAAACAAGGATGATCCCATGCTATACTTGCCTTGAGCAAAGTACTCCTGCTGGTCCTACATGTCAAAGTAGTACCCTTGATCTCCCACGAATTGCTCACCGTCTATACTCAATAACACAGCAACATACAAGCATCCAGGAGCAATCATGCAAAGCAAACAAAGCTATAGATTAGAACAGTACACCAATAGCATAAAATCAAGATGAAAAGTTTGGAAAACAAATCTACGTCTCGCTACGAACACACAGATGCGAAGATCACAAAAATCGGAGCTAAAACGAAGAAGTTATGAATTAAACAAGATTGCCTATAGTAAAATAGTAGATTAAATCTAACCATGAATTTTAAAAGTTGAAAACCTACATAACAGTAGTATAAACATGTAGATTACGAAATTACGAACCTAACGCAACTTGAACGAATCAAATCGGAGTTAAAACAGAGATTTTATGGCTAAAACAAGTTGAGTGGCAAAACTATAAATAGCTGAAAACGTATTTTCAATCTAACCGAACCAAAGTACGCTTTTAGAAATAGAAAACGGAATCTGAAAAGGCGCTAGGGACGGCGGGTTAATACTGAAGTAATTATAAGGGCTCTTATGCAAAATTCTAGAACGAAAGGGTATCCTTCATCCTGGGCCGACGGATTAGAGATGGACGACCGAGATTGGATCTGGAGGAAAAAAAATGTTAACGGCGGCGGCGCCATCGAAGGGCTCGCCGGAGCTTTCGGTTTTCGGTCTACGGTGCTCAGTTCGATGAAAGAAAAGGCCCGAGAGATAGAGGGAGCGACGGCGGACTCACCTAGAGTTACCTAGGCAGCGGAGAGGGAACAGGGCGGCCACGGTACTCCACGAGGAGGACGGCGGATCTCCTTCGGCGATTGCGGCTCTGATGCAGGACAAAAGCTGGCTCTGAGGTGGTATAGGGGGGAGGCATGGGTTTGGCCGGCTATTTATGAGGCAGGGGATTACTTGAGAGGCATGGCACGGAGCTCGTGGCGGAGGCGGAGTCGAACGACATCGGCAGAGATAGTGTCTGAGGTGGACACGGCGCGACGGAGGAATCCGGCCTAGGTACGGCGCGAGGAAGGGGATACACCCGACAGGCGGGCCCGGCGCATCAGCGGCCAGAGGAAAGAGGAGCGCGGGGCGATGTGCAACATGACTTGGGCTAGCGCTCGGCTGGGCCATGCGAAAGAGTGGCGCAGGAGAAAGAGGCCGAGCTGGGCCGCTGCGGGAAGGAAGGCGCGGGCGCAGCGATTTGACCCGAGCAGGAAGGAGAGGAATGGCCAGCGGGAGCTAAGCCGATGCTGGAAAGAATGGGCCAGCGCACTGAAGCTGGCCTACGGGCCAAAAGGAAGGGGAGGAAGAAAGAAATCCCTTTTCTATTTTTCAAAGCAATTTTGAAGGCAAAATTCAAATCAAGTAGAAATTTGATTTCAAATCAAACCATTCAAAAATCATTATGCAGCAGCATGAATGCACACACATGATTTTGAACCTACATTTGATTTTAATTTAATAAAATTTATTATTTTTCCCTAACTCAAATTCCCACAAAATGCATAATTACTCATTTTCTCCTATTTCAAAAATATGCAAATTTTGGGGTGTTACAATTCTACCCCCCTTAAAATGAATCTCGTCCCCAAGATTCGGATGATGCTTACTCGAATAACTGCGGGTATGTTTTCCTCAAATCCTCTTCTCTTTCCCAAGTAGTCTCATCTTCTGTATACCAATTTCACTGAACCTTACATATCTTTATAACTCGGCTCCTTGTAACTCTTTCTGCCGTCTCCAAAATCCTTACCGAAAACTCCTCATAAGTGAGATCTTTCTTAACTGTAAGCTCTTCTAACAGTATCTGCTCCTCTGGTACACACAAACACTTCTTTAGTTGAGACACATGGAACACATTGTGCACACCTGACAAACTCTCAGGCAATTCCAACTGATAAGCTACTTCACCACGTCTCTCTAAAATCTTGAAAGGTCCAATATACCTTGGTGCTAACTTTCCTTTCATGTTAAATCTTTTCACACTTCTCATGGGTGACACTTTCAGGTATACATAATCACCTACTTCGTAAACCAATTCTCTTCTAGTGTCGGCATAGCTCTTTTGTCGAGACTGAGCCACTCTCAAGTTATCTTTGATCATTCGTACTTGCTCTTCTACGTCTCTCAAAACATCTGGCCCAAACACTTGAGTTTCTCCTGTTTGATTCCAAAACAATGGGGTTCTACACTTTCGTCCATACAAAGCTTTGAAAGGTGCCATATTGAGACTTCTCTGATAACTATTGTTATATGAGAACTCTGCATAAGGCAAACTCTTGTCCCAACTTGTACCGTACCACAACGCACAAGCTCTCAACATATCCTCTAATATCTAATTAATTCTCTCAGTTTGCCCATCTATCTGAGGATGATATGATGTACTAAAATTCAACTTTGTTCCTAACAATCTATGTACT
The DNA here is from genome assembly GCF_019320115.1 of Miscanthus floridulus. Classification (NCBI taxonomy): domain Eukaryota; kingdom Viridiplantae; phylum Streptophyta; class Magnoliopsida; order Poales; family Poaceae; genus Miscanthus; species Miscanthus floridulus. The sequence continues at coordinate 119,758,000 of NC_089588.1, read as the reverse complement.
TGCTACCAAAAATGAGATGTAAATTGAGTACCTCGATCAGACACAATTTTCTTAGGAACTCCATGTAGACACACTATTCTTTCCATACATAATGCAGCCAATTGATGACTAGTATAGGTAGTCTTGACCGGTAAGAAGTGAGCAACTTTAGTTAACTGATCCACTATTACCTAGATCGAATCATAACCCCTCTGAGTGCGTGGTAACCCAACTATAAAATCCATACCAACTTCTTCCCACTTCCACTCAGGTATCTTCATTGGTTGTAGTAATCCTACAGGTCTTTGATGTTCAGCTTTGACTCTCTGACATGTATCACATAAGGCTACAAACTCAACAACATCTCTTTTGAGTCCATGCCACCAATACTTCTCCTTCATATCCAAATACATCTTAGTACTCCCAGGATGAATAGAGTAAGCAGACTCATGTGCTTCATGAAGAATTGCCCCTCGTATAGCCTTATCCTCAGGCACACATAGTCTTTTGCCAAACCAAAGAGTTCTATTGTCATCCATACGGAATCCTAGGGCCTTGCCAATCACTATGTTCTCAGCTATCTCTTTCAACTTCGCATCCTGTAACTGTCCCTTACGTATTTCTTGCTCCAATTTAGGCTCCAACACCAACTCCACTGCATTAGTGACAAAGCCCATATTTAGTTGCTCAAACTCAGCACACAACTCACTTGACATCGGCGCTACTTACACCTCATTAACGTAACTCTTCCTGCTAAGAGCATTGGCAACAACATTCACCTTTCTAGGATGATAGTGTATCTCCAGATCATAATCTTTGATCAACTCTAACCATTGATGCTGTCTCATATTTAGATCTGTCTGAGTAAAAATGTACTTTAGACTCTTGTGATCAGTATAAATGTCACTCTTATGTCTGATAAGATAGTGCCTCAATATCTTCAGAGCATGAACCACTGCTGCTAACTCCAAGTCATGAGTAGGATAATTTAACTCATGCTTTCTCAACTGTCGGGAAGCTTAGGCCACTACTCTTCCTTCTTTCATAAGAACACATCCAAAACCTTGACGAGATGCATCACAATAGATCGAAAAGCTCTTGTTCAAATCTGGCAAAACCAATACTGGAGTTGTAGTTAATCTCTTCTTCAATTCTTCAAAGTTAGCCTAGCACTTCTCGAACCACACAAACGTGGCATTTTTCTCCAACAAAGCGGTCATAGGCTTAGCAAGTTTAGAGAAACCTTCTATGAACCTTTTGTAGTATCCAGCTAATCCCAAGAAACTATGAATCTCTCCCACATCTATTGGTGGCTTCCAATTCAATACATCTTTCACCTTGCTTGGATCTACTGCAATTCCACCATTAGATACAACATGGCCTAGGAAAGAAACTTCCTTTAACCAGAATTCATACTTGCTTCACTTTGCATACAACTTGTGTTCCTTGAGCTTCTGCAAGACCAACCTTAGATGTTCAGCATGCTCTTCTTTTGTTTTGGAGAATACCAGGATATCATCGATGAATACCACCACAAACTTTTCCAGAAACTTCATGAACACCTTATTCATCAAGTACATAAAGTAGGCAGGTGCATTGGTCAAACCAAAGGACATAATAGTGTACTTGTACAAATCATACCTCGTAGTAAAAGCTGTCTTGGGTATGTCAGTTGCACGAATCTTCAACTGATGATAGCTAGAATGAAGATCAATCTTAGAGAAAACACAAGCACCTCTCAATTGATCAAACAAGTCATCAATTCTAGGCAACTGATACTTGTTCTTGATAGTAACCTCATTGAGTGACCAGTAATCAACACACATCCTCTGAGTACCATCCTTCTTGTCAACAAATATAACCGACGCTCCCCAAGGTGACGAACTAGGATGAATAAAACCTTTCTCCTGTAACTCCTTTATTTATTTCTTAAGTTCTTCTAATTCATTAACCCCCATTCTATATGGACGCTTAGCTATAGGTGCAGTTTTAGGTAATAATTCAATAATAAACTCAATGTCACGGTCAGGTGGCATACTTGGCAAATCATCGGGGAACACATCTAGAAACTCATCAACCACTAGGTCCTCCTTGTTGCCGCCATCATCAAGCTGGTTCACTGTGGCTGTCTGTTGTGCTTGTATTACAACATCAACACTGATTCTTTCCCCATTCAGTGCGGTCACAACAACTACCTTCTCCTTACACTAAATCACTGCTTGTTGTTGCTTCATCCAGTCCATACCCAGAATCACATCTATACCAGATGCTCTCAACACAATGGGGCTCACTTTGAACTCTACCCCCGTTAAGAATAGACTAGTCAGAAGACAACGATATGAAGCTTGCATACCCCCCCGGTGAGTTTACTAAAGTGGGATTTTGCATGGCACATAATGGTATGCTATGATTTCTAACAAATGCTTGTGATATGAATGATTGCGAAGCTCTAGAATAAAAAAGAACAGTGGTAGGGGTTGAGTTAACATCGAACGTACCGAGCATGACTTCTGGTTCTGCAAGCGCCATCTCGATAGACACGTGGTTCACCTTTCCTGTGTTGGGTGCTGGCTTCTGATAACTATTCTACCTTTGGGGGGTTTGCTGGTTGGACTTCTCAGGGCAATTATAAGACATGTGACCTTCTTTACCACAATGGAAGCACTTGTTGGGAGTGCTAGGGGCACTAGTCTTCATGGGAGTGTTGTTAGGCGCTCCCTGTCGTGGTGTCTACTGACCACTCTGCTTCTGAGGACGTTGATTGTCATTCTGCTGCTGGTTCTGGTTGTGCTAGGGGTACTGGCCATGATTCCACTGATTGGGTGGTCCCTAAAACCTTTGCTAGAAGCCTTGCTGAGGATTGGTGCGCGGACGAGTATTACTCCCAGAGGCCTGTCCCTGAGGCCTCCTCTTCTTGGCCTCCATTTCTTTTCGCTTATTGTCGATAACAATAGCGTGGTTCACCAGCGTCTGAAAATTGGGGTATGTATTAGACATAAGCTGGAGCTGCAGACCATCATACAGACCCTTGGAAAAGTGACATTGCTTATCAGCATCATCAACCACTTCATTCGGAGCATAACGTGACAACTGAGCAAACTTGTCATGGTACTCAGCGACGGACATGGATTCCTGCTTCAGAGCTCTGAACTCCTCCTGCTTGAGCTCTATTAGTCCTTCAGGTATGTGATAAGATCTGAAATTCTCTCTAAATTCGTGCCAGGTGATAGGAGGAGCATTAGCGGGACATCCATACTGAAATGACTCCCACCAGTCTTGAGCTTCTCCTTGGAGCTGCCCTGAAGCGTATAACACCTTCTACTGATCATTGCATTGCGCTATGTTGAGTTGCTTCTTCACTGCACAAAGCCAATCATCTGCTTCTAGTGGATCAGTGGCATGAGAGAACACTAGGGGGACAGCCCTTCAAAAATTCACCACGCTTGTCACGCGGTGCTCCACCAACCTGTTGGTTCTGCTGATTCTGCACCAACGCTTGCATGAGCTGTGTCTGTACTGCCAAGAGTTGCTCAATAGTCGGTGGCGGTGGTGGTGGTGAATGTGGGGGAACACCTCCACGACCTCAGCCTCTTCCTCTTCCAGACATCTGCCATCCAACACAAATATTCAAGATTTAGAGATTTCCAAGTTAGAATACATCCTAAAAATTTTCTGGACGAGTCTCAACATCAGCAGCTCGGTAAAACAGTCATATCTCGAGTTACAGATATCCGACAGAGGCTTACTTTATATGGTTGGAAAGCTTAAGAAATTATCTACAACTTTTATTTAGACCAGATTCCCAGATTCTATCGTTATGTTACTCAAAACATGATACAACCGAAACTGTTCCTAGATTCCAGACTGCACAGAAACTTTATCTTGAAATAGCGATATCTCACAAACCAGATCAGATATGAGGGTGATTCTAGAGGCATTGAAAGATAATTAAGTCTAGTTATTCTGATAAAAATTTCATAATTTTTGGTCAAGTAGATTTTAATTGGCATGAAGATAAAGGCAGACTGCTCTGAAAGACAGATTCCTATACCAACCCAACTATTTATTTATTGACCCAATCTTTAATATTCTTAACTATGGAACTTGCAAATAGGCCCACAAAGTTCCAGCACTCATTACAAAAATCCAACTCACACATAAACATAATAACAAATCAACTAGGCACACCAATGTTCACACTGCACTAATAGACTCGACTAGACTCAACTTGACTCGTTCTACTATCGTTTTATTACATAGAAGGGACTCCAACATCTATGGGCGAGACTTATGGGGAAGCTCCTCGTACATCTTTGGCAAGTTGAGGCATATCCTTTGTTCATCTATCACCTGTCGGTGTCTCTTGATGGTTTTCTGCTGTGCCTTCAACTGATCCTCCAGTCGGCGAATCTTTGCTACGGACTCATAGCCAAAGTGTACCATCACTTGGATTGTTGGATCCAGTGCCCTATGGGTCCATCATTGCCCATCCCAGTTCCGGGTGTTGGTGAGGGAGGAATCGATATTGGTCATTCTTCATATCCTCGAATCGACAACCACGGAGACCTATGCAAGCTTCAGCGGCTGCATCTTCTATGCTATCCTCCATGGTAGCATAGTGAGCATGATGTGCATAGTTTGAATCTAGCTGATATGCGTCTTTCTATTCGTCCTTGATGGAGATGCACACCCTGGTCTTCCAATAGGTGTCATCAAGAGGGTGTGTATGTTCTTCGCAGACGTACTTCACAGCTGCATCCCAGTCGGCGTAGTAGGTCTGAAGCATGTTCATGAGTCAGGTGACGTGAAACAGAGGATTCATATCCTGGTTATACCAAACTTTTGTCAGTCCATCCTAGGGGTGGGATTGGCTCATCCTCTTCAACGATGTCTTCCTCATCATCATCGTCGGACAGGTGGACGACCTCAACTTCTTCGGGTTCCTCCTAGACTGGCTCAAGCTTAGGTACAGGTGTTGGCAAATCAAATTCTTGTTATTGGGGTTCCTCCTCCTCAGGCTCCATGGACAAACCATGAGGCAGGTAGTACCCTCTAGTGCTGATGCGGGTAGTCTTGCTGGCACGAGGCATCTACAGAATTAGATTTAGTTAGATTAGATTAGAAGCAATATTTTTCATAATAGAGTAAGGCAAAAGAAGCATAAAACTTTAGCAAATAACAAGGGTGAGATGGAAAGCATGAAATGAGTGAAGCAAAAGAAGCTAAAATGACCATTGCTAACTAGGCATGCATCATACAGTCAACACAGCTCTGATACCAATCTGTCACACCCAATTTTAAGGATAAAATAGGATGCAAAATCTTATGTGCGCCCAGAGATCAGTCACACACATAAGCTGACAAATTATAAATAGTATCATCACAAGTGTTTATTACATCACGAATAAGACAGAGTTATCACATAAATGTAGCGAAAGTATAACGAAAAGATCTCTCACGGAAGTTCCATTTCACAGGGACGTTGACTGGTTGACCACAAGTCTAGTAGTCCTAAGGAAAATCATCATACCCATAGCCATATGTTACCCATCCGAGATTTTTATCCAAATAATGAAAATAAACAAGCGTAAGTACATGTCGTACTCAACAAGTGTAACATGGGGTTCATGAGGCTCAAAAGGCTCGACACAGGTTTAACAACATTCAGCTTTTAGTTGTCAAAATTTTAGCTTAAGAGTAGCAACAAATTGTTTCAATTCCCAATGCAAAGCACATGATCAATGTAAACATGAATAATGAATAGCATAAACAGATAATTCTTAGTGTTCATCTATTCCGTAAATGTTCCAAGGCCGCTCGTGCCCGTGAGCATGGCTAATATACCAGTTTTATAATCTGCAGAGGTTGTACACTTTCACTGTGAGTCGTGATACCCATATGCTCGGGTTAATTACTCCCAAAACACTTCTAAGGTGAGCAGGCAGGGGTCACTATGAAGCCTTTCAAAGGTTCGTCTAACAAGTTAGGGTCATTAGATTCACTCGGCAAACAGATGTAGAGCCCTCCTTCCTGATGGCATATTGACACACAGCCTATACACATGGGGACAGAGGCCACACTATACCCGATTCGGCAAGCCATTCTTATGCCAATAAAGGTAACCACTAACAAGCTAGAAAAGGTCCTCATACTACTGTAAGTCCCGGATGATCATTTACAGATAAGTCCTTAGGGAGAGGAATCTGAAGCATTTAGAAAGTAGCTAAATACTCCAGCCCCTATTTCTAAGTTGCTAAAGTCATATTTTAATGTTTATTGCATATACCATTAGTCAAGTTACAAGATCATGGTTTAATTGAGCACTAGCAAAGCTACCCAATGCATAACCCGTAGGTACAAGGTAAAAGCTCAATTCTAGGGAATCCCTATCAAGGTGACACATGCAACATGAATTTAATGAATTAAAGTGAATAGGAAACAAGGATGATCCCATGCTATACTTGCCTTGAGCAAAGTACTCCTGCTGGTCCTGCATGTCAAAGTAGTACCCTTGATCTACCACGAATTGCTAACCGTCTATACTCAATAACACAACAACATACAAGCATCTAGGAGCAATCATGCAAAGCAAACAAAGCTATAGATTAGAACAGTACACCAACAACATAAAATCGAGATGGAAAGTTTGGAAAACAAATCTAAGTCTCGCTACGAACACACAGACGCAAAGATCACAAAAATCGGAGCTAAAACGAAGAAGTTATGAATTAAACAAGATTGCCTATAGTAAAATAGTAGATTAAATCTAACCATGAATTTTAAAAGTTGAAAACCTACATAACAGTAGTATAAACATGTAGATTGTGAAATTACAAATCTAACGCAACTTGAACGGATCAAATCGGAGTTAAAACGGAGATTTTATGGCTAAAACAAGTTGAGTGGCAAAACTATAAATAGTTGAAAATGTATTTTCAATCTAACCGAACCAAAGTACGCTTTTAGAAATAGAAAACAGAATCTGAAAAGGTGCTAGGGACGGCAGGTTAATACTGAAGTAATTATAAGGGCTCTTATGCAAAATTCTAGAACGAAGGGGTATCCTTCATCCTGGGCCTGCCGGATTAGAGATGGACGGACCGAGATTGGATTTGGAGGAAAAAAAATGTTGCCGGCTGGAACAGGACCGGTGGCGGGTTAACGATGGCGGCGCCATGGAAGGGCTCGCCGGAGCTTTCGGTTTTCGGTCTACGGTGCTCGGTTCGATGAAAGAAAAGGCCCGGGAGATAGAGGGAGCGACGACGGACTCACCTAGAGTTACCTAGGCAGCAGAGAGGGAACAGGACGGTCGCGGTACTCCACGAGGAGGATGGCAGATCTCCTTCGGCGACTGCGGCTCGGATGCAGGGCAAAAGGTGGCTCTGAGGCGGTATAGGGGCGAGGCGTGGGTTCGGCCGGCTATTTATGAGGCTGGGGATTACTTGAGAGGCACGGCACGGAGCTTGTGGCGGAGGCGGAGTCGAACTGGCATCGGCAAAGATAGTGTTCGAGGTGGACACGGCATGACAGAGGAATCCGGCCTGGGTACGGCGCGGGGAAGGTGATACACCCGACAGGCGGGCCTGGCGCGTCAGCGGTCGGAGGAAAGAGGAGTGCGGGGCGACGTGCAGCGTGACTTGGGCCAGCGCTCGGCTGGGCCGTGCGAAAGAGTGGCGCGGGAGAAAGAGGCTGAGCTGGGCCAGTGCGGGAAGGAAGGCACGGGCGCAGCGATTCAGCCCGAGCAGGAAGGAGAGGAATGGCCCACGGGAGCTAAGCTGGCGCTGGAAAGAATGGGCCGGCGCGCTGAAGCAGGCCTACGGGCCAAAAGGAAGGGGAGGAAGAAAGAAATCCCTTTTCTATTTTTAAACCAATTTTGAGGGCAAAATTCAAATCAAGTAGAAATTTGATTTCAAATCAAACCATTCAAAAATCATTATGCAGCAGCATGAATGCACACACATGATTGTGAACCTACATTTGATTTTAATTTAATAAAATTTATTATTTTTCCCTAACTCAAATTCTCACAAAATGCATAATTACTCATTTTCTCCTATTTCAAAAATATGCAAATTTTAGGGTGTTACACACAGCCAATCTGTAGCGACTCTAAATCGGTCGCTATAACTATATAGCGACCGATGTATAAGTCGCTGTAAGTGGCGTCGCTATAAGTCTATAGCGACCGACAGGATTTATAGCGACCGATAGTTTGACACAAATATTTATACCGACCGATGATCTATCACAAGTTTTAGCGACCAATGGTTCGAGGATATCAAACTTTTTAGAAACCAATAATCAGTAGCTATGAACTAGGCACAATTATATATAATATTAGTTTCGTATTATCTAGATTTCAAACCTATTAAACATCCATAACATATCACATTATTCATCAACCACATACATATGTAATCCATAGCTGCCCACAACACTAACCACATTATATTAGATAAAGGTATATCTCAAGTCTTCATTGAAGCCAACGTTTAGCAATACATCAAGTTCTATCATCTTGATCCATGATAGGTCATCATTACAAAAGGAAAAGCACACATACAACCTAGCTAGGTCAAATGGCAGGCACAAGACATATGTTTGCTTGCACAATCCAACTAGATTCACTATAAAATGCCTCATCTCCATCTTATCAAAAGCAAAATGTCATATGTTGGCTTCCTAGTAACATTATCCGGCATCATGTACACCTCCAAGGCCTCCCTCCACCTGAACACAACAACACAGTACACACATGAAGTTAATGATGAGACCTACATAGGTAAAAATACAAATAAAGATGACCTCATAGTTTATATTCATATTCAAAGATGACTAGCTTGCATGCACAGATCAGAAAAACTAAGCACTTTGTCCTAACCGAACACTGAAGGGAATGGAAAACGATACCCCAGCCAACCAAACAAAGTGTTTTTCATTACATTGTAGCCAACCAAACAAAGATGTCAAATCTACAAACGTGCTGCATAGTCACCTGCTAGATATGTTCATGGCCTCTAGCAATCCACCCAGTACTAGCAATGTCAGGCCTCAACAACAAGTGTTGAAGAACAATGTGGCATTCATGATTCTTTAGCCCAAATATTTTTTTCTCATTAACTTGGATGTTGTGTCGTATATTAGATGCATAACCATCAGGAAACTTGACCCCTTTTAGTATTTGACAAAATAATTTCTTCTCATCAGGGACTCATTGTGCATGGTGCAGGTGGTAATTAAAATTGGTCATCAACTTCAACAGGGTGAAGATCACTTCTAATACCTAGAGCTTGAAGGTCCAGATGAGAATTCAAATTGTCCTTGGACTTTTCAGTGGTGGCCAGGAATGTGTTAATTAAGCTTTCACTCACATTTTTTCCTATGTGCATGATATCAAAATTATGTCACAACATCAAATCTTTCCAATATGGAAGTTTGAACCAAATAGATCTCCTTTTGAAAATGACTAAGGGCTCCCCTTCCTTCCAGTCTTTTTCTTGCTGGTTGCTTCCCAGATGGATCCTTGCCAAAACTTGTACTAAGATCCTTAGTGCAGTCCAAAATTTGCTCCCCAGAAAGTGGTGTAGGTGCTGGCCTAAACTCAGTTTTACCACCAAATTTATCAGCATCAAACCTAAATGGGTGGTTTTCATCCAAGAATCTACGATGATCCATATAGCAAGTCTTCATACCATTATGAAGTCTAAGTGAACATGTAAATTGGTGGCAATCAGGACATCCTCCTTCACCAGATGTTGTAGACCCAGACACATAACCTAAACCTGAGAAATTTGAAATAGTCCACAACACCGCCGCCCTCAACTTGAAGAACTCACCCCTTGAAGCATCATAGGTTCTAACTCCATTTTCAAACATATCTAACAAATCGTAAATAAGTGGCTGTAAAAAGACATCCATATCACTACCCAGGGCCACGTTTACCGGGAATGAGCAAAGAAAGGATGAAATTTGACTGCTTCATGCACATGGAAGGTGGGAAATTGAGTGGAATACAAATACCAGCCCAAACACTATAGCTAACATTGTTCATTCTAAATGGATTAAACCCATCCATGGAAAATGCTAGACGGATATTTCAACTATCTGCAGAAAATTCTGGATGCTTCTCATTAAAGTCCTGCCATAGAGGTGAATCTACAGGATGCCTTAGCAGACCATCCTTTTTTTAGTCTTCATCATGCCATCTTGTTAGACTTGCTGTTTTAGAGGACAAAAATAACCTTTGGAGTGTTTTCTTTATAGGAAAGTAGCGGAGAACCTTCTTAGGAACCTTATACACATGTCTCTCATCTGGACTCTTCTGATCTGATTTCCATGGAGAAACCTCACATTTTGGACACTCATTTAAATCCACATTCTCTTTCCAGTAGAGAACACAACCGTTTGGACAAGCATGGATACTGTTGTAACCAACTCCAATGGATTTCACCAATTTCTTAGCTTCATGAAAGTTTCTAGGTAGATTTGAACCCTGAGGGAGTGCATCATTAAGTAGATCTAGTAGTAGGTTCATAGATCTATCAGACCTTCCACCAAGGAGTTTAATGTGGAGCAATCTAATTAGGAACCTTAGCAGTGTATATTTCTTGCAATTTGGGTATAGCTCTTTGCTATTTTTTGCTACTAACTTTTGAAGGGCAACTAGTTCAGGACAAGTCTCCAAAGTTGAACTATTGTCTTCAAAATCTCCTCTATCATCTAGACCGGCAGCTAAGTCTCTAAGCAAATCAGATATTTCATCATCCTCACTAGAATCCTCTATGACCTCAGCAGCATCACAATTCCCATAATTCAAAGAAGAGCTAGCTTCTCCATGTAAGTTCCATGTTCCATACCCTTTTAGAAACCCATCACATATCAAGTGCTCATGGAGTTCACTTGCCTCTTTCCAAAATGAGTTTACACACTTTCTACAAGGGCATAATATCTTGCTGCCTACTGCAGAATTACTAAAAGCAAAAGCTAAGAAACCATTCACTCCTTGCAAATATGTCTTGGTATGCCTATGTGAAAGTTTTAGGTTAAATACCATTTGACATGTATATATAACTTTCAATATTTGTAAAGTAATTGGTTTTTACCTAGCATTATCATCGATCCATGTTTTATCCATGTTCAACCTTCACGCAAGACATCAACCAGATTTCAATATGAAATAAAAAACATATCATAAGCACTGAAATAGTCGCATACTTCCACAACATGAAAAAAAGATATCAACAGCTGGGGAAACAGAAACCTACCGATACAAACAAGTAGAGCTGCTGCCAAGAGCACGTTCAAATGCGTGCAAGGTGTCCAACTACATGTGGAGCAGCTGCAATTACAATATGGTGAGGTCAGACTTGGCTAGGTATATACCAACAAGTTCAGAGAAAATTGGTACACTGACATAGTACATAAGTCTCTAGACTGCAGTCTCTCTGAGTCTCCCAGCTTCAATTTATAAGTCACTCTTTATCAATTAGAGGCTAGATGAATCATTTAGTTCCTGGTTGCCTGAGCTCAGTTTATTACTTCAAACAAGTCTGTATCTCTTCCAACTAAGAATTGCATAAATGGCTGGTGGCTATGCTGCAGTGAATGGGTTTATGCTAATAGTTCTATCCACACACCTATAAGCATTTGCAACTAGAAGCTTTCATCTGCATAAAACATGGGACCCGAGTCTGAATTTGAGTAGGTAGAATCATTCTTTGCCAATACTTATTGTTTCAGGGTGCACCGTCATCATCTCTTGGAATGGTAGCTCATATTGATGTGTGGGTGAGAGGAACAGATTAATGTTTGGTTGCTTGGCCTCAGTTTCCTTTAAACAAGCTTGTGCTATAACAGTATTACAATTTTTATTATTTTTGGTTTAGCTGGTATGATTAATTGATAAGAAACAAAATCCAAAATTGTTTATTTCTGTAAGGACAAGCATCATGTTTTCTTCATCAAGCAAATAGGTGAAAATTAAACACGTTCTAATTAGCAAGATACTAGCCTTGATGCATTCGAAATAATAAGTAGACCATGCCTGGGGATAAATTGCATACTTCCATTCAAGCCACACAAAAATCACTGACCATGCTATTTTTTACATAGTATATATGTGCAATCAAATGCAGGCGACATTGTTCACACAGGGTTCCATCTAGTCTAAAAAACAAGTAACGCCTCCATGCTAACCTGCTGTGCGTGCATCCAAGGAAGCCTGGGAAAGGGACCAATGCCGAGAGGGGATAGGAGGGGAAGGTAGCAGCGGACAGGATGGAAGGGAACCAGTACGGTGGCTGCGACGACTGGGCCGGGTGGGGACGACGGCTGCGGCGGCTCAGGTGAGTACGGCGATACCGGCGAGCGCGCAGCGGGGATGGCGACCTGGACGACGGTCTTGATGGCTTGATGGCGGCTGTGACGGCGGGGACGGCGAGCTCGTGGGCAGCGCTGGTGAAGAGGTGAGATGCGGGTGGCACGGACGGAGCTCGCGGGGCCGGCGGGGACGGCAGCGGCGGCGGCAGCCCGGACTGAAATACACGCTGCTATGCAAGACGATGTGTGCGGCTGGCGGCTGCTGGGTGAGATGCGACTGCTGGGTGGGTAATAGTGCTGGAGATAGGGTTTTGGGTGGCACTGACTGGTGGGCTGCGCTAATTTTAGTGCGCGCGAGTGGGCTGGGCTGAGCGTACCAAAAAATGAAAAGTGGGCTATAGCCACCAATCGTTTGACTCTAGCATTTGTTTTTAGCGACCGATTGTTTGACGTAACAGGCTAAATATATTTAGCCACCGTTGTTCCGTCGATACATGTAAAAATAGCGACCAATGATTTATTACAAATTTATAGCGACCGATGGTTGTATGTTAATATTACGTTTTAGCTACCGTTGTCAGACGCTACAGATTGGTTGTGGTATAGTGTGATTATTTGTTTGGTTTGGTTGATGTAGTTGGCCTAGGTTGCCTTTGCAGGCTTTGCCGACCATGTCCTCAGCCTCTAGGAGGACCAGACACTACTGGAAATACTAACTTTGCCGTGTGCCACAGGCACTCGGCAAAGACCAAAAAACACTCGGCAAAGGCTTTTGCCGAGTGTAACACTCAGCAAACAGCGCACGACATCTACAGTGTCGGCAAATAGCTATTTACCGAGTGTTTTTTATTGCGCACTCGACAAATGGTTTGCCGAGTGTCAAATTTGACACTTGGCAAAAAAAAGTGGTTTGCCGAGTGTTTTTCCAAAATACACTCGGCAAAGGATTATTGTTTGCCGAGTGTTTTTGGAATTACACTCGGCAAACCTATTTTCCAAAGAAAAAAATATAATTTTTTTCTCAGCACACCCCGCCGCCCTGCCACCACCACCACGCCGCCGCTCCTGCTCGATACAGTCACGAACACACTAACAGAGAAGAAGCAAGAACGAAGAGAAGAAAAAGGAGCGACCAAAAATCTGATTTAAAACAAGCTAAGACTCCATAAAACGCTCCTAAATTTTGCACAGATGCAATTCAACCTAGCACGAACCTATTCCCCAAAAATCATTGCCTGGGATTGACCCAAACTCCAGGAAATTGAGATCGAACTCAAGAACGAAAAAAGGGGAAAAATTGGAAACATAGTGAACGAACTTCAGTAGCTTCGATTTAGGAATCCCAAAGGACAACTGGAGGATTCGGGCCTCCATTCCGAATCCAAAATCACAGGTGAAACAAGCAGAGGCAAATCGAGCAATAGCAGGCGAAGCAGCTCCGGGCAGGGGCGAACACCGCTTGGCTGAGCGGGATGGACGAGATGCTCGACGCTTGAGGCCTGCTGCTGAACGCTCGGCCACTGGTGAGTGCTCCCTGCCTACTGGTGGTGACTGGAGACAATTCCGGTGGCCTGAATCAAGACCCGGTGCACCATGATGTCAAGCACAGGGCAGAACAGGAGGGAGAGAGGCTAGCTGCCAGCCACGAGCACCCACAGCAAGAACCGCTCAAGTGAGCTCGCTTGGTGCCTGAGCACTTAGCGCTGGTAGTGCTGCTGCTGGGCGGCTGGACAGCTGCTCCTGCTCGATACAGTCACGAACACACTAACAGAGAAGAAGCAAGAACGAACAGAAGAAAAAGGAGCGACCAAAATCTGACGAAAACCAAACTAAAACTCCATGAAACGCTCCCAAATTTTGTACAGATGCAATTCAACCTAGCACGAACCTATTCCCCAAAAATCATTGTATGGGATTGACCCAAACTCTAGGAAATTGAGATCAAACTCAAGAACGAAAAAGGAGAAAAAATGGAAACACAGTGAACTGAAAGTCACAGCTTCGATTTAGGAATCCCGGAGGACAACTTGGAGTCGAAGACTCGGATGGAGTGGTGGGGCTAGCTGGTGTGGTGGTGGCCGGTGGGGGACTTGGAATGGACTAGAGGAGGGTGGAGTGGAGAGGCGGGCAGCAGAGACGTAACAGCGGAGACCTCCTGGGGTGCGTGAGTTATAGTGCTGGAGCTTTGCCGAGTGTCTAGATCTGACACTCGATAAAGCAGTCTTTGCCGAGTGTCATAGATCTGGACACTCGGCAAAGTTTTTTTTTCATTTTTTTCCTTTTCTTTTTTTCTAGAAAAAGTATTTTTTTCTTTGCCGAGTGTCCTAGATCTAGGCACTCGGCAAAGTTTTTTTTCCATTTTTTTTCTTCTCCTCCTTTCCTAGAAATAATATTTTTTCCTTTGCCTGAGTGTCCTAGATCGGGACACTCGGCAAAGTTTTTTTTTCATTTTTTTTCTTCTTCTTTCCCAGAAAAAATATTTTACTTCTTTGTCGAGTGTCAAAAAAAAAAAAAAACACTCGGCAAACCCCATCTTTGCCGAGTGTTTTTTTTGACACTCGACAAACCTCCTCTTTATCGAGTGTTTTTTTTTGCCGAGTGTTTTTAGCGTAGCACTCGGCAAAAACCTTATTTAGCCGAGTGCCCGAGAGAATATACTCGGCAAACATAAAAACACTCAGCAAATTTGATGTTTCCGGTAGTGAGAAGATGGCCCATTGAGAAATCGATGGCCTGAAGGAGAGGAACACAACAATGGAGGGGAGTGGCAGCGACATGAGTCAGACCGGCATGCAAAGGAGCAACTCCATACTTCGGTGTACTGAGACCTCGAGTCTCGTTACCAAATTACAGAAGGGTCTTGCGAAAGGATATGTGGTCCAGTACTAGGGCTATCCAGTGGGACACCTATCCACCATGGTTCAAACCCTGGTGTCGTAATTTTTTCTGTTTTTTTTTCAAAAAAAAAGTAGGGTACACACGTGGACGTTCGGTGGTAGTGCACGTTTCCCGCGTACTGAAGGTTAGAGCCTCCTAATCTCTTTTTTTGCGTGTGTACAGGACCCTCTCAAAAGAATTACAGATGGGTCTTGAGTCGGCGAAGAGCAGGTTATTTATCTTGGGCGTTGTGTCCAGAACCTTGGGCTAAACCATGATAAATTTAATTTATCAATCAAGGTGAGAGAAAAAAATTCGTGTTCAAACAAGAAGTAGAGGGGACATGTTATACATGCACCTATTACATTGAAAAGAAACTTGCTTTCTTAATCTTATGCGCGGTGATGGCTGACGGTGTATATCTTCTGTCAAATTATTGATCTAATCAATAAGTGCAAACCTACCTGATAATAGTAAGGTCTTGTGGGAGCTGACGCTGCAGTCCAGCTTGATATCCCTTGGGCCTACATCTGGCTGGTGTCCCAATAACATCCCATGGAATATCATCCAACACCATGTTGTCGAGTACCGGGACACCCTCCAGTACCTTCAGCTTCTGGCAACCATCAATGTTGACCGTCCGCAACATGGAGAAGCCGCTGATCGTCTTGAGCATGGGGCATTCGTGCACATCGAGTTTCACAACCGAAGGGAAGTTCTCCAAATATTCTAGCAGTGTGAGATCTTTTAGGCATATGCTTCTCAGACTATACCTATAGTCACAGGCAAGTCCAGGGGGAAGATGGGTCAGCTTGCAGTCTGTGAGTTGTAGATGTTCCAGAGCTGCCATGGATATGGCTTCGCTGTGCTTCTCCCAGTTCCACTCCTTCCATACGGACAGCCCGAGCAATTCCAATTTTACTAGCTCAGGGAACGGTTTAGAAACAATTCCTCCATCTCCGCTTGCTACGCTCTGAAAGTCAGGCCCAACATGCTCGATGGCTGGAGCATTGCTGATAAGCAGTTCTTCCAATCCGGGGATTCTGCACAAACCATCTGGTAATCGAGAGCAATAGGTTAAGTTCTGTATGACAATGGACCTCAAGCATCGAAAGGTTGTTTGTGCTGGCGAGTGCATCCAGTTTGGCAGCCGACGGCCAAAATAATTTGAAATTATTAGGGTGTCCAATGTAGGTGGAGGACAGAGCTCATCAAATACATCCTCAATTCTCTGTTGTTGATCTGGACCAATTTGTTGCTCTTCTTTTCCTACACCATCCTCAGTATGACCATCGTCCTCCTCTTTCTCCTGATCAATATTCTCAACTTCTGTTTGTTCATCCTCCTCTTTCTCCTCATCGTCCTCATGTTCCTCCTCCTCCTCCTTCTCATCATCTTCCTTCTCCACCTCCTGCTGCTCCTCAACCTCATCATCTTGGTTGTCATCACGATCATCGCCATCCTCTTCCTCCTCCTCCTCCTCCTTCTCATCATCATCATCATCATCATCATCATCAACGTACCAATTTAACTCCAAATACTCCAGATGCTTCTTGCTTCTAATTCCAGCCTTTGTAGCAATTGAGCTATCAAGCACATTTTCCAGACTGTTGACTTGAAGACTTCTAAGATGTGAAAGAGCTTCTAACTCTTCTAAAGTGCACCAGTCACCATCCATCTTTACTGGAAACCCATAAAGTGCTCTCAAATTTGTTAAACCGCCGAACCCTCTTGGTATTGTATCAACATTGGACCCAGTTAAGGAAAGATTTCTTAAACCGACTAATTTTGTGATGCTATCTGGAAGCTTCTAGGACAGGAAAGAGCTGCCGCCTGCGGTGGGTGAACTACCTTCACCCTGGCCTCAAGCATGGCCGCATGTCACCACAAGAAGAACGCCTTATTATTGAGCTCCATGCTCGGTGGGGGAACAGGTTTTGATTAGAGAGTAACTTTTCTTAGTTACTAAATTTAGGTGAAGACAGAACTCAGTCAAATTCTCCATATGTAGGTGGTCTAGGATAGCACGGAGGCTGCCAGGGCGCACAGACAACGAGATCAAGACTACTGGAGAACACATATGAGGAAGAAAGCACAGGAGAGGAAGATGAGCCTGTCATCACCTTCATCCTCATCCTCCTCACTGACATACCAAGCCTGCCTTCTTGACACCGTTCGAGTCATTGGGATGGGCAGTGGTGACACTCACAATGGTAGCTGCGTCACCAGCGCCCTCGAGAACACACAGAGTGCCATGGATGGATATCCCATGGATCAGATATGGAAGGAGATTGAGGCACCGCAGGCACCTGCCTTGCTGGGTATTGCTGAAGGAAAAGAGAAGACATGCAGCAGTATCCCCTGTCATCTACCATCACCTGCTATGTGGGATTACAAATATCCTGAGGTATTCTGGAAGATGGAAGATCAAGAAATCATGATGTGATAGAAGATGAAGAAACCATGATGTTCGCTCCACTATTTGGTTATGGTAAATAAGGCCTCGCTATTGAAGGCTGAAGGAATACATCTATATAGATCAGGTCACTCAGCTATCTGCCTAGCAGATTTGCAGTACTTGTACTTCCTAGCTATGCTTGCATTAGTATGGGTTTCAGTATTTTAAAATCTACTGTAACACTGGAGGTATGCTTATGGTGTATGTATCTATGTAGTGTGCAAAATAGTTTGTATCAGTTTGTGGAATAGAGTGCAATACAAGGACGCTCCATATGCATGATATATTTATTTATCTCTGTTATTATTGTGCTGAACAAATAACAGCATAATCTGGTTTGCAGTTATTATTCAATAGAATAAGATACAAATTGAATGTTAATTTAAAGTTAATAATTTCTTAGGATAAGATAAAGGCAGATTTTAACCATGATGAAATATTTCTATTAGACACACAATTTTGTTGAGTTCAGTTCTAAATAAGCTCGAATCATTTCTTACGTCCTTCATGGACAAGGGATAGCCAGCCCCCCCCCCCACCCACCACCCCCCCCACAACCCAACACCCCACCAAACCCCCCCCCACCCACCACACCCCCCCCCCCCCCCCCCCCCCCCCCCCCCCCCCCAACCACCCAACCCAACCCTCTCCTCCTGCCCAAAAAGAACTTTAGTCCTAAATAAAACTTGATAAAAACTGTATCCGGATTCAGGAAAATAGAAAGGAGACTGAGAATAAAAAATATTCGTCCAATAAAATAGAGCCCAAGATAGACAAGAACTTAGTTTACAACATGTCAAACTGAAACTGTAAACGAGGAATATTGCGTGGGATTAGATTGATGATTGCCAAGTACAGGATACATGTGCCAGAGCTATAGGCAGCAGCAACCCTAAGTGCATGGGCCTAAGCCCAACCACTGCTGAAACCTAGCTAGGCCACTAATAGCCTGTCTAACAGAAACAAATCCACAAGTTATTTGTAATAAAGAGCAGGAATGACAGCATGTTTATTCTTAAGTTCAGTTCCAATAGAGATCTTGGTTACACATATGCAGCTTGTCCATAGGTAAGTTCTGAAACAGGCCAGAAACACCAGTGACAAGATAAACCCACTGATTTCTTGCATGGGATGCACTACCATTAGCTTTTTCAGGCCAATATTGGTGAGGACTTTTGGACTACTGTAGATGTGTCAGTACAACTGAACAGAACAGAACTGCCAGGTTCAGTGCAAGAGTGAGTGAGCTATCATTTTGTCTCTTGATAATTATAAAGCTGATTAGCATTAGTATTTAATAATAAAGTTAAATCACACTAACCAATAAGACGTGGAAGAAGTTTCAAGTAATGCACGCAACAAATAAGAAATTTAATGTGTGTGATAAGGTAAATAAAAAGTGTTGATAAGTGCTCTGCACTTGAGACCTCTTTAGCCAGCTACTTGTTGAAACTGCTCCTGCAAATAATTAAGCTAAGATTTTGTTCTAATTGAGCAATAAGGTAGTGCATGGACCACAAAGACCCAGCCATCACTGCTCTCTTTTACTCCACGGCATACAACTTGGAGAAAAGCTTTGATACGGATAAGAATTAAAAATTTCTTTCCTTTTTCTTCTGTTAAATTAAATAATGCAAGTTGTAAAAAGGAAAAGGACACATGTTGGGGCTACCTACATCTACATATATAGTGAATTCACAAATGGAAAACAATTCAGCAAAAGACAGCACGTCAGGTGGGCCTAATAGCAAAGCAGAGTAGCAGATTATGGCCATGGTGTTTTACTTATCTAACAATAACCATTATAAACAAGAAAACTTCCACTGTGTCATGCAATTATGATTCTTTTAGATCAGGGAGGAAATCGAAGTACCAGAAGATCACAAGACTATGATACAAAAAAGGAAAAAGTCTACTCCACCCCCTCAACTATGGAAGGTGGTCTACATAACCCCCTCAACTATGAAACCGTCTGTTTTACCCCCTGAACTTTCCAAAACCGTCTAATTTACCCCCTGGGCGGTTTTTCAGGGCGGTTTTGATACAGTAACAGCGGGTCTGCTACAGTACCAGTGTTTTGAATTTACCCTTTTTTTTGTTTATTTTCGTTGAATTTTTGAAAAATCATAGAAAAATCGTAAAATGAAAAATCTAATTTTATTGGACTCCACATGAGTAGATCTACACAGTGAATATATAATACGGTATGTTTTAGTACAAATTTTTTTGTAGCTTTAGATTAATTGGAAAATCCAATTTTGTCTGTAATTAATTAGAATTTATCTATAACTAAGTTATACATAGTCCAATGAGTACGAAATTTTTACTATAGTTCAAGCATACAATAATTAGCGTACCATAAAATTTCACCACAATTGGACCATAGAAGTTGCAGCTATGAATTATTCCAATTAATTACAGACAAAATTAGATTTTCCAATTAATCTAAAGCTACAAAAAAAATTTGTACTAAAACATACCGTATTATATATTCACTGTGTAGATCTACTCATGTGGAGTCTAATAAAATTAGATTTTTCTATGATTTTTCAAAAATTCAACGAAAGTAAACAAAAAGGAAATTCAAAAACAGGTACTGTAGCAAACCCGATGTTACTGTAGCAGACCCGCTGTTACTGTAGCAAAGCCGCCCTGAAAAACCGCCCAGGGGGTAAATTAGACGGTTTTGGAAAGTTCAGGGGGGGTAAAACAGACGGTTTCATAGTTGAGGGGGTTATGTAGACCACCTTCCATAGTTGAGGGGGTGGAGTAGACTTTTTCCATACAAAAAATGTGTATTGTATCTATATGCCCATTTGGAAACTAAGAATTTATGAGGCAGCATGTTATATTTTGAAAAGCACTATTAACTTGCCATTCATTCAGGTGTATTAACAGAATAAAAAAAACAATGAGAAAACTAAGATGAGGCAAACTATTATCCATAAATGATCCAAAATCAGATACATTGTGCATGGCAATGATCCAAAATCAAACACAGGAAGCATCCATGAATATCAAGGGTACAACAACCAGAAGGCACCTCACTATTGAAATTGTCCAAAGGAACTTCAGTCCTGCCACAGTATAGGGCTGAACATGTCAAATAGATGATATAGAGTAGAGCAGTAGATACACCAGATACTTCAACAGCCCAATGTCAGCACACACTATCTGAAACAAAAATCAAATGGAGCATACCAGAACTGTAGTTGATTAATCTTGTAATCAATCTCTGAACCTTTGAGTCAGCAAGAAAAAGTTGTTATCATGTTCCCTAATACCTAAAATAGTTCAGTAAGCATTTGCAGATACTAATAGCTTAATGATCCAAAGGAAGTACTGTGACGTCAAGAAAAAAATATCTGGAAGGCGAAGGAGTGGGTTATGCGAAACTTATATAATCAAGAATGCACTCGCTTTCTATCTGCACACCATTTATTAAAAAATAGGAAAATCACACGTGCCCTCCGAAATACATTCACTAGATTTCTAAAGTTAACCCACTGCGCACTAAATAGATTCGCCGTTTTCTGTAATTGTTCAGAAAGAAAGCCAAAAGTCAATGGATAATTCGCCATGGTACCACATGTTTGGCGCCCTATACCTAATCACCTCTCCACTTGTAAGCACCTTGGGAGGGAATTCATACTACATTAGGTATGACCAAACAGCCTAACATCCAGCAAAAAATATTGGCAAGGCATTTGAATACTAGTCACTACTCCCGTAGCAGAACCTAAACAGAAACACCATCGCCCATTTGGTTTGTTAGGTAAACCTCCTACCTCCCTCCACTTCATATCACACCCTCACATTGTCTGCCGCTGAAAATTAGTCTACCTCCTAGCCCTAGTGCAGTGCAGGGCAAAGAAACGCACCGGATTCTAGATCTGCAGCGGGACTGGGGATTAATGACCGCGATTGCAAAGGAGAATCCAATCAAGCACTAACGCGCGAGAAAAGAAATGTATCCCGGGATGCAAAGGGAGGTCGGGTACCATTGCAACGAACCTTAGCTTCTCACATTGTCGGTGCCCTGCATTGCCGGCGGCGGCGCGAGGACGACTGGTAAGCAGGACTGGGCTTTTTTTCTCGAGAAAGGGGTGACTTTATTCAATGTCGCAACGAGAAAATCTGGAAACCTGGTAGAGGAATCGACACCCTAGGCTTCTCCGCTTGCCCGCGCCGTGCTGGTCGAAGGCGTGGTGAAGGCGCCGACGAAATCGACGCCGGAAGCCGGCCAAATCGCCGTTCGGTCGCCCGGTTCTACTGTAGCGAAAGGGAAAGAAGAGTCGCCATGATGGGTCTGGGGCACTGGGCTAGGGGAACGAGAGGGCGACGAATCGGCCCAAGTAACGAAATATGTGCCTAATAAGAGGCAGCCCAAGGCCCATTTTAGGTAGGACGAGTGCATTTTTCTTTTGAAAAAATCAATCTCTAGACTATTGAATGAGTCCGATCATCTACCTCTCAACACTTGAAATCATCTGATTTAATTTAATTTATTATTAAGCGGTTTTTCGCTGACATGGCCTACATTATTCATTTTATGTGGCGCCACACCAGTCACCAGGAAAGTAAATCGTACTTTCACGATAGTTCAAGAGGTCAATTAGGCTTTAAAAGATATAGAGATAATTTTCAAAAAATATATCCAAATATTTTTTATATAATGTATATGAGTTTAAAATATAAATTTAATTTAACAGTAAACTCTTGGAAAAGCTCCGGTAGAGAGAGAGGGGGGGGGGGGGTGCGGAATGTAAATACAAGTTAAAATACCAAAATAGAAAAATAAAATAAATAAATAAATGAACTAAATAAATTAGAAATAAATTATATCTCATCAGCCGAAGTAGGATGTCTCTAATCTAATGGCCTTCGGCCTGCTTAACTATGGGCCGTCTGCCCTACTCGACAACGAAACCCCTAAAATTCGCACAGGTGATATGTAGTATTCACGGCCCATGGCCCATAGGCCCGGAGTGTTTGAGGCCTGCCAATGTGAACCTGTTTTCTACTGCTGCATCCCCTTATTTCTCTTGCTGTTCCTCCCAAACGTGTACAAAAAATGCATCATATCCAAAAAAAAATTCCAAAAAAGCCTTCATATCCTGTCCCAGTAAATCGTTTCTCTTGGCATGAATTAAACTTCACTTGCTAAGGCCCAATTAAAGTTGTAGTTCTCAATACAATCTACAATTTTGTAGTTGAAAAGTTTTTTGATTTGAAATCATTTAGAGTCCAAAAATACTTTCTTAGTTCATAGATTTTAGAATTCAAACACAAGAGTTAGCAAAGGAAGAGACAGAATATGTTGTATATACTTGTATACGTCTTCAGGATTTATGTGTCTTCCTTAACGCATGATGAATCCCACACTGATAGCGTTGCATTGACCGGTCAAACATTGGTCGATGATTTGGCTTAACCAAGTTCAGCCACCCATGAACCGATGAACGCAGTTTTCATCTCTTGCACTTCACCAACAGTTTATTTATGGGTGGGCACACCAAAGCCCTTTTGTATGTGCCGGGCAATTCGTCAGGTCTGGGCGTTGTTTCTTGCGGCCTTGCAGCGCCGTCCGGATATGATGGAATTGACGAATCCGGTTGGGCCTGCCGGCCCTAAATAATTTGAATCGTGAAACGTATATACAATTACAATCCCTTCAATGGGCTTCAGGGCTTTGAAGGTGGTGCTTCGTGGGCCAGTAATGGGATTAAATGGGCTGCTGCGTTCAGCCATTTCCATGCATGCACGTACATAAATTCACCTTTTTGCCTGTCCATTTACTGCACGAACATATCACTCTATGCAACGAGAGAAACATGGTGTATGTTTGCGACCATCACACACACACATAGCAGAACCCTAAATATTTTTTTCGTGAACAGGTACATACCCGTATTTTATTAAGATGAAAGGAATTATTTTACAACATCGATGAATTCCGGTGCCCACTGGTAAGACGCTAGTGTGCATGATCAGCTAGGATTTGTCGATCAGCTGATCAGAAGCCTAACAGCTACAACAGAAGCAAAGAACTATACAGCTGTGGATACAGCAAGGCAAAAACGTTAGGACCGCTTAGCCTACTCGATGTCCCTCACCGGATCACGACGCCGGCCACTCCCCGGAACGAGGACCTTCATGGCTTCCCGCCTTCTAGAGGGCAGCGGCGTGGTATTAACATGGACAGCTTGTCGTTTCAAACAAATTTAATACCCACGTGTGTTATGAGCACTCGTGTTGCAAACTTGTTTAACTTCGGCGGAAGAACGAACTAGTTAGCCGTCGACCCAACGAAAGTAGAGACAACATGCGGTACAGCGCGGTAGCCTGTGACAAGCTAGGCTGATGAGACACCAGAGCTAGCCAAAAGGAAAAGAGAAGCCAATCGACGTCCCTGAGTATAGCGGGCCTGATTAACAAGCCACTGGGCGGACGGCTCGAGATATGGAGCCCATACAGTAATGGAGGAGTTGGGCCATGCAATGCGGAAAGTCTATTTCCCACTTGAGCGCGCTGACATGTGCATCAGCGGCGGTGTTTGCATCCAAAGTACAGGCGGTACCACATCGGGTGTTCGGATGTTAGTTAGAAGAATTAAATATGAGTTAATTATAAAACTAATTATAGAAGCCATGACGAATTCGCGAGACGAATTTATTAAGTCTAACTAATCAATCTCTAGGACATGTTACTGTAGCACCATATTATCAAATCATGGACTAATTAGGTTTAATAGATTCGTCTTGCAAATTAGTCTAAATCTATGCAATTAGTTTTGTAATGAATCTATGTCTAATATTCCAAATTAGTGTCAAACATATGTCTAATATTCTAAATGAGTGTCCAACGTCCGATGTGACGAGGTCTATGAGAGGGAACCAAACACCGCTGAAATAGGATTGAATCGTGTCGGAGCCGAGTTGAAACGGATCACCGCCATGTCCTAGAGAGGAGGGCAGAGTTGAATAAAAAAAAGAGAGGACAGAGCGTTCGCAGTCGTGTCACCCTCCTCTGAGGGTGAGGATATGCGCTGACCAGAGTGGCAGGCAGTTGTGAACTCTGCATAGGTAAGTAGGAAACTATGCATGTCACATGACATTTTCAACCGTACGTTTGCAGCTGAGGAATTTTACAGGAACATCATACGTATCATAAAAACCAGCTTAATTTCACAGAAGAAATTGTAGGAATATAACAAAAAAAGATTTCTGCATTCTAAACATGGCCTCAATTAATTCGAAAAAACATGACCTCAATTAGCACTCATTGAATTTCCCATATGCTGAACATGCACATGCAAATCAAAGCTTGTTCATGTATGTTATAAACTCTTGAGTTAATTTATACTATTATAAAAAACGATTTTAAGAGAAAATGACTTTTGTTTTTAGAGGACACACTTTTATCTTATCGCTTCTATAAATAATTTTGGAGCTCGAGAGCTCAAAGACAACAATAGTATCAGAGAATAGATTTTTAGAGATGGGCTACTTAGAGCATCTGTACCAGTCTCCGGTACATCTCTCCTAATAAAGTCCTAAATATAATGGGTCTGTCCCAAATATCATTTATAGGAGTATTGGATAGATGTGTCGGTGTTATGGACATAGATACTTCACCGCCTGGAGAAGACCCCAATACAGACGGGGTGGACCGAAGCTTTCAAAGGGAGAGTCCAACCCGGACGGGTAATATTGCAGACTTCGAAAGTAAGTTACTGTTCAAAGAAGACATGGAAGCCAAGATGTGCATGTTAACTCGATAGGATCTGATAAATTTCCTTATAACCTATTAGGAAAACCCTGTGTAAACGGATCGGAATTCTATCTATAACCCTGCCTCCTAGACTATCTAAGTCGTGACAGGGAGTCCTCGGTAACTTATTAGTGTAAGAAAAATGGGCCCTTGGCCCATTTAGTTTGGATTTTGGTGTTTGATGATCAACATGACTAAGTTAGACTAATATGGTTCCAAGTGTTTTTGTTGTAGTTCAATAGGATGCACGTGCGGACTTGGATCGGTTTGGGACGAAAACAAGTTGATCAACACCGAAAAGAAGACCTCAAAAGATGTGTTGGCAACCAAAAAAGAAGAGAAGAATCCAAGACGCAAGAAAGAAGAAGCCCGCACTATCAACTGATGAAGAAATGAAGAAAGGGCGGTTGCATTAGCAGCACAGGTCATGACCGGTGTTGCACCGGTTGCCTCATTGGACACGGTGTCCAAAGTGGCTGTAGCGCTATTACCACAGATCTTAACATCACTGTCGGCTCAAAAACCTCCATCACTGTCGGATTTTGAACCGATAGTGATATACCGACAGTGATGAGGGTTGACATCACAGCCAGTTCTTATAAATTGATACTGATGTGAAACTGACAGTGACGTAGAAAGCCAAAAAATACACTGAAAAATAGGATTTTTTTTAATACCAAGAGAGATCCCACCGGGCAGTCACAAGTTACGTGTTTTTTCGCACTTCGTGGCCACTGGTGCTCAAACTCCTGACCTCCTGCTTTGCGTCTTCAGCCCCTAACCACTCCACCTACATGTTGTTTGTGTCCAAATGAGATTTTCGTCTTAGCCATTTTATGTTTATCTGATTTTAAAAGGAGTATTTGGGACCATAAACGAATTCAAATGAAAGCGTTGTTAACTACAAAGTTTTATAACTTTTTGAGATCTACAACTTTTATTTTGGTAGTTTCTCCATTCGAGGTCGTTTACAAAATTTGAATTTCAAATTTGAGAAATTCAAACGTAGTTTTCTATGACAAGATGATTTCAAATGAAGAAGTTGTCAACTACAAAGTTTCATAACTTTTCAAGATCTACAACTTTTGTTTTTGCTATTTGTCCACCCGAGGTCGTTTAAAAAAATTCAAATTTCAAATTTTTAGAAATTCAAACATAGTTTTTCTTGACAAAATGATTTCAAATCAAAAAGTTGTCAACTACAATGTTTCATAACTTTTTGGGATCTACAACTTTTATTTTGGTAGTTTCTCCATCCGAGGCCATTTGCAAAATTTGAATTTCAAATTTTAGAAATTCAAACGTAGTTTTCCTTAACAAGATGGTTTCAAATCAAAAAGTTGTCAACTATAAAGTTGCATAACATTTTGAGATTTACAAAATTTGTTTTGGGCGTTTCTCCATCCGAGGTCGTTTGAAAAATTCAAATTTTAAATTTTAGAAATCAAACGTAATTTTCATTAGATAAATGATTTTAAATAAAAATATTTGGACATCCAAACGATCTCAAATTCAAAAAGTTTGAACTACAAAGTTGTAGATCGCGTCGAGTACTGCAACTTTTATATAAAGTTCTTCTTCATCGGACATCATATAAGAAACTTATGAAGTTTTCTTGCAGCATATCATTGTCGGTTCTAAGCCACAAACCCACAGTGATAGTATCAGTGTCGGTTTTTGACTAAAACCAGCAGTGATAACCCAATATCACTGCCGGTTCTTGGTTAAAACCGATAGTGAAGACCCGAATATCAGTGTCGGTTGGGCTATCAGTGTCCTATAACTGTCGGTTTTAGCCAAAAACCGACAGTGATAGACTATCACTGTCGGTTTGTTAAAATCCGGCAGTGATAAGATCGGCAGTGATGTCCAATTCTGTAGTAGTGCGCGAAGAAACAGCAACCAGCGGCACCGGTCTTACCAGTGTGCACCGGTTATGGTGCCCCAGTCACGAGATCTAGAGAGGGTCGCCGCAGTTGGAGAAGGCTCAAAGGGCACTGGTCATCACCGGTGCTACACCGGTCATGTGCACCGGTTATGGGTTCCACAGAGGGTTGCAACGAGTTGGAGAAGGCTCAAAAGGCACCGGTCATCACCGGTGTAGCACCGGTCATGTGCACTGGTTGTACAGTGCTCAACGGTCAGTTCTGACAGTAGCCAACCAAACAAAAAAAAACTAGAGAGTGAGATGATGATGGACCATATCATTCCACCAACCAAACAACCTATAAGTGATCAAGCTCTACAAACAGTTGCATGCCTTCGAAGGGATATCTGTAATTAATGGCCATCAACCATTTGGATCATCTGGCAAATTTTCAGACCGTGGAGGCCATGGTGGACAAGGACGTACGTGTTGTTCATGATTGCCGTAGAGATAGCGATAATCACGACAATAGCGCCACCACCAACAGCCAGCGGCGCCAGAGCAGAAACATAATGGTCGGGGCATGTCAACAGCAACAATCATTAGTGCCCTAGTGGAAATATTAATCTAAACAATGATGTACATGTTTGTCAAGCAAAAAAAGAAGTCCCATTATAGTCCAATGCCTCGCTATTGATACTAATGTTTTTTTTATAGAGTTTCACCTTGACTTATTTGTTATAGAGGATGACACAAGGAGAACACTTCCTAGAGGAAAATATGTCAAAATGGATTGTACCCCCTCTCTTCTACATGCCACCTACAAAGCAAAGCTTCAGGGCAACGATAAACTTCAGGGCAAGACTGACGAGGAAATTGTGAGTAATAAATCGAAGATGCAAACAAGACATGGACCTTGAAGTGGACACCTACATAGGAAACAGATTTCTTGAATTTCAAGACAGGGAATGCGTTGTGGCCTCATACAACTTCCAGTATGTTGACCCTTGACTCCCTAGATTACCCGAACAACACGTATAAAAATTTCTTGACACTTATACAACAATAAGTAAAGATATGCGTGCAGAGTTTTCAACATTTCTATATTATCGGGGAGAGTTTGAAAATGACTTGGTAACTTTAAACAAGCTCCGCAGGGGATACAACTGGTATACGTTCATGGGTGGAAAATATGATATAAAGCGAAAATCAAAACTGATGTCCGATGGATCAACTATCCGGTAAATTTTAAATAAATATCATACATGTTTAGTATATAGGGTAAAGTTCACTTTAGGACCTCCAACTATCACAGAAGTATGGATTTCAACCTTCAACTTCAAAACCGGATAACATTGGCCCTCCAACTCTCGAAAAAGTTCACTTTAGGACCCTGGCCGGTTTCCCTGGCGGTTTTGCATGGCACTGTAGCAGTGCTGACGTCAGCGATGACGTCAGCACTTCTTTTTAATTTACAAAATTGATATCTTTTTATTCGGAGCTTCAAATATAACAAATAATATATCAATTTTGATCGTCTCGACGAGCTCTTTGCAATGGTGTACTCCGTTTTGTTGTTTGAGATAATTTTATTTCATGAAAAAAATAAATATTTCTACAAAACAAGTTAGAATAACAGAACTCGTGGAATTTGTTAGATAAATAATATTTTTATTATTATGTAACACGAAATGTTGTCATTTTAGGTTCATTTGACCATAGAATATATAAGTTTGACCATTTTTGAAATGCAATAATTCAAAACTTGTTTTGTAGAAATATTTCTGCTTCGTGTCCGCCCGGTCCGCAAATATTTCTGCAATAATTCAAAATATTTCTGCAATAATTCAACAAGGGCGCTGTGTCCGTCCGGTTCTGGCTGCACGACACGAGCTTCTGCTTCGTGTGCTGCCACCTCGCGTCGGGCGGGCGCGTGGGCGACGAGGCGCACCACAACGCCGACGCCACGGAGATCCTCGCCCGGACGACCTTCCCGCGGGGGCACGCGCTCAACTTACCGATGCCGCACAAGATTCTAGACCACGAGTAAGCCACTCACTATTGCTGCTACCTGCTCCCTCAATTCAATCTAGCTATCCACTGCCACTTCATGTGGTCATACTCATGCCATGCCAGCCAGGAAACATATACGTACAGGTCGGCCGAATGGTCGTCCATTTCCTGTGTGCTGCAATAGTAGCCATAGGAAAGGAAAAAAGACAGGTGTACACGAATCGTATACTGTATCGGATTTGGGTACAAGATAAATATAATACTACTACTACCACTAGCTACTTAATTTCACCACAAAAACAGAAAAAAACTACACTAGGAGCAGTAAACATATCGTTTGATCGTGTCATATGTTGACAGTTAGTTAACCGCAGCTAGGGAAGGTTAATTCAAAAATATCTAAGCGATCGTGGCAGGTCTGATTGACCGTCCAACTCCCTGTTTTATATACTGACTACGTTGGTGTTGTACATATACAAATATACAAAGTATATAAAATACTTGCATACGTCAGCTTAATTGCATAAGTTGTTTTGTAGAAATATTTATTTTTTCATGAAATAAAATTATCGGAAACAACAAAACGGAGTACACCATTGCAAAGAGCTCGTCGAGACGATCAAAATTGATATATTATTTGCTATATTTGGAGCTCCGAATAAAAAGATATCAATTTTGCAAATTAAAAAGGAGTGCTGACGTCATCGCTGACGTCAGCACTGCTACAGTGACATACAAAACCGACTGGAAAACCGGCCAGGGTCCTAAAGTGAACTTTTTCGAGAGTTGGAGGGCCAATGTTATCCGGTTTTGAAGTTGGAGGTTAAAATCCATACTTCTACGATAGTTGGAGGTCCTAAAGTGAGCTTGCCAATTGTTATATAGTGCCACAAGCAACCATTTGGAACGGTTCTCTGTGGGTACTACGTGTGCGAGTTTCTCAGACAAAACAGGCGATACACCACGAACCCTAGCAATGTAAGTAGTAGTCATATGAAGTTTTATCATTAGTTTTACAAATGCATTGGTCACTTGTAAATATATGATGACTATAAACTTTCTTTGCAGGTATATCATTGCAATCCAACAGATAGACACCCCAAAGATAAAGACATCATGAACATATGCGAGGACGTGTGCTAGTTCATCATGAAAGTAATAATTCACTTCCAATGGAAATATCATAATGATACCTCTGAGTTAGTACAACCAAAGTATCGAGATCTTATAGATTTTGATAGGCTAGAACTAAACAGAGATGATTATTAGATAATTCATGGAACTTATGAGTTGAAAACTTTGATGTATATACTTGAGTTGATGACTATGGTAGAATAAAGTAAATATTGTTTTTGTCATGCATGGAAATATGATTGCATGTGATGTACATTTGGGTTCATTTGAAATTTTAAATATAATTACCTCCGGCAGGAAATTTTAAAAACACTTCACTGGTGGTTTATGCTACTAATCCACCTATGGAAATCCATTTTCAGAAGCGGTTGTTTTATGTAAACCGCCTATGGAAATGTATTTACATAGGCAGTTGCTTAAGCTAACTGCCGCTGTAAATGCATTTACACTGGCAGTTTACTTAAGTGAACCGTCAGTGTAAATCTATTTTACACTGGCAGTTGGCTTAAGCGAACCGCCAATGTAAATAGATTTACACTGGCGAATCTCAAGAAGATGACTATGAAATTCGTGGTTTTCAGTGGTCTTTCACACTGGCAGTTGCTAGAAATGCCAGTAAAAATAGGTCTGGAACTACCAGTAGTAATGTTCTGTGTACTAGTGACATCTGAAAGAGACAACCCAAAAGTCGCTTCAAGTTAGCCAAGACCTAAGGGTAAGTGTTGTCATTGTTTGACACTATACCACAGTGTCACACCCAATTTTAAGGATAAAATGGGATGCAAAATCTTATGTGCGCCCAGAGATCAGTCACACACATAAGCTGACAAATTATAAATAGTATCATCACAAGTGTTTATTACATCATGAATAAGACAGAGTTATCACATAAATGTAGCGAAAGTATAACGAAAAGATCTCTCGCAGAAGTTCTATTTCACAGGGACATCGACTGGTTGACCACAAGTCTAGTAGTCCTAAGGAAAATCATCATACCCATAGCCATCTGTTACCCATCCAGGATTTTTATCCAAATAATGAAAATAAACAAGCGTAAGTACATGTCGTACTCAACAAGTGTAACATGGGGTTCATGAGGCTCAAAAGGCTCGACACAGGTTTAATAGCATTCAGCTTTTAGTTGTCAAAATTTTAGCTTAAGAGTAGCAACAAATTGTTTCAATTCCCAATGCAAAGCACATGATCAATGTAAACATGAATAATAAATAGCATAAACAGATAATTCTTAGTGTTCATCTATTCCGTAAATGTTCCAAGGCCACTCGTGCCCGTGAGCATGGCTGATATACCAGTTTTACAATCTGCAGAGGTTGTACACTTTCACTGTGAGTCGTGATACCCATATGCTCGGGTTAATTACTCCTAAAACACTTCTAAGGTGAGCAGACAGGGGTCACTATGAAGCCTTTCAAAGGTTTGTCTAATAAGTTAGGGCCATTAGATTCACTCAGCAAACAGATGTAGAGCCCCCCTTCCCGATGGCACATTGACACACAACCTATACACATGGGGACAGAGGCCGCACTATACCCGATTCGGCAAGCCATTCCTACGCCAATAAAGGTAACCACTAACAAGCTAGAAAAGGTCCTCATACTAAGCTAAAGCCAGAGCCATGTAGCCCTCATAGCTGTACTGTAAGTCCCGGATGATCACTTACAGATAAGTCCTTAGGGAGAGGAATCTGAAGCATTTAGAAAGTAGCTAAATACTCCAGCCCCCTGTTTCCAAGTTGCTAAAAAGTCATATTTTAATGTTTATTGCATATACCATTAGTCAAGTTACAAGATCATGGTTTAATTGAGCACTAGCAAAGCTACCCAATGCATAACCTGTAGGTACAAGGTAAAAGCTCAATTCTAAGGAATCCCTATCAAGGTGACACATGCAACATGAATTTAATGAATTAAAGTGAATAGGAAACAAGGATGATCCCATGCTATACTTGCCTTGAGCAAAGTACTTCTGCTGGTCCTGCATGTCAAAGTAGTACCCTTGATCTCCCACGAATTGCGCACCGTCTATACTCAATAACACAGCAACATACAAGCATCCAGGAGCAATCATGCAAAGCAGACAAAGCTATAGATTAGAACAGTACACCAATAGCATAAAATCAAGATGAAAAGTTTGGAAAACAAATCTACGTCTCGCTACGAACACACAGATGCGAAGATCACAAAAATCGGAGCTAAAACGAAGAAGTTATGAATTAAACAAGATTGCCTATAGTAAAATAGTAGATTAAATCTAACCATGAATTTTAAAAGTTGAAAACCTACATAACAGTAGTATAAACATGTAGATTACGAAATTACGAACCTAACGCAACTTGAATGAATCAAATCGGAGTTAAAACAGAGATTTTATGGCTAAAACAAGTTGAGTGGAAAAACTATAAATAGCTGAAAACGTATTTTCAATCTAACCGAACCAAAGTACGCTTTAGAAATAGAAAATGGAATTTGAAAAGGCGCTAGGGACGGCGGGTTAATACTGAAGTAATTATAAGGGCTCTTATGCAAAATTCTAGAACAAAAGGGTATCCTTCATCCTGGGCCGACGGATTAGAGATGGACGACCGAGATTGGATCTAGAGGAAAAAAATGTTAACGGCGGCGGCGCCATCG
Source organism: Miscanthus floridulus (assembly GCF_019320115.1). Classification (NCBI taxonomy): domain Eukaryota; kingdom Viridiplantae; phylum Streptophyta; class Magnoliopsida; order Poales; family Poaceae; genus Miscanthus; species Miscanthus floridulus. The sequence goes on along the minus strand of NC_089588.1, from coordinate 119,724,930 downwards.
AAGGGCTCGCCGGAGCTTTCGGTTTTCGGTCTACGGTGCTCAGTTCGACGAAAGAAAAGGCCTGAGAGATAGAGGGAGCGACGGCGGACTCACCTAGAGTTACCTAGGCAGCGGAGAGGGAACAGGGCGGCCACGGTACTCCACGAGGAGGACGGCGGATCTCCTTCGGCGATTGCGGCTCTGATGCAGGACAAAAGCTGGCTCTGAGGTGGTATAGGGGGGAGGCGTGGGTTCGGCCGGCTATTTATGAGGCGGGGATTACTTGAGAGGCACGGCGCGGAGCTCGTGGCGGAGGCGGAGTCGAACGGCATCGGCAGAGATAGTGTCCGAGGTGGACACGGCGCGACGGAGGAATCCGGCCTAGGTACGGCGCGAGGAAGGGGATACACCTGACAGGCGGGCCCGGCGCGTCAGCGGCCAGAGGAAAGAGGAGCGCGGGGCTACGTGCAGCATGACTTGGGCTAGCGCTCGGCTGGGCCATGCGAAAGAGTGGCGCGGGAGAAAGAGGCCGAGCTGGGCCGCTGCCGGAAGGAAGGCGCGGGCGCAGCGATTTGACCCGAGCAGGAAGGAGAGGAATGGCCAGCGGGAGCTAAGCCGATGCTGGAAAGAATGGGCCAGCACGGGCCAAAAGGAAGGGGAGGAAGAAAGAAATCCCTTTTCTATTTTTCAAAGCAATTTTGAAGGCAAAATTCAAATCAAGTAGAAATTTGATTTCAAATCAAACCATTCAAAAATCATTATGCAGCAGCATGAATGCACACACATGATTTTGAACCTACATTTGATTTTAATTTAATAAAATTTATTATTTTTCCCTAACTCAAATTCCCACAAAATGCATAATTACTCATTTTCTCCTATTTCAAAAATATGCAAATTTTGGGGTGTTACAATTCTACCCCCCTTAAAATGAATCTCGTCCCCGAGATTCGGATGATGCTTACTCGAATAACTGCGGGTATGTTTTCCTCAAATCATCTTCTCTTTCCCAAGTAGTCTCATCTTCTGTATACCAATTTCACTGAACCTTACATATCTTTATAACTCGGCTCCTTGTAACTCTTTCTGCCGTCTCCAAAATCCTTACCGAAAACTCCTCATAAGTGAGATCTTTCTTAACTGTAAGCTCTTCTAACAGTATCTGCTCCTCTGGTACACACAAACACTTCTTTAGTTGAGACACATGGAACACATTGTGCACACCTGACAAACTCTCAGGCAATTCCAACTGATAAGCTACTTCACCACGTCTCTCTAAAATCTTGAAAGGTCCAATATACCTTGGTGCTAACTTTCCTTTCATGTTAAACCTTTTCACACTTCTCATGGGTGACACTTTCAGGTATACATAATCACCTACTTCGTAAACCAATTCTCTTCTAGTGTCGGCATAGCTCTTTTGTCGAGACTGAGCCACTCTCAAGTTATCTTTGATCATTCGTACTTGCTCTTCTACGTCTCTCAAAACATCTGGCCCAAACACTTGAATTTCTCCTGTTTGATTCCAAAACAATGGGGTTCTACACTTTCGTCCATACAAAGCTTTGAAAGGTGCCATATTGAGACTTCTCTAATAACTATTGTTATATGAGAACTCTGCATAAGGCAAACTCTTGTCCCAACTTGTACCGTACCGCAATGCACAAGCTCTCAACATATCCTCTAATATCTAATTAATTCTCTCAGTTTGCCCATCTATCTGAGGATGATATGATGTACTAAAATTCAACTTTGTTCCTAACAATCTATGTACTTGCTGCCAAAAATGAGATGTAAATTGAGTACCTCGATCAGACATAATTTTCTTAGGAACTCCATGTAGACACACTATTCTTTCCATACATAATGCAGCCAATTGATGACCAGTATAGGTAGTCTTGACCGGTAAGAAGTGAACAACTTTAGTTAACTGATCCACTATTACCTAGATCGAATCATAACCCCTCTGAGTGCGTGGTAACCCAACTATAAAATCCATACCAACTTGTTCCCACTTCCACTCAGGTATCTTCATTGGTTGTAGTAATCCTACAGGTCTTTGATGTTCAGCTTTGACTCTCTGACATGTATCACATAAGGCTACAAACTCAACAACATATCTTTTGAGTCCATGCCACCAATACTTCTCCTTCATATCCAAATACATCTTAGTACTCCCAGGATGAATAGAGTAAGCAGACTCATGTGCTTCACGAAGAATTGCCCCTCGTATAGCCTTATCCTCAGGCACACATAGTCTTTTGCCAAACCAAAGAGTTCCATTGTCATCCATACGGAATCCTAGGGCCTTGCTAATCACTATGTTCTCAGCTATCTCTTTCAACTTCGCATCCTGTAACTGTCCCTTACGTATTTCTTGCTCCAATTTAGGCTCCAACACCAACTCCACTGCATTAGTGACAAAGCCCATATTTAGTCGCTCAAACTCAGCACACAACTCACTTGACATCGGCGCTACTTACACCTCATTAACGTAACTCTTCCTTCTAAGAGCATTGGCAACAACATTCACCTTTCTAGGATGATAGTGTATCTCTAGATCATAATCTTTGATCAACTCTAACCATCGATGCTGTCTCATATTTAGATCTGTCTGAGTAAAAATGTACTTTAGACTCTTGTGATCAGTATAAATGTCACTCTTATGTCCGATAAGATAGTGCCTCAATATCTTCAGAGCATGAACCACTGCTGCTAACTCCAAGTCATGAGTAGGATAATTTAACTCATGCTTTCTCAACTATCGGGAAGCATAGGCCACTACTCTTCCTTCTTGCATAAGAACACATCCAAAACCTTGACGAGATGCATCACAATAGATCGAAAAGCTCTTGTTCAAATCTGGCAAAACCAATACTGGAGTTGTAGTTAATCTCTTCTTCAATTCTTCAAAGTTAGCCTAGCACTTCTCGAACCACACAAACGTGGCATTTTTCTCCAACAAAGCGGTCATAGGCTTAGCAAGTTTAGAGAAACCTTCTATGAACCTTTTGTAGTATCCAGCTAATCCCAAGAAACTACGAATCTCTCCCACATCTGTTGGTGGCTTCCAATTCAATACATCTTTCACCTTGCTTGGATCTACTGCAATTCCACCATTAGATACAACATGGCCTAGGAAAGAAACTTCCTTTAACCAGAATTCATACTTGCTTCACTTAGCATACAACTTGTGTTCCTTGAGCTTCTACAAGACCAACCTTAGATGTTTAGCATGCTCTTCTTTTGTTTTGGAGAATACCAGGATATCATCGATGAATACCACCACAAACTTTTCCAGAAACTTCATGAACACCTTATTCATCAAGTACATAAAGTAGGCAGGTGCATTGGTCAAACCAAAGGACATAATAGTGTACTTGTACAAACCATACCTCGAAGTAAAAGTTGTCTTGGGTATGTCAGTTGCACGAATCTTCAACTGATGATAGCCAGAATGAAGATCAATCTTAGAGAAAACACAAGCACCTCTCAATTGATCAAACAAGTCATCAATTCTAGGCAACTGATACTTGTTCTTGATAGTAACCTCATTGAGTGACCAGTAATCAACACACATCCTCTGAGTACCATCCTTCTTGTCAACAAATATAACCGGCGCTCCCCAAGGTGACGAACTAGGATGAATAAAACCTTTCTCCTGTAACTCCTTTATTTATTTCTTAAGTTCTTCTAATTCATTAACCCCCATTCTATATGGACGCTTAGCTATAGGTGCAGTTTTAGGTAATAATTCAATAATAAACTCAATGTCACGGTCAGGTGGCATACTTGGCAAATCATCGGGGAACACATATGGAAACTCATCAACCACTAGGTCCTCCTTGTTGCCGCCATCATCAAGCTGGTTCACTATGGCTGTCTGTTGTGCTTGTATTACAACATCAACACTGATTCTTTCCCCATTCAGTGCGGTCACAACAACTACCTTCTCCTTACACTAAATCACTGCTTGTTGTTGCTTCATCCAGTCCATACCCAGAATCACATCTATACCAGATGCTCTCAACACAATGGGGCTCACTTTGAACTCTACCCCCGTTAAGAATAGATTAGTCAGAAGACAACAATATGAAGCTTGCATACCCCCCCCGGTGAGTTTACTAAAGTGGGATTTTGCATGGCACATAATGGTATGCTATGATTTCTAACAAATGCTTGTGATATGAATGATTGTGAAGCTCCAGAATCAAAAAGAACAGTGGCAGGGGTTGAGTTAACATCGAACGTACCGAGCATGACTTCTGGTTCTGCAAGCGCCATCTCGATAGACACGTGGTTCACCTTTCCTGTGTTGGGTGCTGGCTTCTGATAACTATTCTACCTTTGGGAGGTTTGCTGGCTGGACTTCTCAGGGCAATTATAAGACATGTGACCTTCTTTACCACAATGGAAGCACTTGTTGGGAGTGCTAGGGGCACTAGTCTTCATGGGAGTGTTATTAGGCGCTCCCTGTCGTGGTGTCTACTGACCACTCTGCTTCTGAGGACGTTGATTGTCATTCTGCTGCTGGTTCTGGTTGTGCTAGGGGTACTGGCCATGATTCCACTGATTGGGTGGTCCCTAAAACCTTTGCTGGAAGCCTTGCTGAGGATTGGTGCGCAGACGAGTATTACTCCCAGAGGCCTGTCCCTGAGGCCTCCTCTTCTTAGCCTCCATTTCTTTTCGCTTATTGTCGATAACAATAGCGTGGTTCACCAGCGTCTGAAAATTGGGGTATGTATTGGACATAAGCTGGAGCTGCAGACCATCATACAGACCCTTGGGAAAGTGACATTGCTTATCAGCATCATCAGCCACTTCATTCGGAGCATAACGTGACAACTGAGCAAACTTGTCATGGTACTCAGCGACGGACATGGATTCCTGCTTCAGAGCTCTGAACTCCTCCTGCTTAAGCTCTATTAGTCCTTCAGGTATGTGATAAGATCTGAAATTCTCTCTAAATTCGTGCCAGGTGACAGGAGGAGCATTAGCGGGACATCCATACTGAAATGACTCCCACCAGTCTTGAGCTTCTCCTTGGAGCTGCCCTGAAGCGTATAACACCTTCTACTGATCATCGCATTGCGCTATGTTGAGTTGCTTCTTCACTGCACAAAGCCAATCATCTGCTTCTAGTGGATCAGTGGCATGAGAGAACACTGGGGGACAGCCCTTCAAAAATTCACCACGCTTGTCACGCGGTGCTCCACCAACCTGTTGGTTCTGCTGATTCTGCACCAACGCTTGCATGAGCTGTGTCTGTACTGCCAAGAGTTGCTCAATAGTCGGTGGCGGTGGTGGTGGTGAATGTGGGGGAACACCTCCACGACCTCGGCCTCTTCCTCTTCCAAACATCTGCCATCCAACACAAATATTCAAGATTTAGAGATTTCCAAGTTAGAATACATCCTAAAAATTTTCTGGACGAGTCTCAACATTAGCAGCTCGGTAAAACAGTCATATCTCGAGTTACAGATATCCGAAAGAGGCTTACTTTATATGGTTGGAAAGCTTAAGAAATTATCTACAACTTTTATTCAGACCAGATTCCCAGATTCTGTCGTTATGTTACTCAAAACATGATACAACCGAAACTGTTCCTAGATTCCAGACTGCGCAGAAACTTTATCTTGAAACAGCGATATCTCACAAACCAGATCAGATATGAGGGTGATTCCAGAGGCATTGAAAGATAATTAAGTCTAGTTATTCTGATAAAAATTTCATAATTTTTGGTCAAGTAGATTTTAATTGGCATGAAGATAAAGGCAGACTGCTCCGAAAGACAGATTCCTATACCAACCCAACTATTTATTTATTGACCCAATCTTTAATATTCTTAACTATGGAACTTGCAGATAGGCCCACAAAGTTCCAGCACTCATTACAAAAATCCAACTCACACATAAACATAATAACAAATCAACTAGGCACACCAATGTTCACACTGCACTAATAGACTCGACTAGACTCAACTTGACTCGTTCTACTATCGTTTTATTACATAGAAGGGACTCCAACATCTATGGGCGAGACTTATGGGGAAGCTCCTCGTACATCTTTGGCAAGTTGAGGCATATCCTTTGTTCATCTATCACCTGTCGGTGTCTCTTGATGGTTTTCTGCTGTGCCTTCAACTGATCCTCCAGTCGGCGAATCTTTGCTACGGACTCATAGCCAAAGTGTACCATCACTTGGATTGTTGGATCCATGCCCTATGGGTCCATCATTGCCCATCCCAGTTCTGGGTGTTGGTGAGGGAGGAATCGATATTGGTCATTCTTCATATCCTCGAATCGACGACCACGGAGACCTATGCAAGCTTCAGCGGCTGCATCTTCTATGCTATCCTCCATGGTAGCATAGTGAGCATGATGTGCATAGTTTGAATCTAGCTGATATGCGTCTTTCTATTCGTCCTTGATGGAGATGCACACCCTGGTCTTCCAATAGGTGTCATCAAGAGGGTGTGTATGTTCTTCGCAGACGTACTTCACAGCTGCATCCCAGTCGGCGTAGTAGGTCTGAAGCATGCTCATGAGTCGGTGACGTGAAACAGAGGATTCATATCCTGGTTATACCAAACTTTTGTCGTCCATCCTAGGGGTGGGATTGGCTCATCCTCTTCAACGACGTCTTCCTCATCATCATCGTCGGACAGGTGGACGACCTCAACTTCTTCGGGTTCCTCCTAGACTGGCTCAAGCTTAGGTACAGGTGTTGGCAAATCAAATTCTTGTTATTGGGGTTCCTCCTCCTCAGGCTCCATGGACAAACCATGAGGCAGGTAGTACCCTCCAGTGCTGATGCGGGCAGTCTTGCTGGCACGAGGCATCTACAGAATTAGATTTAGTTAGATTAGATTAGAAGCAATATTTTTTCATAATAGAGTAAGGCAAAAGAAGCATAAAACTTTAGCAAATAACAAGGGTGAGATGGAAGCATGAAATGAGTGAAGCAAAAGAAGCTAAAACGACCATTGCTAACTAGGCATGCATCATACAGTCAACACAGCTCTGATACCAATCTGTCACACCCAATTTTAAGGATAAAATAGGATGTCAAAATCTTATAGTGCGCCCAGAGATCAGTCACACACATAAGCTGACAAATTATAAATAGTATCATCACAAGTGTTTATTACATCACGAATAAGACAGAGTTATCACATAAATGTAGCGAAAGTATAACGAAAAGATCTCTCACGGAAGTTCCATTTCACATGGACGTCGACTGGTTGACCACAAGTCTAGTAGTCCTAAGGAAAATCATCATACCCATAGCCATCTGTTACCCATCCAGGATTTTTATCCAAATAATGAAAATAAACAAGCGTAAGTACATGTCGTACTCAACAAGTGTAACATGGGGTTCATGAGGCTCAAAAGGCTCGACACAGGTTTAACAGCATTCAGCTTTTAGTTGTCAAAATTTTAGCTTAAGAGTAGCAACAAATTGTTTCAATTCCCAATGCAAAGCACATGATCAATGTAAACATGAATAATGAATAGCATAAACAGATAATTCTTAGTGTTCATCAATTCCGTAAATGTTCCAAGGCCGCTCGTGCCCGTGAGCATGGCTAATATACCAGTTTTATAATCTGCAGAGGTTGTACACTTTCACTGTGAGTCGTGATACCCATATGCTCGGGTTAATTACTCCCAAAACACTTCTAAGGTGAGCAGGCAGGGGTCACTATGAAGCCTTTCAAAGGTTCGTCTAACAAGTTAGGGCTATTAGATTCACTCGGCAAACAGATGTAGAGCCCCCCTTCCCGATGGCACATTGACACACAGCCTATACACATGGGGACAGAGGCCACACTATACCCGATTCGGCAAGCCATTCTTACGCCAATAAAGGTAACCACTAACAAGCTAGAAAAGGTCCTCATACTAAGCTAAAGCCAGAGCCATGTAGCCCTCATAGCTGTACTGTAAGTCTCGGATGATCACTTACAGATAAGTCCTTAGGGAGAGGAATCTGAAGCATTTAGAAAGTAGCTAAATACTCCAGCCCCCTATTTCCATGTTGCTAAAGTCATATTTTAATGTTTATTGCATATACCATTAGTCAAGTTACAAGATCATGGTTTAATTGAGCACTAGCAAAGCTACCCAATGCATAACCCGTAGGTACAAGGTAAAAGCTCAATTCTAGGGAATCCCTATCAAGGTGACACATGCAACATGAATTTAATGAATTAAAGTGAATAGGAAACAAGGATGATCCCATGCTATACTTGCCTTGAGCAAAGTACTCCTGCTGGTCCTGCATGTCAAAGTAGTACCCTTGATCTACCACGAATTGCTCACCGTCTATACTCAATAACACAACAACATACAAGCATCCAGGAGCAATCATGCAAAGCAAACAAAGCTATAGATTAGAACAGTACACCAATAGCATAAAATCAAGATGAAAAGTTTGGAAAACGAATCTAAGTCTCGCTACGAACACACAGACGCAAAGATCACAAAAATCGGAGCTAAAACGAAGAAGTTATGAATTAAACAAGATTGCCTATAGTAAAATAGTAGATTAAATCTAACCATGAATTTTAAAAGTTGAAAACCTACATAACAGTAGTATAAACATGTAGATTGTGAAATTACAAATCTAACGCGACTTGAACGGATCAAATCGGAGTTAAAACGAAGATTTTATGGCTAAAACAAGTTGAGTGGCAAAACTGTAAATAGTTGAAAATGTATTTTCAATCTAACCGAACCAAAGTACGCTTTTAGAAATAGAAAACAGAATCTGAAAAGGTGCTAGGGACGGCAGGTTAATACTGAAGTAATTATAAGGGCTCTTATGCAAAATTCTAGAACGAAGGGGTATCCTTCATCCTGGGCCGCCGGATTAGAGATGGACGACCGAGATTAGATCTGGAGGAAAAAAAATGTTGCCGGCTGGAACAGGACCGGCGGCGGGTTAACGATGGCGGCGCCATGGAAGGGCTCGCCGGAGCTTTCGGTTTTTGGTCTATGGTGCTCGGTTCGATGAAAGAAAAGGCCCGGGAGATAGAGGGAGCGACGACGGACTCACCTAGAGTTACCTAGGCAGCAGAGAGGGAACAGGACGGTCGTGGTACTCCACGAGGAGGATGGCGGATCTCCTTCGGTGACTGCGGCTCGGATGCAGGGCAAAAGGTGGCTCTGAGGCGGTATAGGGGGGAGGCGTGGGTTCGGCCGGCTATTTATGAGGTGGGGATTACTTGAGAGGCACGGCACAGAGCTTGTGGCGGAGGCGGAGTCGAATGGCATCGGCAAAGATAGTGTTCGAGGTGGACACGGTGTGACAGAGGAATCCGGCCCGGGTACGGCGTGGGGAAGGTGATACACCCGACAGGCTAGCCTGGCGCGTCAGCGGTCGGAGGAAAGAGGAGTGCGGGGCGACGTGCAGCGCGACTTGGGCCGTGCGAAAGAGTGGCGCGGGAGAAAGAGGCCGAGCTGGGCCGTGCGGGAAGGAAGGCGCGGGCGCAGCGATTCAGCCCGAGCAGGAAGGAGAGGAATGGCCCACGGGAGCTAAGCTGGCGCTGGAAAGAATGGGCCGGCGCGCTGAAGCAGGCCTACGGGCCAAAAGGAAGGGGAGGAAGAAAGAAATCCCTTTTCTATTTTTAAACCAATTTTGAGGGCAAAATTCAAATCAAGTAGAAATTTGATTTCAAATCAAACCATTCAAAAATCATTATGCAGCAGCATGAATGCACACACATGATTGTGAACCTACATTTGATTTTAATTTAATAAAATTTATTATTTTTCCCTAACTCAAATTCTCACAAAATGCATAATTACTCATTTTCTCCTATTTCAAAAATATGCAAATTTTAGGGTGTTACACACAGGCAATCTGTAGCGATTCTAAATCGGTCGCTATAAGCCGTATAGCGACCGATCATCGGTCGTTATAACTTTATAGCGACCGATGTATAAGTCGCTGTAAGTGGCGTCGCTATAAGTCTATAGCGACCGACAGGATTTATAGCGACCGATAGTTTGACACAAATATTTATACCGACCGATGATCTGTCACAAGTTTTAGCGACCAATGGTTCGAGGATATCAAACTTTTTAGAAACCAATAATCAGTAGCTATGAACTAGGACAATTATATATAATATTAGTTTCGTATTATCTAGATTTCAAACCTATTAAACATCCATAACATATCACATTATTCATCAACCACATACATATGTAATCCATAGCTGCCCACAACACTAACCACATTATATTAGATAAAGGTATATCTCAAGTCTTCATTGAAGCCAACGTTTAGCAATACATCAAGTTCTATCATCTTGATCCATGACAGGTCATCATTACAAAAGGAAAAGCACACATACAACCTAGCTAGGTCAAATGGCAGGCACAAGTCATATGTTTGCTTGCACAATCTAACTAGATTCACTATAAAATGCCTCATCTCCATCTTATCAAAAGCAAAATGTCATATGTTGGCTTCCTAGTGACATTATCCGGCATCATGTACACCTCCAAGGCCTCCCTCCACCTGAACACAACAACACAGTACACACATGAAGTTAATGATGAGACCTACATAGGTAAAAAATACAAATAAAGATGACCTCACAGTTTATATTCATATTCAAAGATGACTAGCTTGCATGCACAGATCAGAAAAACTAAGCATTTTGTCCTAACCGAACACTGAAGGGAATGGAAAACGATACCCCAGCCAACCAAACAAAGTGTTTTTCATTACATTGTAGCCAACCAAACAAAGATGTCAAATCTACAAACGTGCTGCATAGTCACCTGCTAGATATGTTCATGGCCTCTAGCAATCCACCCAGTACTAGCAATGTCAGGCCTCAACAACAAGTGTTGAAGAACAATGTGGCATTCATGATTCTTTAGCCCAAATATTTTTTTCTCATTAACTTGGATGTTGTGTCGTATATCAGATGCATAACCATCAGGAAACTTGACCCCTTTTAGTATTTGACAAAATAATTTCTTCTCATCAGGACTCATTGTGCATGGTGCAGGTGGTAATTAAAATTGGTCATCAACTTCAACAGGGTGAAGATCACTTCTAATACCTAGAGCTTGAAGGTCCAGATGAGAATTCAAATTGTCCTTGGACTTTTCAGTGGTGGCCAGGAATGTGTTAATTAAGCTTTCACTCACATTTTTTCCTATGTGCATGATATCAAAATTATGTCACAACATCAAATCTTTCCAATATGGAAGTTTGAACCAAATAGATCTCCTTTTGAAAATGACTAAGGGCTCCCCTTCCTTCCATCTTTTTCTTGCTGGTTGCTTCCCAAATGGATCCTTGCCAAAACTTGTACTAAGATCCTTAGTGCAGTCCAAAATTTGCTCCCCAGAAAGTGGTGTAGGTGCTGGCCTAAACTCAGTTTTACCACCAAATTTATCAGCATCAAACCTAAATGGGTGGTTTTCATCCAAGAATCTACGATGATCCATATAGCAAGTCTTCATACCATTACGAAGTCTAAGTGAACATGTAAATTGGTGGCAATCAGGACATCCTCCTTCACCAGATGTTGTAGACCCAGACACATAACCTAAACCTGAGAAATCTGAAATAGTCCACAACACCGCCGCCCTCAACTTGAAGAACTCACCCCTTGAAGCATCATAGGTTCTAACTCCATTTTCAAACATATCTAACAAATCATAAATAAGTGGCTGTAAAAAGACATCCATATCACTACCCAGGCCACGTTTACCGGGAATGAGCAAAGAAAGGATGAAATTTGACTGCTTCATGCACATGGAAGGTGGGAAATTGAGTGGAATACAAATACCAGCCCAAACACTATAGCTAACATTGTTCATTCTAAATGGATTAAACCCATCCATGGCAAATGCTAGACGGATATTTCAACTATCTGCAGAAAATTCTGGATGCTTCTCATCAAAGTCCTGCCATAGAGGTGAATCTACAGGATGCCTTAGCAGACCATCCTTTTTTTAGTCTTCATCATGCCATCTTGTTAGACTTGCTGTTTTAGAGGACAAAAATAACCTTTGGAGTGTTTTCTTTATAGGAAAGTAGCGGAGAACCTTCTTAGGAACCTTATACACATGTCTCTCATCTGGACTCTTCTGATCTGATTTCCATGGAGAAACCTCACATTTTGGACACTCATTTAAATCCACATTCTCTTTCCAGTAGAGAACACAACCGTTTGGACAAGCATGGATACTGTTGTAACCAACTCCAATGGATTTCACCAATTTCTTAGCTTCATGAAAGTTTCTAGGTAGATTTGAACCCTCAGGGAGTGCATCATTAAGTAGATCTAGTAGTAGGTTCATAGATCTATCAGACCTTCCACCAAGGAGTTTAATGTGGAGCAATCTAATTAGGAACCTTAGCAGTGTATATTTCTTGCAATTTGGGTATAGCTCTTTGCTATTTTTTGCTACTAACTTTTGAAGGGCAACTAGTTCAGGACAAGTCTCCAAAGTTGAACTATTGTCTTCAAAATCTCCTCTATCATCTAGACCGGCAGCTAAGTCTCTAAGCAAATCAGATATTTCATCATCCTCACTAGAATCCTCTATGACCTCAGCAGCATCACAATTCCCATAATTCAAAGAAGAGCTAGCTTCTCCATGTAAGTTCCATGTTCCATACCCTTTTAGAAACCCATCACATATCAAGTGCTCACGGAGTTCACTTGCCTCTTTCCAAAATGAGTTTACACACTTTCTACAAGGGCATAATATCTTGCTGCCTACTGCAGAATTACTAAAAGCAAAAGCTAAGAAACCATTCACTCCTTGCAAATATGTCTTGGTATGCCTATGTGAAAGTTTTAGGTTAAATACCATTTGACATGTATATATAACTTTCAATATTTGTAAAGTAATTGGTTTTTACCTAGCATTATCATCGATCCATGTTTTATCCATGTTCAACCTTCACGCAAGACATCAACCAGATTTCAATATGAAATAAAAAACATATCATAAGCACTGAAATAGTCACATACTTCCACAACATGAAAAAAAGATATCAACAGCTGGGGAAACAGAAACCTACCGATACAAACAAGTAGAGCTGCTGCCAAGAGCACGTTCAAATGCGTGCAAGGTGTCCAACTACATGTGGAGCAGCTGCAATTACAATATGGTGAGGTCAGACTTGGCTAGTATATACCAACAAGTTCAGAGAAAATTGGTACATGACATAGTACATAAGTCTCTAGACTGCAGTCTCTCTGAGTCTCCCAGCTTCAATTTATAAGTCACTCTTTATCAATTAGAGGCTAGATGAATCATTTAGTTCCTGGTTGCCTGAGCTCAGTTTATTACTTCAAACAAGTCTGTATCTCTTCCAACTAAGAATTGCATAAATGGCTGGTGGCTATGCTGCAGTGAATGGGTTTATGCTAATAGTTCTATCCACACACCTATAAGCATTTGCAACTAGAAGCTTTCATCTGCATAAAACATGGGACCCGAGTCTGAATTTGAGTAGGTAGAATCATTCTTTGCCAATACTTATTGTTTCAGGGTGCACCGTCATCATCTCTTGGAATGGTAGCTCATATTGATGTGTGGGTGAGAGGAACAGATTAATGTTTGGTTGCTTGGCCTCAGTTTCCTTTAAACAAGCTTGTCTATAACAGTATTACAATTTTTATTATTTTTGGTTTAGCTGGTATGATTAATTGATAAGAAACAAAATCCAAAATTGTTTATTTCTGTAAGGACAAGCATCATGTTTTCTTCATCAAGCAAATAGGTGAAAATTAAACACGTTCTAATTAGCAAGATACTAGCCTTGATGCATTCGAAATAATAAGTAGACCATGCCTGGGGATAAATTGCATACTTCCATTCAAGCCACACAAAAATCACTGACCATGCTATTTTTTACATAGTATATATGTGCAATCAAATGCAGGCGACATTGTTCACACAGGGTTCCATCTAGTCTAAAAAACAAGTAACGCCTCCATGCTAACCTGCTGTGCGTGCATCCAAGGAAGCCTGGGAAAGGGACCAATGCCGAGAGGGGATAGGAGGGGAAGGTAGCAGCGGACAGGATGGAAGGGAACCAGTACGGCGGCTGCGACGACTGGGCCGGGTGGGGACGACGGCTGCGGCGGCTCAGGTGAGTACGGCGATACCGGCGAGCGCGCAGCGGGGATGGCGACCTGGACGACGGTCTTGATGGCTTGATGGCGGCTGTGACGGCGGGGACGGCGAGCTCGTGGGCAGCGCTGGTGAAGAGGTGAGATGCGGGTGGCACGGACGGAGCTCGCGGGGGCCGGCGGGGACGGCAGCGGCGGCGGCAGCCCGGACTGAAATACACGCTGCTATGCAAGACGATGTGTGCGGCTGGCGGCTGCTGGGTGAGATGCGACTGCTGGGTGGGTAATAGTGCTGGAGATAGGGTTTTGGGTGGCACTGACTGGTGGGCTGCGCTAATTTTAGTGTGCGCGAGTGGGCTGGGCTGAGCGTACCAAAAAATGAAAATGGGCTATAGCCACCAATCGTTTGACTCTAGCATTTGTTTTTAGCGACCGATTGTTTGACATAACAGGCTAAATATATTTAGCCACCGTTGTTCCGTCGATACATGTAAAAATAGCGACCAATGATTTATTACAAATTTATAGCGACCGATGGTTGTATGTTAATATTACGTTTTAGCTACCGTTGTCTGACGCTACAGATTGGTTGTGGTATAGTGTGATTATTTGTTTGGTTTGGTTGATGTAGTTGGCCTAGGTTGCCTTTGCAGGCTTTGCCGACCATGTCCTCAGCCTCTAGGAGGACCAGACACTACTGGAAATACTAACTTTGCCGTGTGCCACAGGCACTCGGCAAAGACCAAAAAACACTCGGCAAAGGCTTTGCCGAGTGTAACACTCAACAAACAACGCACGACATCTACAATGTTGGCAAATAGCTATTTACCGAGTGTTTTTTATCGCGCACTCGACAAATGGTTTGCCGAGTGTCAAATTTGACATTTGGCAAAAAAAAGTGGTTTGCCGAGTGTTTTTCCAAAATACACTCGGCAAAGAATTATTGTTTGCCGAGTGTTTTTGGAATTACACTCGGCAAACCTATTTTCCAAAGAAAAAAATATAATTTTTTTCTCAGCACACCACGCCGCCCGCCACCACCACCACGCCGCCGCTCCTGCTCGATACAGTCACGAACACACTAACAGAGAAGAAGCAAGAACGAAGAGAAGAAAAAGGAGCGACCAAAAATCTGATTTAAAACAAGCTAAGACTCCATAAAACGCTCCCAAATTTTGCACAGATGCAATTCAACCTAGCACGAACCTATTCCCCAAAAATCATTGCCTGGGATTGACCCAAACTCCGGGAAATTGAGATCGAACTCAAGAACGAAAAAAGGGGAAAAATTGGAAACATAGTGAACGAACTTCGTAGCTTCGATTTAGGAATCCCAAAGGACAACTGGAGGATTCGGGCCTCCATTCCGAATCCAAAATCACAGGTGAAACAAGCAGAGGCAAATCGAGCAATAGCAGGCAAGCAGCTCCGGGCAGGGGCGAACACCGCTTGGCTGAGCGGGATGGACGAGATGCTCGACGCTTGAGGCCTGCTGCTGAACGCTCGGCCACTGGTGAGTGCTCCCTGCCTACTGGTGGTGACTGGAGACAATTCCGGTGGCCTGAATCAAGACCCGGTGCACCATGATGTCAAGCACAGGGCAGAACAGGAGGGAGAGAGGCTAGCTGCCAGCCACGAGCACCCACAGCAAGAACCGCTCAAGTGAGCTCGCTTGGTGCCTGAGCACTTAGCGCTGGTAGTGCTGCTGCTTGGCGGCTGGACAGCTGCTCCTGCTCGATACAGTCACGAACACACTAACAGAGAAGAAGCAAGAACGAACAGAAGAAAAAGGAGCGACCAAAATCTGACGAAAACCAAACTAAAACTCCATGAAACGCTCCCAAATTTTGTACAGATGCAATTCAACCTAGCACGAACCTATTCCCCAAAAATCATTGTATGGGATTGACCCAAACTCTAGGAAATTGAGATCAAACTCAAGAACGAAAAAGGAGAAAAAATGGAAACACAGTGAACTGAAAGTCACAGCTTCGATTTAGGAATCCCGGAGGACAACTTGGAGTCGAAGACTCGGATGGAGTGGTGGGGCTAGCTGGTGTGGTGGTGGCCGGTGGGGGACTTGGAATGGACTAGAGGAGGGTGGAGTGGAGAGGCGGGCAGCAGAGACGTAACAGCGGAGACCTCCTGGGGTGCGTGAGTTATAGTGCTGGAGCTTTGCCGAGTGTCTAGATCTGACACTCGATAAAGCAGTCTTTGCCGAGTGTCATAGATCTGGACACTCGGCAAAGTTTTTTTTTCATTTTTTCTTTTCTTTTTTTCTAGAAAAAGTATTTTTTTCTTTGCCGAGTGTCCTAGATCTAGGCACTCGGCAAAGTTTTTTTTCCATTTTTTTTCTTCTCCTCCTTTCCTAGAAATAATATTTTTTCCTTTGCCTGAGTGTCCTAGATCGGGACACTCGGCAAAGTTTTTTTTTCATTTTTTTTCTTCTTCTTTCCCAGAAAAAATATTTTACTTCTTTGCCGAGTGTCAAAAAAAAAAAAACACTCGGCAAACCCCATCTTTGCCGAGTGTTTTTTTTGACACTCGACAAACCTCCTCTTTACCGAGTGTTTTTTTTTGCCGAGTGTTTTTAGCGTAGCACTCGGCAAAAACCTTGTTTACCGAGTGCCCGAGAGAATATACTCGGCAAACATAAAAACACTCAGCAAATTTGACGTTTCCGGTAGTGAGAAGATGGCCCATTGAGAAATCGATGGCCTGAAGGAGAGGAACACAACAATGGAGGGGAGTGGCAGCGACATGAGTCAGACCGGCATGCAAAGGAGCAACTCCATACTTCGGTGTACTGAGACCTCGAGTCTCGTTACCAAATTACAGAAGGGTCTTGCGAAAGGATATGTGGTCCAGTACTAGGGCTATCCAGTGGGACACCATCCACCATGGTTCAAACCCTGGTGTCGTAATTTTTTCTGTTTTTTTTTCAAAAAAAAAGTAGGGTACACACGTGGACGTTCGGTGGTAGTGCACGTTCCCGCGTACTGAAGGTTAGAGCCTCCTAATCTCTTTTTTTGCGTGTGTACAGGACCCTCTCAAAAGAATTACAGATGGGTCTTGAGTCGGCGAAGAGCAGGTTATTTATCTTGGGCGTTGTGTCCAGAACCTTGGGCTAAACCATGATAAATTTAATTTATCAATCAAGGTGAGAGAAAAAAATTCGTGTTCAAACAAGAAGTAGAGGGGACATGTTATACATGCACCTATTACATTGAAAAGAAACTTGCTTTCTTAATCTTATGCGCGGTGATGGCTGACGGTGTATATCTTCTGTCAAATTATTGATCTAATCAATAAGTGCAAACCTACCTGATAATAGTAAGGTCTTGTGGGAGCTGACGCTGCAGTCCAGCTTGATATCCCTTGGGCCTACATCTGGCTGGTGTCCCAATAACATCCCATGGAATATCATCCAACACCATGTTGTCGAGTACCGGGACACCCTCCAGTACCTTCAGCTTCTGGCAACCATCAATGTTGACCGTCCGCAACATGGAGAAGCCGCTGATCGTCTTGAGCATGGGGCATTCGTGCACATCGAGTTTCACAACCGAAGGGAAGTTCTCCAAATATTCTAGCAGTGTGAGATCTTTTAGGCATATGCTTCTCAGACTATACCTATAGTCACAGGCAAGTCCAGGGGGAAGATGGGTCAGCTTGCAGTCTGTGAGTTGTAGATGTTCCAGAGCTGCCATGGATATGGCTTCGCTGTGCTTCTCCCAGTTCCACTCCTTCCATACGGACAGCCCGAGCAATTCCAATTTTACTAGCTCAGGGAACGGTTTAGAAACAATTCCTCCATCTCCGCTTGCTACGCTCTGAAAGTCAGGCCCAACATGCTCGATGGCTGGAGCATTGCTGATAAGCAGTTCTTCCAATCCGGGGATTCTGCACAAACCATCTGGTAATCGAGAGCAATAGGTTAAGTTCTGTATGACAATGGACCTCAAGCATCGAAAGGTTGTTTGTGCTGGCGAGTGCATCCAGTTTGGCAGCCGACGGCCAAAATAATTTGAAATTATTAGGGTGTCCAATGTAGGTGGAGGACAGAGCTCATCAAATACATCCTCAATTCTCTGTTGTTGATCTGGACCAATTTGTTGCTCTTCTTTTCCTACACCATCCTCAGTATGACCATCGTCCTCCTCTTTCTCCTGATCAATATTCTCAACTTCTGTTTGTTCATCCTCCTCTTTCTCCTCATCGTCCTCATGTTCCTCCTCCTCCTCCTTCTCATCATCTTCCTTCTCCACCTCCTGCTGCTCCTCAACCTCATCATCTTGGTTGTCATCACGATCATCGCCATCCTCTTCCTCCTCCTCCTCCTCCTTCTCATCATCATCATCATCATCATCATCATCAACGTACCAATTTAACTCCAAATACTCCAGATGCTTCTTGCTTCTAATTCCAGCCTTTGTAGCAATTGAGCTATCAAGCACATTTTCCAGACTGTTGACTTGAAGACTTCTAAGATGTGAAAGAGCTTCTAACTCTTCTAAAGTGCACCAGTCACCATCCATCTTTACTGGAAACCCATAAAGTGCTCTCAAATTTGTTAAACCGCCGAACCCTCTTGGTATTGTATCAACATTGGACCCAGTTAAGGAAAGATTTCTTAAACCGACTAATTTTGTGATGCTATCTGGAAGCTTCTCCAACTTTGTACAGTTGTCAAGCTGAATGTGTCGAAGGAACCACATCTTATGGATGTCATGTGGAAGCCTAGATATGTCTGTATATGACAATGACAAGTATCTTAGGTGTCTGAGTTGACACAGAGAGTCCACTAACCAGTCAGACTGCACGGAGCTTATTTCCAGTACCCGCAGACTAGCAAAATTTTGTAATGAACCTATAGGTTTAATGTCACAGCTTATCAATAATAATGTTCTCAATGTTTCTTGCTGCTCTAGGATGGACCACTCCAGTTCTGAATCAACAATATCAATAGAGAGACGGCGGAATCTTTTGTTTTCTGGTAGAAGACTTCTAATGTCGGCTTGATCCTCGTGAACCACAAAAGCTTCTTCTCTTGACATAAATTGAGCAAATGAGCGGACAATGTCATGCATGGTGTAGTCCCATATATTGTCAGTTGAATCATCGGGCTCCAAAAGGTTCCTAGCAACCAACTCCCGATGATACTCAGCCCCTATATCCTCAAGATCGAGTTGGCCTGACTCTGACCTCCCATCATGCTGAACAAACCCTTCACTAATCCACATACTAATAACTCTTTCCTCTATAAAGCCTGAACCCTTTGGGAAAAGTGAGTAGTAGAGAAAGCATTGCTTCAATTGTGGAGATAAATCTTCATAGCTCAAACGAACTGAATAGTTGAGTTCGTCTTCCTCCTGCGCCTCATCTTTTTTCCACTCAATATTCTTGTTCAAAACAATCTCCCATTCACGTTCTTTTGGACGCCTTGTGCTTAAGAGTCCACCCATAACCTTAATAGCAAGAGGTAATCCATCACATTTTTTAATAATCTTCATCCCGATATCTTTCAGCTCCTCATAGTCACCCGCAATACCCACCTAGCGTCATCCATAAAGAAAAACTTAGTAACTCTATCCACAATCCGTTGCATTACATATCAAAATACGCCATGAAATCTACTTGCATAAAGAATTTTAAAGGATAAAAAGAATTTTAGAAATGTGTAGTGCCTACAGGTGTACAAAGATATACAAAACCATTTATAAACGAAGGAATGTAGTTTGAAAAAAACAAAACTGTACACCTGCAAGGAAATTTGGTTGCCTCCAATGCGATAAAACAGCATAAGTAAATTGCAATCATGTAAAGGTGAGCTATAAATTCAAGACATGACCGAATAATTTAAGTTGTAAATATAGTATTCAAATGCAATTTTTAACAACTTGTGGCAATTTAACTTCAAACGTTACTTATCCAATGGTAAAAAAATATGGAAATCAAACGTGGTGTCGAATTATCCACATGTGTATTTAGAAGAGAACTGAAAACAATTTATATAGATATGAGAAGGTAATAGAATAACCTAGAACTGAAATTTCCATGTTCTACAAAACCAAGTTGAATAAAAAAGCATAACAAGCTGGTTGGGTTACTTGTGGTGGAACCTGTTCGCCCGGTTCAAGTCCTCAACTAGACACTGGTGCTCGCATTTTTCTGGATTTATTTAGAATTTAACGACATTATTCTCTAAGTGGTAGGCGACGTACCAGTTGATAGCGAGACGCACGTGGTGACTTTGTCAATTTAGAGATCGTTGACTCGAGTCTAAATCCTTCTGAGGTGCTCATAAGGGTAGGAGTCGGGTGTGTGCATACATTCATAGGTGGTGACTACGTCAATCTTGAGTTGACTTTGTTCTTTGAGTGGTAGGCGATGTATCCATCGACGGCGAGATGCCTATGTTGACTTCATCAATCTCAAGATTGTTGGCTTAAGTCTTAGTCTTTTAGAGGTGCCCATAGGGGGTAGGGGGCACGTGCGTTTGTGCGTTCATAGGTGGTGACTTCGTCAATCTCGAGATCGCCGGCTCAAGTCTTAGTTCAGAGATGCTCATAGGCGTAGGGATCGGGTGTATGCATGCGTTCATAGAGATGACTGTGTGCACATGTGTAAGTGTCTCTACTGTGATTCGAAAAAAAGCCTAGGCCCGTTTGACATAATCACTATTCAGATAGCTTAGGCCATGTGGACAAGAAAAGCATTATGTTGTTGCATGCCGGCCTTTACATCGGGAACTCTATGGATACTTGATTATTTGTTTTGGCTCTCAGTAAGAGGCACTATAGATCCCTCTCTATGATTATCCTTGCAGGTTCTTATTGAGAGCCCACACACAGGTATATATGGCTTATTACTGCTTCCTTTTTATTGAGAATCGGCATAGATACATATTAGAGGAGTGCGCCGGTAGACCACTTTCTAAAAGATGCACGAATCCCAAGGCAGCCTTTAATTAGTTTACTAATAAATTATTATTAGTTGTTTGGTCAGCCCTATGCCCACCATTCCCAACCCAGCCCGCCCTATGTCTACGGATCCAATTTACTCCCCCTGTCTCTAAATATCTGTCGTTCTCGTTTCTCGAGAAGTAACTTTGACTAAATTTATATAAAAGAATATTAATATTTATGATATATAATTGATATCATTAGATAGATCTTTTAATCTAGTTTTTAATAAATTTATTTGCAAATATAAATATTGCACGCATTTTATACAAATCTAGTTAAACTTGTAGCACGAAAACCGGAGACGACAAATAAATAGGGACAGGGAGTAAGTGTGCTGGTTGAGCAGTTCTCGTTTCGCATGCTGCCAGCGGTCATCTGGATATGGCGATTAGCGATTGCAACAGAGCGAGGGAGCGCATTGCTGGATTTTCCCAACTCTGTCCCATGCATGCCCTCGCCAATTTCACCCTCGTCTACTTGCACTCTGCTGTTGGCCCTCGTCGTAATCGTCAATGTCAGGCTCACGAACAGAAGCAGTACTACCAAACTAGCTAACCCAGAGTTGGTACATAGCAATTCGAAAGCTCGAAGATTATCTGCATCTATACGTCAGGTGCATAGTACAATTCTGTGAATTCGATTGATAACTGCTTTATTACTCATGCCCAAAAAGAGTTACTTGCGCTGGCGGGCCGGGCGGGCTCACTGCGGTGAGGAGAGGTTAGATGTGAAGGCATATGGGCATCACAAACGACTGATGGAGATCATTGGGATGGTGAGGACTCCGGATCCGGCGAACTCTCCAAGGAGCTGCAGCGCGGCACCAAGGTCCGCCAGGCACCAGGTTTAGGGAAAGCGGCATGATTGGTGTGGTAGGACGATAGAGTGAATAAGCCACGACAGGCATAACAGAGTCACCGGCGGCATCCGAAGCCTGAAAGGTGTCGTGCCGTGCGCATGGCACACAATAGAGATTCAGCAACCATGGCGAGCCGTGGCTTCTCCGGTCGTCAAAATAATGATTGATCTGGGATGGCCTGAGCACCGCAGGGCTGGCCTGGGCTGATTAAAAACAGTAGTTACTTAATTATTTAATTAAGTATGCTTTGGGATTAGTGCAGTTTTTAGAAAGAGATACGGGCTATTAAATAGAGCCAGGACTAATTTCCTCCCTTTCTAATTCGTCAGTTTCAGCTTTGTCTTCTGACATTCACGACTTGTGTATAAGAACTTGGACGGAGTTAAACCTTACTATATCAAAATTATTGGTTTTCAGGTCAACTAGAAGTTTCTAAATGACTTTTTATTTGTAGTCATTTAAATGCCAAAATGATGATCAAAGATTTAGACAGCAAGGTTCGAAGGAATATATAATCCATATTGCGAGCAGAAATAATGAGTAGGTAAGATGCGAAGAGGGATGGAGCGAGAGAACACATATACGTGTGAAAAATAGATGACCTGTATCTTTTCTACAGTGATGGTTAGTTTGGGGTGGGGCATGGATCCCTATCATGGTAAGGATTTGTAGAGGCAGTCAAAGTCTATTTCTAGCGGCGGGTCGTTGTACACTCACCTTTGTTTGTGTCATCGATTTCCACATGCGTTATCCAACTGTCCTTAGAAATTGTTTTGTAGAGGCAGATCGAAACTAATCCATGTATAGAAATCGTTTTCAGGTTTTGTGAATAGGCTAAAAAAGGCAAAAGATTTTTTAACGGCATTGAGAAGTCTAGACCTCATGCCTTTCCTAATGAAATTGCAGACACATGGTCGATATGTACCCATGTGGTCTCAGTGTGATAAGTGATTGTCTACGTGATTCGCGTCTTGGGTTGACTTTGTGAACTAACCATGGTGTGAGTTGGTGTTGTGTAACATGTCTCTTGGCTTGTGGTGCGCAGGTGTGGAGCTCAGAGGCGGTGGTCGATGGCGAGGTGAAAGGTCAAGTAGAGATGGGCCATGCCGATGGACTGGGAGCGGTGAAGGGCGGACGTGAGGCTTGGACTGAGGGACCGGAGCGCCGGAGGACCAGCCGCGGTGGCTGATAACTGGGGACATCGACAAGTGCAAGTGTACATGGTGGAGTGACCGTGTTAACGGAGTCAAGATAGCAGACGTGCAAGTCAAGTGGAGGCTCTGGAAGACTTGGCGTCCGAGCGGTCGAGGACGGTGGTGACACGTGTCGAGGAGCGGGGGACGCGTATTGTTTACGCTACTCACGAGCGGGTTTGGTAGTTTGGGCCACAAAACCACCGGTGGACGGTTTTCGGGTTTGGGCCTCAAAACCCGGACGGAGGTTCTGAGGAGGAACGGGGTGGCATGTGGCGGAATCACAGAGGTTGCGTCGAGGCGAAGCAAGTCTGTGCAGGAAGTGTGGCCGTCCGATCGACAGAAGGCTGAGTTGGACCATAATGCCTTAGGGTAAGGTGGTTCGCCCTAATTATCCAGGGTAGTTTGGGACTTGTGTAATAGCCCTGTTAAATAAGGATGAGGGTGCCCCAATCACCCTCACCGCTTGCCATTTGCATTTCTCCTCTCTAGGTCTTCTCTCTCCCTCTAGTGTGCTTCAAGAGGTCCTCATAGGATCTAGCAAGTTCATCTGTGTAATCGAACCGAAGATTTGTGCCGAAATGGAGGCCCTAACCTCCTCGTGCACTCTGGGATTCAAGGTTTGAGATTTTTGTGCGATTCCCGTTCGTGTTCTTCACGCTTCTTGTTTTTCCCTCTCCACCCCTTCTCACGTTCTTGCTTAAATCTTGAGTTGTGGGTCGTTTTGAGTCAAACCAATTGATTTGGGATGAATTAGGACCTGAGTTGATCCTTTCCACTAAAGGAATTTGTCCGAATCCTCACGAGTTCATAGGTCGGGGCGATTCAATTTTCGGAGTTGAAAAACTGGTGTTCTTCGCGTGATCAGAATTTTTCATTGATTGGCTAAACTTTGAGCGATGATCTGTTAGGAGTAGCTCACCTACTGCCTTGTGATCCCTTGGTTCAATTTTGGTGGCAGTTGGTTTTGATTTGGTCACAAATCCGGCGAATTTGTGTTCTTGGCTGATTTTCGGGCGCACTGTTCCACAACCCGGAGACAGTCCGGGGTGTACCAGGGGATAGTCTGCCTGTCGGGGTCGAGCCCTAGGCAAGTTCTTCAGTATGTACTGTTTTGCTTCAGCACAGGCGCGGACAGTCCGTCACTCAGACACGGACAGTACGCCGCTGCTGCGAAATTTGGGGCAGAACTGTTTCACGTTGTCTGTTTTCGGAGTTCTGGCCGGCGGACAGTCCGGCGCAGACCGCGGACAGTCCGCACTTGGCCCGTGGACATTCTGGCCCTGTGCAGTCTTCGGTTTCAAGGCGTTCCATCGAGGGCTTGGCTTGGTTGTTTCTAGAGGGTCCCGCTGTGTCTCTTAGGTCATCGCCATAGACATCCAGCCACCTAGTTGTCTCGTGGACTACTCATCTTTCGTGTGTTTGTCTTTGGGGTTTGATTTTGGGACAGTGGCCAAATATTTCGAAAGAAATTTGAGGCTCCCATTCACCCCCTTTGGTCGCCGTTTCGGTCCTTCAGAAATACGTACTGCACATGCAGTTCATGGAATGAAACTCGAGACTGCAAACCTCGTGCATAAGTACCATACCACTAAGACTCAGATTAACTTGTGACCAATTGTAGTATGCTATCCTTTTACATTAAACTTCGTGAATCTCATATTGAATATTTCATCTGCTAAATGATCTGAAAAGGAAAATATCTGAACCGAAAGGTTTTAGCTCTTGTCGAGCACAACAACTTTGATTTAGGGCATCTCTGCATCTAAAGTTGTTTGAAGAATTGAAAACAAATCAATTTCATACTAAGAACATAAAACATAATTTTGGAGTCTAAATAATTTCAAATGGAGAAGTCATCGGCTACAAAGATGTGGATGTCTTTACTCAACTCTATTTGGAAAAGTTATATTTTTTTTGCTGCATGAATTTTTTGAGGCAGGCTATATTACCAATCATCTCTATAAATTGATTTATAGTGGCGGGTGCTGTTTTGAGCTGCCTCTAGAAATGCCACTATTTTAGAGGTTGTTGAAAATTATAGTTGTCACTAGAAATGTGAGTTTTAGATGTGGTTTCGAACCACCTCCAAAAATGAAGGATATTTTGGAGATAATGTCAGGATACCAATTAGTTTAACTACTGGATTTTAAATACTCCAAAAGAAATAAAAAGCTATAATATTTACTTCTAAAAAATCTTATGGATGGAGACATGGAGTTAGAGAGAGATGGGTCACCGGTCAGCTCCCCGAGGTAATAAGCCAAGTACTTCAGGTAAGAGGAGCACGTTGAAAGGTTCCAATCTATATTCCTGAACGTCTTGGGACATCTTCAAATCCTTTATCCGGAATCATTGGAAAATCTGGAGAACTTCGGTAAAAAATTTAACAGACCTACGGCCAAGGATGGAGAGCCTTGCATATGATTAGTGAGTAGTGACTGATGTTAATTTATTTTTAATGACCCACTACATTTTCCATTAATAGTTGCTTCCCCGTCGGTTGCAAGTTGCAAATTATAAGTTGTTCTAACTTTTCTAGTTTTATAGCTTTATCTATGCACCTAGATATATATTGTGTTTAGATACATAGTAAAAACTCTATATTTTATAAAGTTAGAACGATCTATAATTTAGAATGGATGTAGTATATAATCTTCCATTCCACAAATATATGTGTATAAGGAAGGACTGTGCCATGTATAAAGAGTAAAGAATAATAGTGGAAATACATACGGTAATAATATGATTATAGAAAAAAAAATCTAATTAGGAAACTTATATGGTAGGATATTCATGAGGAAAGGTGGGTGCCCTTTGGACGCATGAGTTTTCACCCAGTTCATCCTGTCCGGTCTAGGTGCGGGATAATATTCTTCATGTCCGGTGACAATATTAGAGGTAAAGCTCAGGATCAATAGGGTTTCTTTAATTTTCCCCGGAGGAGCAACAGCGATGACGATAATAAAATTAGGGCTAGGGTTCATCGGTCTTTAGGATTAAGGCCCTGGGGACTGGGGTTTACCATGCGCCTGGCCATTGGTGGTGGTCTAGCCGGGGTCCGGTCAACCTCAGACAGTGGTGTTGGGATCTGAGCTGATGGCAAGGTGCTGCTCGCTGGCCATCCTGGTGGAGGACAGACAATGGGGATATCCAACCGCCCCAGGCGCCAAGAAAATGTGATTTTTCATAACAACTGCTGGAGCATACATGTTTTTGGAATATCCTACTTAATAAATATGTAAATAGCTACTGCACGATAATGTTTGACTAAATTCATGTCCTAATTAATTCATCTCTGTAATATTTTTTTTGAAAACAATCAAATGGATCGGTTTGTACGCGGACTGGACTGGATTACTGACCTGCCGCTGGCGGGGCAGCTGTTTCTTGAGCAGGGACCAAGCATCTTCATCGTCCAGTTTGCTGACATGGAGTTGGTCACTGTGCGAGTGATAGTGTCCCATCTTGAGTGTGACGTCTTCATTTCTTGTGGTGAGCAGGACGCGGCTGCCCGGTTGCTTACGGGCAGCGCTAACCACAGGGACGTGGAGCACTTCCTTCCACGCTCCGTCCGTCCACAAGTCGTCCAAGACGAGCAGAAACTTGTTCGCCGACAGGGCATCCGTGAGGGTCTCCTCGAGAAAGGACTCGTCCTTCCCTTTGGCCGGTTCCTTCTTGGCCTGGGTGATGGCGTTCCTCAGCAGCTCCACTTTCTCGTACTTCTGAGTGACGCTCAGCCATATCTTGGTTTTGAACTCCTCCTTGATGGCCTCGTTTGCCAAGATCTTCCTGGCAAGAGTGCTCTTGCCCATGCCACCGGGGCCTACGATTGACACCACCTTGATGGTAGTACTGGCACTGCTGTCGTGGCGATTATTGGACATTATTAGCTTCTGCACCAGGTTCTCTGTATCCCTCTGGATCTTTTCACCAACGATAGCCGACTCATCGAACCCCGATGTCGTCTTGCGTCTTGCTTGTGCTGTACTATCTGTTGGCGTCCTCTTTTCCTCGTAGGATCCGAGTTTGAGGAAATTGAACTGAGCAGCGCCCTTGCGGATGCTGTCAAGCTCCTGGTTCAGCTTCTTTATCCGGCTACCCGTCTCATGGGCGAACAAAGGGTTCTGCAGGCAGAACACCAATGGCTGGATGACATCCTGCAGATTTCCACACATGGTCATGAGTCCTTCAAGAGAACAGAAACAACTTGAAGCGTCCCCGCTGCTGGAAGACTTTTCCTTCCGCTCCATGGCCTCGAGCTGGCAAAGCTCAAGGATGTCTGCGGCCTTGTACATGGCGTCTTTGAGCTTCTTCACCCACGACTGCACGCTAACATCGGTGACGCGCCTCCTCTCAGCATCAGCCAGATAGTCCTGGAGGTATACCAGGTTATCCTTCAGCTTGTTGATTTCACCGGGAACACCCAGCAGCATGCGCACCTCCTCTTTTGCCATGTCCGTGATTATCTTCTTCACATAGGGTGCCAAAGCATCGAGAACAACCGCCATGGCTTCTAACTATATCTGTCTGCTGCGTACACAGCCAATAATGCATACATTAGGTGCCATTCATGCATGCTGCTAGATATAGCTTAGAAGGAAATAATAATAAAATGACGAGAAATATGCAAAGACACGATGTTTATATTAGTCGCTTGTCACCTTGGCTAGCATGCAGCGTGAGGAATGCGATGCTGCTTCTTTCAACAAGAGTATAGATTGTGAAAGGCGAGAAGAGCAGGCCACCAGCAGCCGTATATATAGTACCAACGATGAGGTTTTTTTTCTCACTAACGCTCTATTCCAAATTATAAGACATTCTGGCTTTTCTGCGTACATAGATTTGTATTATGTATTTAGACGTAATGTATAGCTCGGTGCACAACAAAAGTTATGTATATAGAAAGCTAGAACGTCTTACAATTTAGAACGGACCATATGTTATGTTAATCGATTACTGAATCTTTCTAAAGATGATGATGGTACCTGTCACATCTCCCATCGCAACACCCACACCAAAAATAACGCAGCAACTTAGATTTTCCAAACATGCAACCAAGTAAGTAATCTAAAACAACAAGGTGGCCTACGCAAATAACATAGATATATCTAGTAGTTTTTCATTTTGTTACATGAAAACAATGTTTGAATGTACTTTTGTTTATTTGTTCGACTTCTAATTGTCTAATCCCCTCTTGATGATCCCCTACCGCATACATCTGCATGAACTCCATATAGCTATTGCTGACCAGTTTCCTCGCTTAAAAACCTGTCTTATTAATTTTTATTCTACTCGTATGCTTATTGTTGTGCTATTTCTACCGAGACCGTATACATATTTTATGAGCTCAGTAAACTAATCGTTCATGTCTCACAAAATTTCTAATTTCAGCCCTCTTGTAAATTTGAACTTTGGACTACATCATTAGACTACTATACAAAATATTTTAGGAGATATAATAGGCGGATATTTTTGGGCACAGCCACTGAAAATTGCGAGACGGGCTCTATAGCAAAAGCCCACCTTTTACAGGGATTGAGTCAATTCCCTCAATACCACTGAAATTTATATAGCTTCCCTCAAAGCCATCCAAATTTTACATCTACCTTCACTGCCACATCAAATGAAAAATTTCGTCGATTCCCAGTTAAAGTTGTTTCACTGTGTGTTCCAGTTGCTATCCCCCTCCGCTTGTTTCTTTTCTTCAGTGCAACAACAGATCAAACTGAAACAAGTAAACGAAATTGAATGTTTGACCGATCCGAAAAAAAGACTAAGGACAAATGTTTATAGTTCAACAACAAAGACTTGAACCTAATTAATATTTTTTTCGATCAATAACCTAATTAATAAAATTTGTTCAGCTAAGAAAGATGTTCCTGTTTCAGCTCAAAGTAGAAAGTTAACATACTTAGGAGTTAGGAGTGTTCTCCAAAAGAAAAAGCTTCAACTCACCAAGGTGGCCGTGGGAGGAGCTGGAGATGAGTTGCATCGATGGTTGGCTAAGACATGGAGCACGACCAGCTTGTTATGCTGCATTATGGCCAGGGATAAGAGCGGCTGAGATAATAAAGACTTGAACCTAAAATTTGTTCGAAGCTAAGTAAGACGTTTCTGTTTCTACTCAAAATGGTAAGTATTTTTTTCCAAATGATGAGAAATGCATCTACTCACCACGGTTTAGAGCCCACCAAGCAGGCTGCGGCCAGCGATCCAGACCTGAGGACTTGCGTCGATGTGTGCCTGAGACCAAGAGCGCACGCGCCGGCTGAAAACACAAAGAGCATGCACTCCCTGGTTCCTATGCAAGCATCCTCTCTTATAGGCATCCACTTCCCGTCCATGTAATTGATGCAGAGGCAGCACATGTGCCATCCCAGTGACTGCACATGTACTACAGCGACGACTTGACTCAGCTGCCGAAAGGGACGTCAACATGCGCCCACACATCATTGCACCTTTTTTAAAACCTTGTGCTGCTTTCCATGACAACCAGCACCACGCAAGTCTTCACCTAACCCAAGAGGGTGATCTTATTGATTTATTATGCTAGCACCACCTAACGTTCCTCTATGGCTGTATATATAACAACAAATAGGGACCTAAAGACTTGTTACTAGCACACTGAGGCTGCAGCGTGCCGCTCCGTTGACGTCTACTCCACGGCGTATATATGAATTTGAATATGGAATTTGCATAATATAAAAACTCAACTCCAATACCACCTCTCTGTAGTAGTGTGTACTGAATGTACGTACGTGCAGCTAAGTCTGCTTGTACCTATATATATATATATATATATATATATATATATATATATATATATATATATATATATATATATATATATATATATATATATATATAGAACTACTATCCTGTAGCTGGCTACAAAATAATTTATTCTGGAGAGTGATAGTAACATCCTTACAAAGTAGTTTACTACAACGTTATGGTAAATATCCCCATATATTATGTTTGCTAGATTGCCTAGCTGTAGTAATGTGTAGAGTATGCACGTACGTTTCGTTTACCTATATTACGTGGTAGTTGTCATCTACCTGTATTATGATTCCAGATAAGAGGATGCTGAACTGCTCGGTAGTCATCTACCTATATTAGAGGATATATACGGAACTGCTGTAGTCTTCGGTTCATTATGTTTGCTAGATTAGAGGGAAAAAAATTAGATGCATACTGTATCCACCATGTTCCAGTGCATACCGCCCCTGATCTGCTGCCACGTGTCCAATCCAACTAATCAAATGCTCTTCATTTCCCCGTCCACCGATCGATCCATGATTGTCTTGCCTCATGTAGGCCCACGAAAGGCAGGCTGATGAGTGTCGGAGCCGACGTGGCCGTCGAGCTCCTGCTGCTGCTGGAACGCCGGTGATCGCCTGAGCACGGTCACCAGACACACTCACAACTCGCACGATGAACTGGAACTGAACACAAGTATTTCGCTGCACAACCGACTGCAGCCTTTTCGAGCGTTTTTCCATTGCTTATGTACAATGCAGATACATGGGCCAGAGCCCGTCCCCAGCCACCACACGATCGCTGCTCGATCCGGCTTTTGCGCCACGCCGAGCGACATGCACGACGACCATGCAGTGGCGGTGACCACGCACCCGACTTGCAGCGGCCACGCCCCGGACTGGGCACATCTCCGTCCAGGCTCGTGGTTCTACTGCGCTAACTAAACCAAATATGCAGTGCTTACAACTGGATTACATGAATGAAAATAGAAAGTGAAATGTAAACATGCTAATTCTAACAATGAGTGCTGTTAACCATCTCAAATCCAATATGATAACTTATAAACAATCTCAAATTAAAAACTTGTTGACTACAAAAAAAAATTTGATCTGGTTGAGCTCGTCAATTTTGATATGAAAACCTACCTTGATCAGACCTCATATGAACTTATGTTTCTTTATTGTCCAAAACAGCCTATTACTACAAGTTCAAGCCACGCATCGGTACTGTACGTGTCTACCACTGGCAGTGATATGCACTATCACTGGCGGAGAATGATAGTGTCTCCTATGCCAGTGTTGCATTTTGTAATCGATAACACAAGCGTGTATAACATAGAAACATTTATGGAGACAATGAGACGTCGACCCAGAATGACCCTGGCATGGTTTGTGGCAGACGCTGGGCTCCACCCGTATTCCCACGCGTCTGCGCACTGAGGCCACCCTTTGTCACAAGCTTCAAAATATATACAACTACATCAATGCCTTGAGCTTGGCCCTGACTCCATTCCAATGCTGGATCTACTACGTAGTGAGTACCTGGGGACAAAACTTAAAAAGGAGTACTCAGTTAAACTCTGTCACATAATAGACCAGAAGAGCATAATAATTACATCATCTCTATGAGAGCTCCAATTTCTTGTGCGTCCAGAATAAACTGAGGCGGATGCTAATGGTACTTCCTCATTGGGCATAACACAGAAAGTGAAACTGAGGCGGATGCGCCAATTTTATTCATGTATGTTCAATTTAACATTATATATATTTGGAGTTGGCTTGAGTAAATATCCGAATAGAAATCCGAATCCGAGACATCCGTTTTGTATTCGTATTTGAAAATATCCGAATCCGTATTCGTATTCGAATTAAAATGTGGTAAAAGGTGATACCCGGAACCGATTCCATGCGAATCCGATGTGTTTCCATGTCTATCCATACTCACGGCGCTCTCAAGATTAGTCAATGACTCTACTACTAATCTGCTTGGAGGGGATGCAGGTGATCCCTCTACCTTGTATTTTCTTTTCTTCAGTGCAGTAGAGATCAAACTGAAACAAAGGAAATTTTCAAATTCGAGCGAGCTGTAAAGAAAGATTTAAAGCCATATGTTTATAGTTCAACAACAGTGACTTGAAACTATTTTTTTTTTGAAAATCAAAGTTAATTGTTTCTGTTTCAGCTCAAAGAAAAATCTAGGTCAGTATTTTCCAACTGAAAATGCTTCAACTCACCAAGGTTGCCGTGGCAGGAGCTGCAGAGGAGTTGCATCGACGGTGTGCTAAGACACAGAGCGCGACCAGCGTGTTAGGCAGTGAGGCAGAGACTACCGTGATAAGGCGACTAGTAGCGCGCTGATGACGTGGCTAATAAGTTTGTAGAAGATGCGTCCACACTATTGCTCCTTTTAAAACCTTGTGCTGCTTTCCAAGACAACCAGCACCACGCAAGTCTTCACCTAACCCAAGAGGGCGATCTTATTATTGTAACCCCTCGTAAAGTTCCTGTATATATAACAGCAACTTGACGTATGATTGCTGCTTTTGAAAACCTTGTGATGGTTCCGCGAACACCGGCTGCTCGCAAGTCTCCTGATAGGGACCTAAAGATTTGTTAAAGCACGCTGATCCTGCAGCACGCCGCTCCGTGTATACGAACATGAATATGGAACTTGCATAGTATAAAAACGCAACTCTAGTACGACCTCGCTGTAGTAGTGTGTACTGTACGTACGTAGGTGCAGCTAAGGCTGCTTGTACCTATATTTTGTTTGCTAGATTAAAGGATGCTGAACTGCTGCAGTGTTTGGTTGCTTCATTGGCAGAGTAGCTTTTTTTAGCTTGGGTTGGTAGAGTGGAGTTTTGAAGATCATTTGGTAAAACAGCGTCTCGTGGTTGACAAAAATGGTAAAATGTCTACAATATCCTTATATTTTTTTTATTTTTTCTTTGACCTCCCTTTATTTGTTTATTTTCTTCCCTTATTTCTCCTCATCCTCTTCATCCGACTACCATGAATTTCTCGCATTTGTCTCTGCCGCAACACCCACATCTCTTTGATTCCGCCCCTCCTTGTCTGGAGGGACTTCTTCAACTCCTCTTCTTCCGACCCTACCTCGGCGTCCCTCCGTCCGCTCGTGCCTCCGCTCTCATCCATTCATCTCCAACATCGGTCCATATGTTTCTCCTCACCGCTCGTTTTGCCACCCCACCGCCGAGTATCCAACTCGCCCTGACAGTCCTGTCCCTCGCGACCCGTCGGAGCTCCACCTCGACAAGACTTCGCCCCGCCCACTACTCTGTGCATCACTCTGCCCTAGAGACTCTACCCTATTGTTGACGGTTGTTAACCTCAACTATAAACCATCATTTAGACTAAGGATGGCAACGGGTCGGGTTCGGATCGGGTGGAGTCTCCGTGCACCCAAAACCAAAACTCGAAATCGAAACCCAAATCCGCCCCTAAAACCGATTCGGGTGGAAATCCATCACCAAAACCAAACCCTCGGATACCCGAAACCCGAACGGATACCCAAAACCCGAATAGATACCCGAAACCCGCGGATATATATACACATATTCACATGTATAAACAAGAGGCAACAAATAATAAATATTTTCATGAGTCAACTTTAAATAAATTTAATAATCTAAGTAAACAAATTATTATTAGTATATTATAAAACATGAGTTTTAATTCCAAATGATTTATTTCGGATATCCATTGGATATCCACGGGTGGAAAACCAAACCCGAAACCGAACCCGATTGGTTTCGGGGCCCCGAACCCGAAAACCGTGGGTGAAAAACCATCCCCAAACTCGAACCCGCAGAACCCGAAACCCGCGGATATCCGCACCAAACCCGATCCGTTGCCATCCTTAATTTAGACCTGCAATTATCCTTAAAATCAATCACCAACATAGAAGTAGCGGTTTAAACTAGGTATTTCCACAAGTCTTGGTGAATATTTGTCTGCAGGAGGATTTATCTAGAAAATAGATTAAGTGGGCTATGCTATCTTAGCAAATCAAGTTTATCCACAACGAAACTGACTCCACTGGGCTCGAATGCACCGTCCAAGAGTTACCGCCAAATATCAATAGAGAAGGAGCCTAGGGGGGCCAAACAACCTATAGGTGGGGTCGACCGACCCCTATTCCCACCTTTCAACCTCCCGCGAGACGTGGACGTTCCACTGCCTCTAAGCATCAATCTTCACTATGCATTCAAGTCAGGTTCGGGATGGAGAGTCGAGATGAAGTCCGTGCCATGGATTCATAGGCCCACAGGATGCCGGGTGCACCCTATAAAACGACCCCAGACCCCTCTAGAAAGGCATTGGGTTCATTCCATTCCATTCAGAAGAGAATGAGCTCTCAGAGAACTAGAGTTTTAGCATAGCTTAGCTAAGATAGATTAAGTAGAGTCGGGCTTCTGCTCGTATTCTGGATCTAGTCACCGGAGACTTGGTATAGCCCTTGTATCTTTTATATTCATCCTATGATGACACTGATCTTCACTTATATTATGTTCTTAGTTATCAAGTTCATAGTTTGCTTTGATGATATGCTTAGGATAGTCGAAGTTATCATTATATCTATACATAAGATCACATAGCGCTTGACTCAGTGTTCGAACGGGTCGAGTAGCCAGACTTTGTGTAAGCGTGGTGCTTATGCATTGTTTTGCCTGTGGATGCACCCTCCATTCCGGGAAGTGTGGTAGATTGCATGGGTGACAGCCATTGTTGATTCTCTGTAGTCCACCCCCGTCTGTTAGGACTAGCAGGACCAGTGTCACGACTTAGTAAGTTATATTCTGCTATGCTACTCCTTAGAGATTTCTCTTATGTATTAGTATAGAGTTAATCTTTAGCTATTGCTGAGTATATAATATATCAATGATATGCTTTGACTTTGTAACTAGAATGATTTAGGAATCTATCTTCCTTGTATTTACTTAGACTAGCTATTGCTATCTTTTGGAGTCTCTCTTAGTGTTATGTTTATTATATATATCTATCTTTTGGTTTACCCCTATTTAGAAGAAGTGTTTAGTTTCTTGATACATCATAAGTATATGTTTATCAATCTCTTTCTTGTCCACCGCTCCTCCCTGTGGTAAAATATAAATAATGATACCTGGTATACTCCCGGTGATGTGCTACAAGTGGTATTCTAGTGCGCTTGCAGAATTCAGTATCTTGTAACTCATATTAAGAAATACCAACACCTGTCCGCCGCATTTTACGTACCTGGATGAAGGGTAGTTCGGGGAGAGCCCATGCACCCATTCGGAGGAGCGGGGTGAAGCCACTTTTTTGGGTTCCCTCACAATTTTGGCTGTAGATAGTGCGATTCACTGGAAGGAGCACATCCAGACCGAACGCTCCATTCCTCATTTGGTAGGCGAAGCCAGTGAAACCACCGTCAGAGTGGCTCTGAGAGCAGCTACCAAATAGGGGCTTAATGTTTGTCGCTTTTTCCTCAAGCTTGCATATTTTGCCTTATGACCCAACACTACGCCAGATTTGGATATTACTACCGGGTCTGAACCAAATATATGTGATTTAGGATTCTAACTCAAGACCTCGACATTCACGTTCTTTCAAGCATCCAAAGCAGCCGAACAATATGACACTTGTGATAATACAACAGCTACTATTCTTTTACGATTATTAAGTCCATTTTCGGCTCCTCAACACTTGACTTAGTCTAATTTTAACCCCAACTACAAAACCGCTGTTGTAGCATGGCTTCTGGCGGGTGGCGGAGGCCCCAGGGCAGCGGGGTGTCGCCAAGGCGTCTTCGAACGGGCGGAGACCGGGCGCTGACCAGGAGGTTTCTCGACCATGCTCGAGGGGTCATCACGGACTCCGCCGAGGCTAGGCACGCGCCCCGCCGACCACTCAGGCGGGCGTCTCCGGTATTACGGGCGGAGGCAGCCTTATCTCTAAACTAACCAAACAAACTGATTTTGCCCAAGTGTGCGCAGGTACTCAAGCGCGGGCGCTCGCGGAGGGCGCAAGCGCGCCAGCATGGCTCCCGCGCGGCCGGGCGGGGACCTACAGATGGGCTTCCTCGACTTCGGAGACGAAACTCTCCTCCGTCACCCCTCCCCCAAAGACTGGCCAAAGCGGGGGAATGGAATCCCGGCCTCCGGCCCGAAGACGGGGACCTTGACCTGTTCCAGCTGAAAAGCTGGGTTGTTTTTGCCCAAGGGCCAGTAGTTGGAGGCCATGATCTCCTCCACCAGATCGCGACCACCAGAGTAGCGGCATGCGGCCGCAAAAGCCCGATCACAGGCCTCCCGCGTCGGAGATCTAAACTAACCAAACAAACGATTTTGCCCAAGTGTGCGCAGGTACTCAAGCGCGGGCGCTCGCGGAGGGCGCAAGCACGCCAGCATGGCTCCCTGCGCGGCCGGGCGGGGACCTACAGATGATGTCTCCGCTTGGACCTGGCAACACCCCGCTGCCCGAGGCCTCCGCCACCCGCCAGAAGCCATGCTACAACAGTTCCCCCCTTTTGAGACCATGGTTCGCCAGAGCGTGCCGTGAGCTCAAAACGCCTTAGCCGAAGGCGTCCGCGGGGGCGGAGGCCACCTTCGGCGTCTTCGAACGAGACCCCGCTACTTCCCCCCTGGCCCTGCTCTGGCGTAGCCGTTGGTCTCGTCGAGAATAGCCATTGGGCGGCAAATGTCCGAGGCAACAGCGCGCCCCTGAACACGAAGGCCAGCGGCGAGAACCACGGCCCCCGCGCGGCTGGGCAGATACCCGCAGGGAACGTCTCCGACCGTCCGGCGGAGGCCCGCCAGGGGAGCGGCGCGCCGTGAGGGATGAAGGCCGGCACTGGGGAGCCAAGCCTTTGGGCCGAAGACCAGCTACAGTGGGCCGACCGCTCATGGAGGCCCATTGCTCAGAAACGGTGTGGCAGGACTGCCCCGCGAATAAAAGGCTAGTGGCAGAATATTCCAGGAATGTACTGTAGTAGTTGAGGGGCATTGTAATAAATTCTGTTATGTGGTAGTTGAGTCCTATAATTAGGGGACACATGTAACCATGGAGGGGGGTTGGTGGTGAATTAATGAAACCTTAACTTCTCGTACCATTCCCTTACTCTCCACTATTCCCCCTGTCCCTCGTACCCCAAGCCTCCGCCCGAGGCCGGCCGTCCGTCGGGTGGAGGCCTTGGTCTTCGCCACGCAGTTTGAAACCCCCAGTTTCAACAACCGCCTAGTTTTGTAACCTCAACTATCAAAACTGTTTAATTTTGACCCTAGGGTCATATCAAAACCACTCAGAGCCGCCTCTAGGGTTAAAATTGAATGATTTCAATAGTTGAAGTGCTAAAGTTAGACAAAGGCAAGAGTTAAGGGGTAAAAATGGACTAAATCAAGTAATTTAATTTTTTGATAGTTATAAAAACTTTTATATGTTAAATTTACTTATTGATAAATACTTATACGCACTAAAATATTTATCTATACTTTGATTTGTAACTAGAATGATTTAGGAATCTATCTTCCTTGTATTTACTTAGACTAGCTATTGCTATCTTTTGGAGTCTCTCTTAATGTTATGTTTATTATATATATCTATCTTTTGGTTTACCCCTATTTAGAATAAGTGTTTAGTTTCTTGATCCATCATAAGTATATGTTTATCAATCTCTTTCTTGCCACCACTCCTCCCTGTGGTAAAATATAAATAATGATACCTGGTATACTCCCGGTGAGGTGCTTCAGTGGTATTCTGTGCTGCTTGCAGAATTCATATCTTGTAACTCACAATAAGAAATACCAACACCTATCCTGCCGCATTTTACGTACCTGGATGAAGGGTAGTTCTGGGAGAGCCCATGCACCCATTCGGAGGAGCGGGGTGAAGCCACTTTTTTGGGTTCCCTCACAATTTTGGCTGTAGAGAGTGCGATTCACGTAAGGAGCACATCAGGCCCGAACGCTCCATTCCTCATTTGGTAGGCGAAGCCGTGAAACCACTGCAGAGTGGCTCTGAGAGCACTACCAAATAGGGGCTTAATGTTTGTCGCTTTTTCCTCAAGCTTGAATATTTTGCCTAATGACCCAACACTATGCCAGATTTGGATATTACTACCGGGTCTGAACCAAATATATGTGATTTAGGATTATAACTCAAGACCTTGACATTAACGTTCTTTCAAGCGTCCAAAGCAGCCGAACAATATGACACTTGTGATAATACAAGCAGATGCTATTCTTTTACGATTATTAAGTCCATTTTCGGCCCCTCAACACTTGACTTAGTCTAATTTTAACCCCAACTACAAAACCGCCTAGTTTTGTAACCTCAACTATCAAAATTGTTTAATTTTGACCCTAGGGTCATATCAAAACCACTCAGAGCCGCCTCTAGGGTTAAAATTGAATGATTTCAATAGTTGAAGTGCATAAAGTTAGACAAAGGCAAGAGTTAAGGGGTAAAAATGGACTAAATCAAGTAATTTAGTTTTTTGATAGTTATAAAAACTTTTATATGTTAAATTTACTTATTGATAAATACTTATACACACTAAAATATTTATCTATACTTTTTTGGATTTTTGTATATTAGATTCTTTTTTCTGAATATGAATCTGGATTTATTTAAAATATAATCTATATGTTTAAAGTTATCATATTTTGAATCTGAAATATTCATTGTTTGAACAACCTCAGATGAAGAAATGATCAAAGCTAAAGTTGTAGATCTTAATGAGGTATACAACTTTGTAGTTGATTACTATTTCAGTTGAAAATAAATTACGATCCCAAAATTCTGCTTGAGATTTTCATATTTTAGAATTCAATTTTTTTAATTGTTCGAACGAACTCATGATACAGAAATGACCAACACCAAACAAGTAGATCTTAATGAGATATACAACTTTACAGATGATGACTTTTCATTTGAAATCATTTGTGGTCTCAAAATTCTATTTGAAGTTTTCATATTTTGAAATTTAAAATTTTGATTTTTTAGAATGAACTTTGATGAGATTTACAACTTCGCAGTTGATGACTCTTTCTTTTGAAATCCTTTATGGTCCTAAA
Source organism: Miscanthus floridulus (assembly GCF_019320115.1). NCBI lineage: Eukaryota > Viridiplantae > Streptophyta > Magnoliopsida > Poales > Poaceae > Miscanthus > Miscanthus floridulus. Next base: position 119,685,974 of record NC_089588.1, on the reverse strand, counting down.
ATTTTGTTTCAAGTCTTTATATTTTGAAATTCCAATTTTTTGAATTATTCGGACGAACTTAGATGGAAAAATTAAATATCCTATTGGTAATTTCTTAGCGTAAGCGAAAGAATCCGCAAGCGCACGGAATTACCGTTGTAGCACTTCACCCGGTGGTATTCAGGGTATCGTATTTCCACAAGGAACTGAAGTGTAAAAGGTCTCGTAGCTAGTTCTCCCAAGAAAACAAGGAAGAAGATATCTTGGGTAGTGAGGTTTTTCTAAGGATAGAGATCCTAACACAAGATATCTTTGATAACTATAACCTTGCTTTGGGCACCGGATCGCACCTGGTCTTCCAAGTGATGCCGGCCTGTAGCTCTACGCCAACCCGAATGTGGCAGATTACGGAGGACGGATAGGGCTGTCACCACCTACCGCCGACCCCTCAATCATGGGAAACGAGACAAACGAAGGTAACGGCTTGCTTAGACACCACGTCTACGCTATTGATTACTACTCTAGCGTTGGCCAGGACTTCCGTTTCTAAGGGGACAACTCCGGAACTCCTCTTACTCTTCCTCACTCACTCCCTATACAAATTCTAGCTTCATGAGCTAAGGTAGGAGTGTGGCTCTTCTTCTTCTTGCTTCTTGTGTTGTGTGTTGATGGGGAAGCACCTCTCTCCTTTATACAGCTGTGGATAGGTGGTTTGGTGGGGGATATTCGGGGGAATCTTCCCCAAACCGCCTTTATCTGCATTAATGATACCGTTAGAGAAGATTGGGCCTGAGCCATGCCAGTAGGCACCCTGGATGGGCTGCCTTGGCATGCCTTTCTTTGGTGGGCTATGTGTTGGGCCTTGAGTCTTCCCTCGCGGGTTTGAGGCCCAGGATCTTTAGGTAAGTGGGCCTTTCTCCTCTTCTTCTTTGTTTGCTTGGGCCAAAATGAAGAAATGATTCTTTTTTGTTTTTTTGAGCCCATCTTATTGTATTTCCATCCTTATCTCCTGAAAATGAGTAATTCACCAAAACCTATGGAATTTGTTAGATTTCAAGTTCTATCTTCTAGTTTTGGTGTTTCATTTGGATGGATTTTATACACATGTTGGCGGTAAAAATGTGAGTTAAGGACCGCCAACAAGCTCCCCACACTTAGTCCTTTGCTCATCCCTGAGTAAAGTTTGGGACTAAGATGGTTTAACTCCTTGATATGAAATATGCATACAAGGTTATTCTAAGCTTCACTAGAACCTATGAGCATTCTGAGTGTCTACCAAAATTTTCATGAGTAATTGAATAATGGAATAGTATGGATTCAAATCATCTTACTCTACTCATCTTAGGAAACTTGGGTTTTTTGCTTTTGAAAATGTAAAGATAGCTTTTGCTCCTCAAATGATTCTCTCAGATCACTCAGTTTTGTATTTGGTTCCTCACCAAGGCATATATGGAGCTTTGGTATGGATGATAAGATGTGGCACACATACCTTGCATATGTTGTAAGGTCAAATCCTAGATCCAAGGAGAGAAGCGTCATACTCTTAGATCAAAATTGTGCAAGTGTGTGGAACATGGTAGAACTATACTCCTTCGTTTGATATGATCTTTGTCTCTAGCTTTTTATTTTGAGACATGGCTATCATTCATTTTTTTTCAATACTTTGGGACCTTCATGTGCCCCATTTTTTTCAATACTTTTGCATAGCCTTTATGTCTCTTGATAAAATATGTTTAGAGAGATCATATACTAGAGCATGGAGTATTTATTTTGTGGTGATGAGTGACATGTTTTTGAGTACTTCTAGTGTAGAAGCAGCAATTGTATATGGCGTGTACATGATTTTGATCTTGAGAGCATGAAGAATCTCTCAACATGGGCCACAAAACTTAACAAAACTCAACACAAAGTAAGTGGCTTATGTAGAAAGCTTAAGTCATGTGTGATTATATATGGCCTTGGTAGGAATTTTCATCACTGAGGAGCATGCTATTTGAGTTTTGGTTTTGTAAAATAAATCCCAAGTACTTTTGCATGAGAGAGCAAGTTTCATGTCATCCTACTATCTCTCATATTCCAATTACTTAGAAAGAATGGGGTCCCTATGATAAGTTGTTCACAAGTCAGTGGAATTTTAGCTAGGAATAAAGTGTATGCAAATTTTAATCGAAGGGTAGCATAGAGATGGAGCATATATTTGTTTTGTATTAGCAATTTTTTATATTCAATTTTATTTGAGTATAGGGTGCGAGGATGCTCAAACCAAATTTGAAAAATGTGAACCTTTTCGTGCATCTTTTGGAGAGGCGAGTGTTTGAATGTCGTCTCCCCCACACTTGTTCCTGTCTTATGTTTATTTGGAGACAAAGAAAATACAAAAACAAGTGGAGACAACAAATGTACTAATATACTCTTTATTGAATCATAAAAAAATTGATAAAGGCGCATAGCATGATTACATTCATAATGATAGGAATTTAAACATGTGCCTACTTTTATTCTAGCGGGGAAGGCCTATTCATAATAAGGATCGACTGCATCTGCCTTCCCCACCGCCTTTGCCAGGCGGTTGAACTTCATGCCCATGCCTCTACGAATGTCATTAATGTCATCCTCAAGGTTTTTAATCTTGAGGTTACTTTCTAACATATGATTGTTGAGCTTCCTATTTTTTAAGCGCAAAGATTTGACTTGGGCGCTTAGGTAGGCGATGGTAGGCTCTTTGGGTGGCTGCTCCTCCTCCTCCTCACTCTCAAATCATGCCGGAGGTCACCTAATGGTAAGAGGCTTTTTAACCCTCTTAATCCTAAGGGGTTGCTAGGACGACTCGGCTTGCTCCTTTCCCTTACGAGACGGCTTGGGTTTGAATGCCTTCCCGTACCCTGCTTCGGGTTTGCGCACACCGACTATGGTGTAACGGGAAGGGATAGGACCAGCAGAGGGTAAGGATGGGCTAGAGCGGGAGTCTATATTGCCCGAAGGCGTTACATGAGCGCTTTTGTTAATCGGTCCACCATCTTCGGGAGCTTTCCTCTTGAGGCCGTAGGCACCAATCGATGTCCGCTTGGTTGGCGGGGCGTGCTTGACCTTGGCGCTGCCAAGGGGCTCCATGGTTCAGCCCGTAGACTCCATTCTTGGGCCACCGCTTCATGGTGGTGGCATAATTGCCAAAGGCACCATGGTGAACGCCTTCACCTCCTCTCTCACAAAGTCGCTCTCGGGCACTTGGTTGACCGGTGAAGGCACTCCGTCAAGGTTGTAGGTAGACTTCGAAGCTGTGTAGAGAGCGAGAGCATGGCTGCCCATGACTTTGGAGAGCTTAGGAGTGGAGGAGAGGAGAGCTAGTGGTGCTTGTGTGAGAGGAAGAGAGGCCAAGAGGTGTTTATATATTTCTTAGAGCCTCTACTGTGATGGAAACCAGATCAACGCACCGCCATACCTCAAGATTCTGGTGATATACAACATAAAGAGTGAATGCCTAAAAGAGGGGGAGTAGCAGGGCCAGGGGTGGTGCGGCCGCACCATGGCACCATGGGTGCGCCCGCACCCCAGGTGCAGCCCCCCAAGACGTGCTTTTGCCCACTCTCTTGTGCATGCTCATGATCGCAAAATATTACGGTTTGAGATTTTTA